>NW_020653852.1:14985896-15233624 GCF_003589595.1 Hyposmocoma kahamanoa | reverse complement strand
TAAAAAGGTGTCTTAGAAATAGAGTCAATGCCAATTACTTTACGCCAGGAGTAATTACTATCTGAAAACGGGTAGGTAGGTAATTTATACTCGTTAATGCTGTTAATTGTGAATCTATCGCGATCGTATGCGTAGGAGTTGATATTGATTGACATGTAAGGAAACATACGCTTCTGTAAAACTGCTTCTTAAGTCATTGTGATTGCTTCAATGTTATGCGTTGATAGCTTATATATATAGTTTAGTAGCACTTGAGCTTCTTGTGATAGAATTCGTCCACGCTAGTACCTACTGTTCGGTACCATACATATTTTTGCCGCCAAGCAGTAATCTGAGTATTGCTGCGTTCCTGTCTTAAAGGGTAAAACAAAGGAAACGTCTACTCAGCAGGCTGGTCTTACACATTGCTATTCGGTCAGTGCATTGCTGAATAGTCTATTATTCTCTGTCTGGTCAGGTTGTCTGTTCATGTCACGTGAACGTGGACAGTTCCTTTTTGAATATAGTAGCAGTAGAGTGTGAAAGAGTTCGTCCAGGGAAGTACTGCCATCTTACCTATTTCCGCCGCCAAGTAACAAAGTAAGCACTGTATTTCGGTTTTGAAGGGTGCTGGTGAAATTACAGTCATATGGAACTTGTAAACTTACGTCTCAGAGTGACGGGCGCAGTGGCAGTGCCCCTAAAATCTTTGCGTTTTGAAAGCTCTGAGTGGCACTGCAAGTGTCATGGCATAGGCGTGTCGCTTACCATCAGGCACACGCTTTGTGCATCTGGTCATTTGCTCATAAAAAAAGAACTGCCACTGTACCTGCTATTTCTGCCGTGAAGCAGTAAAGAGAGTAATGCGTTTCGATCTATGATCTTTGCAAATTAAAGCTCTTTTTGGCAATGCACCTGTTACATCACTTGATATCTTAAAAATAACGTTATTAAATAGTCAATCTTACGTCATTTAATACAGTTAATATTTTTGACGGAATCACATAATTAGTAAACAATCTAAGTTAATTTCAGTTCTGATTACAACATACGCATTTATTGTTAAACGGGAACGTGTGACGATGTAACTTAAAACTACAAAGAGCTTGTCTTTGGCAAGCACCATCTGAAGTGGGTCCGAGTTATCTATGTTTGTATAGTCTCGGATTGGGAACGAATACGAATCGGATGCAGTTGTTTGTAAATTTTCAATCGTTCTTTAATTCCTTTGCCTCCCCATTCTGTTTTTGTTTCGTTCCATCGACACTCCCTTCGACCTATGGGTAGGGCACTTCTCTGTTCTATTTCTTGGCCGACGATGAAAAGACGTATTTGCTTCGGACTCTTCCTGCTCGATCGCCGAAGCATACACGTCTTTTCTTCAAATTTTGACCCGTTTACCAGTCACCAAAAATCTCTTGTGCGATTAACATCTTTGAAAGATCAACTTTAAAATATTTTTTATAAAGCCGGATTTAATTCTACTACCTTTTGACTTTTGAACTTTTAAACCCACTAAGCAAGATATTTGGAGGCTGCGAAGGATGCGGAGGCTACTACGCTCTCCAGGCTACATTACAATAGGATATGCTTAAGCAGTACGTGATACGCGCTTTCAAGAGTAATTTTAAATATGTAACCTGTATTTACCACGTTGCAAATAAATATATATCTCTATTTCTCTATCTCTCATAAGCAATTTTGCTTAACGATCTCGAAGTTTGCTTTTAAAATAAAAAAGAAGAAAATTTTTTTAACTAAACACCGACCCTAATGAACTATCGCTTCAAGCAACGCCGCGGAAAATCAGCACGTGTGTTTTTTACTACAGTTTAGTGCGCTTACAGAAAATGTAAGTAAAACGTTTAATTAAATAGTGAATCGAAGATCGCGTGTAAAGAGGGCTCTTTCAATTGGTTGTCAGAGTGAGTTTATGTATTTGTTTCAGTTTTGTTCACTTCTTGAGCACGTTGGTTAAATATAAACTAGGACATTCGTTTAACTGTGCTTTAATGAAAAACTTCGCAATGTCATTTTAAAAAAGCAATAATTATAATGTAATTTAAAAAAGACCGAACGAATAACGACCGACTCAGAATGCCGCGCATTGTAACAGATGCGCCAAACTGAACGAGATTATTTTACACATTAATAATTAATTATAAAATAATTCATGAAATAATTGATTGATAGATTCGATATCGGTAGGTGAAGTACATAGAACAACAAATACAGTAGAAGTTCTTAGTTGGCGTGACACGATGCCTACAGTACGCGGAGTTCCATATTGAGCACTTGAGCTCAGTCCGCAATTTTCGATTTGTTACCGAAGTTATGGTCGTGTCAATTATATCATGCAAAACCTCGATAATCATAGAAAAAACCCTCATTTTGCTACCTAGGAGTGCAAAAAAGATATTCGCACCTATAATTTTATCCATTGCGGTGTTTCATATCGTCGTTTAGTCTTACTTTATTTAATTTTAATAAATTTTGAATTTTGTGTTTATCGTAATATTTTTTTTGTTACAAGAAACTAAAGTAAACATACCGCTGCAATATTGTTGCTTCTTTTTTGGAGAACTGAGGAAACATCTCTAATTCTTCGTCGTTCAGCTATTAAACGCTAAGTGGTAAAACATTGCTGCCGTCCGCTAAGACGCGGTTAAGTGACAAAATATTTTTGTGAGATGTCATAAAAAGACTATAACCCAGTTTTAGAAAAATTAAATTATTTAATGATATTTCAGCTGTGCATCGGTCCGATAAGTCGAACACATTAAATAATTTTAACGTGATAGTGATGATAGGATATTTGACCATTTGTCACTTAGCCGGGTTTTAGTCACTGGACGGCAGATTGATTGAAATCGCAATGTAAAATCAAAACGCCATAGCTTGTAATAATAGTTGAATGTTTAACGATATGCCAATAGGGTAAAGTTAAAATTATATTAACAGTCTCGAATTTGTTATTTCTTTTAAAATTAGGAACTATCATTTAATATATCAATCTAGACTAAAGGCACTTCCGTGGTCTGGTAACACCATTAAATATATAAAAATATGCTAATGATAATTATTAATATAAAGATCGAACATAAAAATTACTTCGAACCTGGCAGGTTCGAACCGACGTCTTCTAGAGTACCGTGCCAGACGCTATACCAACTAAGCCACGAAACGAACCAGCGGACCTCACGAATTTTTCCTTGGTGATCGCAATTTAGACATTCGAATAGAACAATTTAATTGAACCAATACGTATCAATCAGTAGCGATGAAAATTTATGAGTTAACAAACTCACATGCTTCAGTTAGGTAATATCATGTACATTCATCAATCTGCGATAATAGTAAGCGATACCCTAATGATGTTCGACGCATTTGCATCGGTCGATAGGAGGATAATAATGATCTAAGCTATTGAACACGACTATTCACATAAACTAGGTACGGGCTTGAATGGAAATAAACATCGATTTAAAGAAAACAACGGATCTTACAGAACACGTTATAATTTGTGTCGTAAAAGAAAAGAGAGATTGTCAATCTTACAGCTAATACAAAAAATTACGTATAAGAAATGCAACAAAAACACGAGGACCCTGAAAAATCAGACAAATCGAAGACAGACGCTAATATTTAGTTAAATTAGCATATCAGTACGTTTACCACCCATTTAACGCTTCAGCACCAAATCAGCACCTCCCTGTCTTAAAATAATTGATTAATATCAGGCCTACAATGTATTTTAAACAATCGACAATAATGGACGATAGGCAGAAACCGCGACACTCTCTGCAGTCGGTATAATTCTGAAATATACTGCTTGCCACACAAGGTTAAGGTCGTTTTTCATTATTCTATTATTAAATTAGGCGGCGCTGGTCCGTATCACGTATCTGGACAATATCACGTACTCTAGCTTCCTTAATATAATGCAAGGAAGAATAACTCTTAAGAGCCGATATAATCTCAAATGGCTATGGTTGATTCCGCATAATAGTGAAAGTAATAAATCAATCACTTGGGAAAAAATATATAGTAAAGTTGGGAATATACACTGATTACTATGCGGAGTGAAAACACGATCCCAAAAATTATCACGATAGAAAAAAACACAAACTTACCTCGAAATTTTACAAGAAAACCGCTGGCTTCAATAGGTACTTTACATATACCAATTTTTTTTATGTCATCTGAATATTGAACACGTATACTATACGACACACATTTTTCAAATGGCTTTAATTTCGTTTGTTAAAAATTAAATACTGAGGGTCGTATTCCAGAACTCTACTCAATACTCAAGTCAGGACTTGAGTATTGCAGTGAGCACTGAAAATCATACTCAAGTCCTTGCCATTAGGGTCGTATTTCCAGTGCTTGTGTTTCCAGTGCAATCCTGACTTGAGCATTGAGTAGAGTTCTAGAATACGTTCCTGAGTGTCCCTGTCGCTCGGCCCGCGCATTAGAACCGATTCAATATGCGAGCTGAGGTAGTATCGATTACTAAGTAGCAGAAAACAAACGATCTAAGATGCAAATTTTTTACATTGTTATTGGTTCAATGTCATAATTTATTGTAATAAATAATGAGATATTATATCCTCTAATATAAAGAGAGTATTGCGACGTCACAATTTGCGTGGTCATCGGACTCATCACGAAAACCTGTTTACCCGACTCTCGTTTATTTATTTATGCCATGCTTGTTACCGTGTAATTTATTTCGGATCTTACGGAAGTAACAACACCACAGAGCATGCTAGCAATATTCAAACCTAGTTGCATATATTCTTTCTTTTTCTCATCTACATAAAACGTACCTATACGTATAATGAGACAGAATCTCACAAATCATGCATGATTACTAATTAAGTCTGCTCCAGCATAGTAACAATTGTAAAAAACCAATAAGAGCTTGTTATGCTTGGATATTAATCAGATGATCACAAACGGTATACTAGTAAACCAACTAAAATAGACACCTTACTTCTTGGCCTAAAAGAGGAATAAAGTGTCAAGTTAATTCGGTGATAGGCTGAAGTATACATAGAAACAATAGTGCATTTATTACGATATTATAGCACAAGTTGCTTTTACATGTTTATTTACAAAACAGTAAAAAACATGTTTCATATGGTTGTCTGTGACACAGACAACGTAACGTCTCGTAAGTAATCTATATTTAATTGTCAATTGTGTTTTCACTATAGACACACGTTTCGCCACAATGTTACCTGATATTAAGCGACGATATAACGTTTTCACTCTAACCTTGAGTAACCCTAAGTTCGACTTTTCGAGAAAAACAGACGTCGATAACGTATTTATTTTATGATCAAGCAACGGGATGAACTAATCGTGCGCCTGGTGGTAAGCGACACCCCTATCCTTGACAGTGGCATTGCAACTTCGAACTTTAAATAGCAAAGATCTGAGGGGCACTGCCACTGCGCCCGTCACCCTGAGATATAAGTTGACAAGTCCCATTTGTCTGTAATGTCACCAGTAGCCTTACCCTTGAAAACCGTCTTCGGATTTCGGATTTTTGATTTTGGAACTCCATCTGTAAGTTTCATGCCAAGCATGACTCGCTCCATGGCTCTTGCGCAACTCTTATTCTGTACACAGCTTTCTATGCGATTGTGTACATAAAAATGTACATAATATAATTGAAGTGATTCAGACTCAAAGAATATTATTCCGGTGAGCGCCTAGTGTAAATTATAACATGAACATTCAAATTCAGAGCAATATGTTTTTGTCAGTCATTTGCCTGTCAGGTATAAAAAAAAATAAATAAAATAAAAAATATATTCTATACAACCACAGGGTATATCTAGAAATATATTTAAAAAAATACCGGTTGGGTTGTTCATACAAAACTGAGGGTATGTTTGCTTGGATTTGAAGTATGTAAATTATATTTAATATATTTTAAACTTCTAACCGCCATTGAGAAAAACTAGTTTCGTACGATAGACGCCAAGTCTATTATAGGGATGTGACATGTTATGAATTTCCACCTTATATTCAATTCTCCTAAGTCAAAGAACATAACTGAACATAAAATACTTAACTAGAATATACAAATAACATAAGGAATATCTTAACATTTTATTTATTAATTTCATTAGAAAATTAAAGCGATTAAAAAAAAAGTTAAAGACGCTTTAAAGTGGCTACGGCGGTCAAAGGATGTAGATTGGGCGTTTAGCGTTTCTCTCATTGTAGTTGTCTGGGTGTTAGGAGGTTACAATTTGTTTACATTAGAACTTTATATAAAAGAAAGCTTACTGTTTCTATAATTACCGACTGAGCTATTTCTTTATCCGATCGTCTTTGGCATCGGGTTTCCCGCAACGTTTTCGACGTCAGTCTCTTTTCTAGGAAAAACTTTGTAACACGACTTTAGACTTTTTACGGCCTTTTACCGTATTGTAAGTTGTCTCAAACGGGAGCCTTGTTATGTGTAACTTTTTGTACATAATTGTTGGAGAGAATTTCCGTCGAACGACAACGACAATTTGGTGTGTGTTTTCGCTTCTTTCTTGTATTTTAAGTGCAGTGTGCTTGTTGCGTCCAAAATAGGGACAAGTAGAAGTAATTTTCAAAGTAACGATTGAACAAGGGCATTGCAGCTTTAGTTTGCACTTTTGCTTTGTGGATGTGCGTAGTGTCCAAGCCGTAATGTATTCCTGCGTTCCGGTTTTTTTTACGACACCAAGTGACGGGATGATTAAGTCGTGCGCCTGGCGGTAAGTTACACGCATGTCCATAGCAGTTGCAGTGCCACTCAGTGCTTTAAATCGCAAAGATCTGAGGGGCACTGCCACCGCCCGGCACCCTAAGACATAAGTTAACCAGTCCCATATTATGCGTGTAATTTAACTTTTTTTTTGTATATCTCGCCGCTTACCATCATTATAAGTTGAGGCAGTCGGTATATATTTTGTCAAAGCACGTGACCGAGACACGATTTTGCGCTTCTTGATGATATTTCTTAATAAATGTTATAATTAGAACCTTATCTTATTTGTAAAAATGTCATTGAAAGGATAAATAATAATAATAATAACGCATACACTCAATATAGCCCCGCACTAGGGAAACCCTGTGTCGCGGGTGCTATGGACACACATATAGACAACCACAAATTACACCCAAACTCACAAGAGAAATAAATGTAGGCCATATAAATATTTCTCCCGACCCGGGAATCGAACCTGGGACCTCTGCGTGGCAGTCCGGCATGGTAACCGTTCGGCCACGGAGGCAGTCAATATCAATAAATTTAAAAAAATGAAACCAATACTTTTTTACAAATCAATGTAACAATTTCAAGTGTAATTTGCTTACATACGAAAGAGGTACACGAATGGAGCCTCACGACGTACAATTCCTTTCATATACCTATATTGCGCACCTTTGGCAATAATTCATTTCACCACGATGGCAAGCATTACAGTGTATGCCATCAGTACGATATGAAGAAAACTTGTGATATAAAATATTTTAAATTTGAATTAATTATTTAGAACATTAAACATGCACCTATTTATTTAAATATGTATATTAGGTTCATCTTCGGACTTCTTAAATTCGGCAGCCGGCGTAGAGATCTTCATATGCTTTCCCTTCTTTACTAAATTCTATTCTGTCCCTTTACACCTTCGTATCTTAAAGATCGCTTTACTTTTCACTCTTCTGCACTCTGCCATCCCCTTCACTCCTCTGATACTCTCATACTAAACATGACTCTATCTTCTCTAATCTAACTTTTATTCAACTCTTTTACCGTATCTGCGATCATATTACGGAATTCTCTCCCTGAATCGATCCCCGTCTCTTGATTCCTTCAAACAACGTGTCAAGGCCCACATCCGCAACTCCTAAGGTTTGTTTGTTCTTCACTATCATGTCATGTATTTCCTATATTTATATTTTTCTTTTTCATTAAAAAAGTATTTAAGCATTTAAGATTATTATTTATTTATTTGTATGTATATGTTTATCTCTACGTATGTATATATTTTTATTCTTACTTATTATGTAATGTACTAATGATGATATTCTTTGGTTGCACTCCTTTTGCATATCCCAAATGTCTATCTTAAGGTTGCCTGGAAGAAACTGCTACATAGTAATAAGGCCGCATGTTGCACATTAACTTACTACCACTATTATACCTTGTTAAGCTGCATTGTATTTTAAATGTAATTTTATGTGAAATAAAGAACATTTCATTCATTCAATATTTCATTTAAATATCGAATTGTTAATTGAGCAGTCGCATATAGAGTTTTATAAATTATTTACCAAGGATATTCAATTTATTACTTAATTTGCAACAGAATCTTGTTTTGCAGGTGCTGATATAAATATAGCTAAATAAAGACGAATGGAATCACCTTTCCGTAGACTCGTGTAGTTGTCCCATAAACCACTAAGAACAAGCTTTTTATTTGCAATCGAGGTCTTTTAAGATCATCCTTATATGGACTTGAACACGGCTATAAACTTAGGTTTTCACAAGTATGAGAACTAGCAACACAACGACATAGGCACAAGTAACAAAATAACTTTAGCACAAATAACATACGAAAAAAACACAATAATCAAAATCTACAAACTCATCTCATGCATAGAATAAAAATGCATTGAAAATAGTGAATTGCAAAATTGAATAATATTTCTCGAAGCGTGAATAGCATTTCTCGCCGTACACGAGACGCTCTACGCATATAGTTCTCAATAACGTCAACAGATGGCAGGACTAGTAACCTGAAAAGCGCTATCGTTTTGTTAATTACGAATGTTGAAATAGATGATGATATTAATCTTTATAAAGTCTTTTTTCTAGTGTTAAATGTTCTTTAAGTAAAAATAAAAAGGAAGGATTTTTTCCATGTCCTAGTTAGGGTTTAATATGGGTTAATATTTTTTTATAAAATCAAATGTCGAGACGAACAAGTCGTGCGCCTGATGGTAAGCTACACGCCTGTCCTTAACAGTTCCAGTACCACTCAGAGCTTTAAATTGCAAAAATCTGAGGGGCACTACCATTGCGCCCGTCACCATGAGACATAAGTTGACAAGTCCCATGTGCCTGTAATTTCACCAGCACCCTTAACCCTTCAAAACCGGAACATAGTAATGCTGACATTATTGCTTGGCAGCAGAAACAGGTAAGGTGGCAGTACTATCCTGGACAAACTCTTTCACAACGAGCTCTACTGCTACTAAAAAATATAATCTTTAAACACAAAATATAATATTTTCTAAGAATGCCAAATTATTGTTCTAAATACTAACTGGGTGACGAAATATCATAGATTTCTCATAGATGGCGCTACGGCAAAAAAGTCGTTGAAAAACTAAGTACGACCCAAGCACATAGAAAAATTCGTGAGGTCTGCTGGTTCGTTCCGTGGCTTAGTTGGTATAGCGTCTGCCACGGAATGCTAGAAGACGACGTTTCAAACCCGGCCGGATCGAAGGAATTTTTCTGAGTGTTCGATCTTTGTATTAATAATTATAACAAAGTAGTGGAGTAATTTCACATAAAAATAATTGAATACCAATTCAATAAAAATTTATATATTGTTCTAAATATTCATTCACACTGTAATAGTTTTTGATAATTAGCCATTTGGACAATTCGATTGTCCTTTTCTCAAACGTTTCTTTCATTCCATATATTACTGGTATTGTAGTGTTGTTGTTCGCTGCGAAGTCAATTTGCATAGAAGCAAGTTGCTGTACAACACAGTGCATAGTCTATATCTGTGGGTATTTTTCTAGACCTAGCGAAGGCTTTTGATACAGTTTACATCCCTGTGCTGTTACAGAAGCTTGAATCGCTTGGTATAAGGGGCATACAGCTTAAATTACTCGAAAACTACCTGGAGGACCGATCCCAATGTGTTAAAATAGGTGACATTCACAGTTCTGATCTGAAGTGCACTTCATTTGGAATTCCTCAAGGAAGTATTTTAGGACCAACACTTTTTCTGATTTACATTAATGACCTTTGTAACCTAGATTTACAAGGTGGAAAGATCATATCCTATGCTGATGATACTGTTCTACTCTTTTCTGCAAACTCTGACAAGGAGGTATACGACTATGCACAGCGTGGATTCAATATAGTAAATAACTGGCTCCAACATCATTTGCTAACACTAAATACGGATAAAACTTGTTTTATGCAATTCCATATGCGGAAATCAAAGTCATTTATATCTAACCCTAAACTATATGCTCACCATTGTTTTGACCCTACTAACAACCTGTGTAAATGTCCAGACATTGCTATTACTAACAAGATAAAGTATTTAGGTGTTATATTAGATGACATCCTATCCTTTAAACACCATATCGAAGCACTAAGCGCCCGACTCCGTAAGTTAATGTTTGTGTTTAAAAAACTACGCGTTTCTGCTGATTTTAAAATAATCAGGCAAGTTTATTGTGCATTATGCCAATCATTAATTACTTACTGCATTACATCATGGGGTGGTATAGCTAAAACTACTTTACTAATCATTGAAAGAGCCCAGCGAGCTGTCCTAAAGGTTTCTACCTACCGCCCTTTCCGTTACCCCACTGACCTTCTGTATAAGTCATGTAAAGTATTAACTGTAAGGCAATTATTCATTAAGTCCACAGTCCTCAAACAGCACGTATTGCTCCCATATATTACTGAAAACACTAATAAAAGACGAAAAGATATTGTCTGCCCCAAAATTATATCATCAAAACATACTTTTATTTCAAGATTTTTTGTGTTTCTTGGACCATTTTTGTACAATAAATTAAACGCCAAATATTCCATTTATAATTTCTGTTGCTTTAAGGTAAAGAAAATTCTCCAAGAAGCTCTTCAAAATATGTCCTATGAGGATACAGAGAATTTATTTATTATCGTAAATTAAATGTTGTCTTGTTTAAGTGTACATTTTTTTATTTATTTTTTTATTTTTTTATTGGCAATTTATTATTTAATTGTTTAATTTTATTTCATAAGATTCTCCTAAAAAATACTTTTTAGGAGAATCTTATATATTATATAATCTTATATATAATATTATAAATACTTATAATATTAATAGTATCCACATTTATAATTAGTAGTACTTTTTACCTGAAATACAGGAATTTCCTAGTTCAGGTACATGTGTTATTTTGACATTAAATCGCATAAGTAGTCTTTAGTTTTCTCTGTACATTATGTTACTGAATAAACAATTTTATTTATTTTTATTTTATTATATGTCCTAAAATAAATATCCCAATGTCGGCAAACATTTGAAGGCAAAGACAACTTAAATGCAAAATGAAAGACAAACGCTCATTATTTCAAGCCTAATCCCAAACACGAAACTATTGAGTAGAACAATAACACATTTACTTGAACGAACCGTCAAAACGTTTCTAAAATTGTACTTTGTGATGTAAAGACTATTTCAGATAAAATTAGGACATTGGGAAAATGAAAATCTATTGTTGTATATACTCTATCTATACCCTAGTGTTCGGTAGCTAAATCTTAAAAATACCTTTGCTTACATAGTTTTATCAACAATAAAAATGGCGGTATTGTATTTTTAGGAGGGAATATTCAACAATTAGTTTCCTTATAGTTATTAAGACAAAGATTTATACAATTATAACGAACGAATGGCATAATTTCACAAAAAATAATTGAATATCAATTCAATAAATCATTTCAAATTAGTTTCCTTGTCAATGTTTTTGTAATTTCACAAACTTTTGAGGTCCAATTTTTTAAATTTGTAAAGTTTTATCGAAATCGGTTAATGGAGAGTGGGTAAGATCTAATAAACCAGATTCATCCCCTAATTTGCTACCCTTAGAGGTGGAATAGTTTTCTTCAAATTTGAATGGGACTACTACTAGTGCCCCCTTTTCCACGAAAAGCGAACCTTCGTAATCGATTTTTGAATAACGGAGTAATCGTGTAACATACGTCACATAAAAAAAACAATCGAATCGAGAACCGTCACCTTTATTTATTGTCGATTATAAATGGCGGTAAAAATTTTTTTAGAAAATAAAATAAAATGTTTTCTGCTTTTTTAATAATTGGGAAATATTCAGGTAAGTTTTTTGTACTCAATTCTGGCGTCAATTTTTTATTTATTTAAATATTTATAGAATATCATCATGAAGTATTATTTAATATTTGAGTGTGATAGATAACCTGAAATATTCTTTAATATTTCACGATGATATATTCGAGTAGTAATTAAATAATAAAAATTGTCACCAAAATTGAGTACAAAAAACTTACCTGAAAATTACTGAATAACTTTATATTAGCAAACGTTTCGTCCACTGCATATAATATGATATCTTAAATATCAGCACAGTATACAAATTCTAATGCTAGTCTCCGAGGAATTCAAAAATTGTAATACACAGTGTGTTGAATGATCACTTGCTTTCTTGCAACCAGGAATTTTAATATGATGTTATTGTTGCTACACAACGGTACTGTAATGGCTCGATACACACATACAACAAAAAGTATGTTTTTTTTTAGTAGCAATGAGCTCCTTGTGAAAGAGTACGTCCAGGGAAGTAGTGCCACGTTATCTACTTCTGTTGCCAAGCAGTAATGATTCAGATTCAGATTAATTTATTTCTCATATAACATTACAGTATAAATTGCACTACATGTCAGAGTATAAGAAATTATATTGAGATCGTCAGACAAAAATTAAAATTATAAGAAAAATACACAATATTTAGAAAATTAACAATTCATTATATAATATTGTTGTTATTAAATTACATATCAAATATCATTCTCCATCAAGGATCGTCATAATTTGATAACAATTATACAAGAGTTCAGTGCGGTAAAAACTAGAATAAAATAGAAAATACTCAGTATCGTTACAATTTTAAGTCCATAAATTCATTAACAGAGCATAAAGGATTTTTCAAGAAAAGGTCTTTCAGCCGGCGCCTAAATGTTTCGTCAGACGGTTCAAGTCTGAGAGTAGCGGGTAAACGCTCATAGTAAGAAGGTCCGATGACGATGACGATTTCTGCAGGAATGTCTGTGTTTTACCCATAATATGAGCATTACTCCATTCCCATTTTGAAGGGTAAGGATGCTGGTAAAAGTGCGTAGTGGCAGTGTCCATCAGATTTTTGCGATTTAAAGCTCTGAGTGATTATGCAACTGCTATGGACACGCATGTCGCTTAACACCAGTCGCGAGCTTGTTCATTCCGTCATTTGGTATCATAATTTGGTTATCAAATATTTTCTTGGACGTAAAGAAAAAATGGTTTCAACTGCACTGTAATAAAATTAAATTGAAATTAAAAATTAAATAGGACTTTATTCAACAAACACACCCACACATATACATAGAACATCACACGATATTATGTACTAATAAATTATGAGCTATGAGTGATGAGAAGGACGAAGCCTCGTCATAGTGCTGTTTTTCAGTCTCCGCCTGTGTACTCTGTCGGATATTGTCGGTACATAATTTAACATAATAACTGAACATAATAGTCAGAGTTTGGCATTGGCAGAGTATATTATATACCTAAATTTGAAGTGATACACCTAATGTGAATAATACTTCCCTCTGAAACCCAGGAATTATTATTGTTCTATATTTTTGTGATACAACTAGCAAATACTTTACCACGGTAGTGTATTAAAAGAAAAGTTGATTATATTTAAGTGAGAGGTACTATCCACTGTACCTATATATTTACACACACAGAGATATATATACGAGATATTTAGGTACATATAGTCTGCGTGTTCCTTGCGTGGAAGTTTAGAAAATGAATTATATTTAAAAACGTTACACTGTATTCATATCAAAGTATAGCATTTTCATTAGGAGCGTAGAAATAAAAAAGTTCTTTACCGCCCAGAGCCAGAATGATAAAATAACGCGTATTATAGTTTTGCTGCAGGTTAATCACTCAATTACAAGCAAATGTGATAAAAGTTATATTATACTTTTATGTCCTCATGAACCTAAATAAATTCCATTTCTGAGCACAGTTTTCTTGTAAGAATGCTTTTGTACCTAAAGTCCATTTTTTACCGTAAATTGTTGTCGAAATGTGGAAGCGTTTTTCTTAAAATATGTATATGTTTTCTTCTTTTAAGTATGGGGATGACGGAATGACGCGATTGTTACGATTTTTATATTTTAAATACCTAAGAGTTGACTCACTTGTTAAAGGTCTGGTGATGATTTGAAATATAACAACTGGATTTCAGTACTGTAAACAACTAGAAGTGTTAAATTTAAGAAATTATTTAAATTACTTTTTTTTCTTGACGTCCAAAATTCCGTTTTCATTTTTTATGTAATATGACAAAAGTTAATTTTAATGTTACGGTAAATTACAAATAATATTTTAAACATTTATTTTCCTTCAATTTAATACTTAACGATTTCGTCAATCGTTAGCGAGCATCTGAATTACTTATAATATGTAAATAAGTAAGCATCTGATTATCCGACCACTTGTTATAATTAAAAATTTATAATACATCACGATGGCTCGATGCGATTGACTTTTTTTTCATTTTCCGAGGTGAATATTCCACCTAAATCCTAAATTCCTAAATCCAATAAAATTACAGCTTCTATGTATAAGGAGTTGTAATGTGTCGAAGCAACGTGACTTCTTTAGTAGGTCACTGGATTGCATATTGAAGGAAATGTTGAGTAGGCATAAGATACTTTATATTATAATTGAATTATTAATTCACTTCTATTTACACCACGAACGAATAAACACAGTATCTAAAAATTTTCCTGTTTCATTATACGTTATTAACCAGATGACATCCCAACTACCTCACCGCACGACCAACCTAATATGAGAGAGGTTTTGAAAAAAAAAATTATAATTATGATTTGAATGGTGCAGGCCCTACAGCGGCAACCCAAAACATTCTAAATAGGAGGTAAGATTCTAATTTGGTTATCATTACCTTTTTACATTAAGCGCGTTTTAAATTATACAAATTAAATTAAATAAGTATTTTGCCCTTCTAGATGCTAGACAAGTAAATTACATGCTAGTGAGATGTTCATTAATTTCAAGTTTGTATCTATTGCCGCAAATCATCAAACAAAGTTCAATTATTCTCTCCAAAGGTGACCCTGACCTACGAAGAATCTCTGACAGGTCGCAGGCTTTTATTTATTATCTTAAAATCATCGTCTGACCGCGGCAAACAATAAGTGTCAAATACACAGTCTGATAGTCAGTCTGAGTCAGTCTGTGTAATATAATGAGTGGATCTGTTCGATAATAACACAATGAATTTTGTATTAATTATCTATTACATGTAAGTATTTGGAGGTTGCGATCTGTGTGAAATGGGTTACCTAAAAAAACAAATTTGCACACACATTGCCCCTTAAATAAACTCGTATTATACAATATGCTTTTGACAAAAACATTCGTATTAATATTTGAAAAGGTAGAGTTTGTCCAGGGAAGTACCTCACCTATTTCTGCCGTTAAGCATTATTGCATTCATTTTTTGAAGGCTAACAACGCAGCTGAAATTACAGGTACATGGGACTTATTAACTTATGTCTCAGGGTAACGGGCTCAATGGCAGGCCTTTCAGATCTTTGCGGCTTAAAGCTCTGAGTGACAATGCAACTGCTATGGACAGTCGAAGGATTTTTTCTTTCTGTTCGACCTTTGTATTTATCGGTTTATATTAATAATAATAATAGTCTTCTAGTTTATAATATTAAAAGAATCATGATTTTTAAGATACTATTGGGACTGACAGCTTCATATAATTTGAAAAAACTATTTTAGCTTAAAAATTCGAGTCACATCTAGTCCGAAGTTTGGACTTTATAAAATAGCACTCCGTGTCTCTAGAAACCGTAGCCTACTACAAAAACATACATTAAATATAATCAAAATTTAAGTACTGAAGTTGGCACTAGACGGTATTCAATTATAAATTACTCATGTTTCCGAACGCTGCTTCATTAAAAATTACTTTTTCTAAAAAATATTTTTAATGATTTTGACTCAACTAACTTTCTTAATTATTTTCCTATTAGTAAGCGTATTGCACGTCACGTGTCGAATAACAGTTACAATCTGAAATTAATAGATGCCGTATACTTCATTCGCGTCCATCTGGGTGTACTAATTTGATGAGCGTTGATGAAAATATGAATATATAAAAGAGCAAATGTGTTTTATGCTTGAGGTTCCAGTCACAAACTCCATTTTTTTTTATAATATCAAGTAACGGGACAAACAAGCCGTGCGCCTGGTGGTAAGCTACACGCCTATCCATAACAGTTGCAGTGCCACTCAAAGCTTTAATTTGCAAAGATCCGAGGGGCACCGCCACTGCGTCTGTCACCTTGAGACATAAGTTGACAAGTCCCATGTGCCTGTAATTGCACCATCACCCTTACCCTTCAAAACCAGAACGTAGTAATGTGAGCATTATTGCTTGGCGGTAGAAATAGGTAAGGTCACTTACTAGGAAGTACTTTTACTTACTACTTAATAGGAAGTACTTTCGCTAGACGAACTCTTTCACAAGGAGCTCTACTGCTACTTATCAATAGACTTGTGCCTACTCGATATTTAAAGTAAGCGATCCAATCTAGTTCAATCGGTCAACTGAATTAGTACAGTATTAGTTCAGTATTTTGTTCTTTTAGTTCGTCTTGTCCTTGCTAGGACATTGAACGAACGCTCCAAACCAGTTCTTTTATTCAAATGAACTACTTCGGACTTTTGCTTTTTTATGACACCAAGTGACGGGACGAACAAGTCGCCTGGTGGTAAGCGATACGCCTGTCCATAGCAGTCGCATGCCACACAGAACTTTAAATCAGAAAGATCTGAGGGGCGCTGTAACTATGCTGTTACCCAGTAGCAGTTTTATTAGCAGCAGTGCTTGTGAAGGAGTTCCTCCGAAGCAGAACTGCTACCTTACGTATTTCTGCCACCTAGCAGTAATGTGAGCATTACTACGTTCTGTTTTAGAAGGGTAAGGGTGTTTGTAAAACTACCGGCACATAGGACTTGTCAACTTATTTCTCAAGGTTACGGAACTCCCTTCTAATCCGAAATGCAGTAATGTTCACATTACTACTTGGCGGCAGAAACTGGTAATAAGGTAACAGTACAAACCCGAGTCCCTGGACGAACTCTTTCACAAGGAGCTCTACTGCTACCAGAAGGAAGTGTACTTTACTTAATATTTAAAATACAACTGCATCATTGAGTGTTACATATAAACGGTCTGACAACGTCTCGATGTGAATCTCACAAGAATTTGTACTAGAAGCAGTGAAAGATCGCTGCTAATTGTGCCGTTCTTACTAAACTAAAAGACAAGTGAACTACTAAGATCGATTCGCATCCGAGCGTTCCAAGTTCTTACCGAATTACAAAGACCTGTGAACTATTAAGATCGTGCAAGAGGAATTAGTTTGTTTCGGTCCCTGTTGGAAATTCACTCCTAACAATTCGTAGTTCATGAACTACTCAAGCCTACTTATAAACGTGCTTCAGTGATTTTAATTAATTATGTACCTGCCATACGTATTGTATGCTGCATAGTGAATAACAGATGTTGAAAACTTCATTCGAATTGAGCTATTGAAATAATTATCATAATATGTAACTATTACGTGGTTAATAATTGTTGGTAAAAAAAAATAGTCGAGACCTCGTTTTTAAAGTACATCCTTAGGGCATAATCATATCAAATTCGTGATAACGGCCTTTCGTGTTGAGCATTTTAAGCATATAATGTTATTTACATAAAATACACCAGCAGGGTGACATAGACTCAATTTACATTATTTCAAAAATTGCATCCATTTTGTATCACGACGCAATTTTTTGTAATCATAACATAATAAGCTCTATGTCAACTTAGTAGCGTATAAACTAGATAGAAGCATAAAAACTTTCGGAGAATTGTCGCGCAGTCTCACGAATTTCTGTAGCTACCGTATCGTTTCGCAACAATGTAAGTTAAGCCTTATTTCTTATAAATGTGTGTTCCATTTTAATAATACGGCGGGTGTTCATTTGTAGTCAGTATGGTAATAACTTCAGTGTGCCTAAGGAACCCTAAAACTACGTTTCGGTGAAACCCTGGGAATACATTTTTAATACATACAGAACAGCATATTGGTGATTGACACTATTGACGTCTAATAATATAAAGTCAAACAGTTTTTGCTAAATAGAAAAAAGATGCGACTTTTTTTGGTTTATAAACCGACAAACGGATAGACAGTCTCCTTGGAAGTGACCAGCGAACTTAAAGTCATTAATCGTAAGTAGTTCTTCATTGCAAATAATACATTTTCATACCGCCGCAGATTTCTTATCGTTATAGTAATTAAATAAGTTTTTGTGAGATTTTATCACACTTTTTAACATAACATTATTGTTTTTTCTACAATTATTAGTACAAAGATAGAGCACAAAGAAAAATTCCTTCGATTTGACAGGACTCGAATTTTCATCTGTATGTTGAATAAATAGCCTGTGAACTATTAAGATCGTGCAAGAGGAACTAGTTCGTATCGGTCACTGTTGGGAATTGATTTCTTACAGCTCTACCAACTGAGCTACAGATTGAATTCGCAGACCTTTTCTCTACTGACGAATGTCTCTAAGTGTTTGTTACAGATCTTCTCTTTTGTTTTGTTTGGGTTTTCCAACTTTTATCGCCATAAGCGATAGCTTTTTGTTGCTAACTTCTCATTGACTCCATACCGAGCCAGAGTATATCTGACTCGAAGATTCCTGCCGGCGATGCAGCGTGATAGAAGCACCTAGGTACTAAAAACAATTATTATAGTTATTTGGGTAGGTGTTTAGGTCATGTTGTTAGAAATGAGTGTTGATGGTGTTGGGTTTCGTGTTGTTGTAGTGGTCATCGTGGGTTGTGTTAGTTTGTTTATCCCGTATGCGTTCCATTGTTATTCATTTCTTTTGCGATAAAATTTTCATGAATCGTTGTTTGAATGCCGGCAAAAGAGTCTTAAGTATTAAATCCCACAGTTGGATACAGATGGAGATCTGTGTTCCTGTAATCATAGGCTAAGTCCTGTTCTTAGAGTGGTCCAGGGAGGGGTTTAAGGCTAGTTACAGAGCAGAGCGGATTTATCTGCGGACCGTCCGCACGGAGCACCGGAGCGGAGTAGCACAGGTGGCGTTAGAACATCGTTTTACAGTGACGCGGATTGCTCCGTATGGAACACGCTCCGCGTGAACTCCGCACAAACCTGCGCGTTCATTATAGGCGACTGTCTTCCGTGAATATGTGTACTAAATTAAATACTCGATTCAGAGCACTGCGGATTATACGCATGCAGAAGGCCCAGTGCGGTTTGGGAACTTCACATTTTTCAGTGGCATTGCAACACAACAGGTCTACTAGTATTAGGTAAAGTTATATCTAACAGACGGATCGAAATAATTGTTCTTTGTGCTGGTTCAATCTTTGTTCCAATAATAAATGTACTCGGTCCTTCTCGAACTTGTGTTCGCTATCTAATTTCTGTGACAATTTTTATTACTTAAATATTCAAGTATATTATCATGTAATTGGGTTAATCAACTTTTAAATGTCCTGTTCATGAAATTTTTAATCTTAATTTGATTGATTTTAATACACATTATTATTTTATACGCTAGATAATTGATTATATTATAGGCATCCGCGATTAGCAGTGCAAATATCGTCAGAAAAATATGATTTTTGACTTAAAAATCCGAAGGAACCCAATAGCATCTGTCCCCTGTACCACTAGTTGAATACATTTTTAATCATGTAGACTTTACTTAAAATTAAAACCAACACATCAGTTTTATGAAATATGTAATAGATTATAACTTTTTATATTTGTTGGAGCGGTATGATACATAACTTCAGAAATATCACCATTAATAGTGTCTCTTGGACAACGATTGTCCTATCACTCAATTAAATATTCACTAAAATAGTAAATCGAATATTATTTGTTATAAAAAACAACAAACAACTTATTTTCATACTGTGTTATTTATTTCTTAAAGCTTACTGAACATTTTTGTGCTTTATAAAAAAAAGATGGATACCCAAGGAGCACACTTTATACGCCTTAAAACTGTTATATATATATATAAACAGTCTTAATATGGTATGATTTAGATAATAGTTCTCTATAAATGGTTTTAGAAAAAAGAAAATTTCTTATAGACATATTTCACTCAAGTCAAAATTTTAAAACCTTCTTAATACCAAACAACTTGATTAAGTGTAATCTCTTTTAAGATTTACTCTTGTGGTCCTTATTTTAAGTTCATCTGTAGAACAACTGATTGTTTTTAGTAAAATTGTTCTGTACACATCCAGTAAAGTCAATTAATACTCTAAAAACTAGTGTTCTTAAGTTTATTCTAGATATATTTAATTTATAGACATGTAGTGTTTGTACTTATGACAAACACGTTATAGCGCGTCTTCAGTAGATTTTATTTAAAAAAACACTACAATTAGGGTTTTTCTCTATTGGACGTTGTAAGAGTTCATGCAAAATGGACAAAGTAAAAAAAGATCTGGTGGAGGTGGTGAACCTTGGATATTAAGTCACATCATTCGATACAATCAGCGTTGCCAATGCCAATTGTTCAAAATCCCCAAAAATCACGGTTAAAATCCCCAAATGTGAGGAGAGCAAAGTTCATATTGCTCACAAATTCCCCACATCTCGAGTTTTCATTATTTATTAGAAATACATCGCTTAAAATATAATAAAGAATTTTTATTGAATTGATATTCAATTATTTTTCGTGAAGTTACTCCACTAGTTTGTTATAATTATTAATACACTCAGAAAAAAATCTTTCAATCCGGCCGGCCTGTCGGTGTATTTGGTTTTTTTTAAACCAAATACAAAGACACGACGCAAGCACATAGAAAAATCAATAGCTGATTTCGTTTTGCTTCATACCGGGGACCGGCCTAAGCGGGAGAAAGAATCGCGAACTCAACACGCACCGACTGGTAATTTTACAATTCAGAACCAAGTGTTCTAATAATTGTTCTATTTAAGCTGCTTCTTTATAATACGAGTGATGTGCGATGTTGAAAAACACGTCGATATAGTCCATCACAGTGTTTCTAACAGTAACGATCAAACTAGCGATGCATCAGCAATTGACAGATTAAACAAAATGAATAGAATAGGAATAGAATAAGAAGTGATAAAAACAATTGAAATGAGCGCGTAAACTACTATACTTCAATGTTGTGTATGTGTATTGTGCCATCTATCAATAGAATACAGTGAAATCATTGCGTGAAATGTGGTTGGCCTGAAGAAATAAACTCAATTTTGTAATGAAAATTTTATTTCTTCCAACATAAGTTAGGTATGTTATTAAAATATTCCTTATATTTATATATCCACCTTTCTAGTCATATATAACACATTCCATATAATTATACAGAATAACGTTTTTGTGCAACAAATTGGATTTTTTTAATGGTTCTTTGACCTAGTGTATTGAAAAGATTTTTATTGTATAATACGCTCACTATTCTATAACTTTTATAGAGTTTTGTAATACTGTCAAAAAAAAAAATAGCTTAGAGACATCGCGTTTTGTAGACAATCATAAAAGCTTTATAGGAGTGAATGTTCTTCTACCAGATCAACCACACTAAAGCAAGTAAAAATAATATTTTCGTGTTCTAAAGTGTTTCTATAGATAATGCTATAGACAAAACAAAATGCTCCTGTCCCGGTGTGAAGTAACGCCTCACCTTGGAAAGGATGCCAAGCTTCCTGGCTGCATTTGGCCATAGATTCAATGTACCTGCCGAAATTCAGATTGGACGACAGGTCTATTCCAAGTAGCTGGAGACGGTTGGCTATCGATATGGATATATCACGAAAAGTCGGAGTCAGCTCAAAGGAACTCCGCTTTGTGGAGAATAGACACGCCTGCATTTTGGTAGCATTAAATTTGACAAGATTGGCATCGCCCCAATCGAAGACGACCTTGAGTGGCAAACCCAAACGGCTAACCATAACGACAAGATTGGATTTCCTCTCCACTGACTCTTGCATTGGTCAAGTACCTTTCTACAACTGCTGTCATCAGCGTACGTGTAGGTACCTGGAATTAACATATCGTTGATATGCAGCAGAAAGAGTGTTCCAGACAGTACGGAACCTTGAGGGACTCCGGCATCTATCGCCCGATGTTCAGAAGAGTAGCCGTCTAAGATCACTCGAATGGAATGTTCGTTCAAGAAATCCGAGATCCAATTGCAAAGGCACTTAACATAGAAACTTACTTAAAAGGCTTGCGTGGCAGACCCTGTCAAAGTCTTTAGAAATGTCCAAAGACACTGCAAGTGCTTCGCCTTCCTTTATTTATAGCCTCGTTCCATATGTGATAGACATACACAAGAAGATCCCCAGTAGATCGCCCTCGTCGGAATTCGTACTGGTGATCACCGTAGAGCGACCTCTACGACTTTCAGGTTGCACGTTTGCAAGCTTCCATGACCTGGAAACTACACCAGTCTCAAGTGAGAGGCGATACAGGCGTGTGAGAACAGGAGACAACTCAGGCGCACAGTTACGTAGGACTACCGCTGGAATTCCATCTGGCCCGCTCGCTTTATTCACGTCAAGATTCCGCAGAGTTCCAAGTACCTCTTTTTGGCGAATGTGGACTGGCGCCATAGTGCAGTCAGCTTGAGATAAGGTAGGTGGTAGTTTCTCTGCGGCATCCAGACTCTCTGCAAAGAGTGACGCAAAGAGATTCATTTTCTCTTGTGCAGTATGGGCCAGCGTGCCATCCGGCCTCAGGAAAGGTGACAAAGATGGGCGACAAAAGTTACTTTGGACCGCTTTGGCCAGGGACCAAAAGGATTTGTTACCTTCTGGATAAGAGGCAAGCTTGGCACCGGTGCACTGCACATGGTCGAACTTGGCCCTATGTAACACGCTTTTGTACTTCTTGACGGCTATATTAAAAACTTTCTTTAGATTCCGAGTACTCGGAGCTTTGCGCAGTCGAGCATCTGCCCATCGTTGGTACGCGGTCTGCTTCTTTTCAGATATTCCCATTCTATAAAATAAATTCCAAAAATCTTATACAACAAGTATTTTAAACAAATAAATCAAGGAAAATTAACAAAAATTGTAGTTTTATTATATAAGGAATCAAACTACACAAATTGGTCCTACGGACAACCAATAATGTCCCACGGACAACGAATTTGTTTGTCTAGACAACAGATTGACCAAGGGACTTTTTTTAATTTAAGCTCTCTGAGCAGGAAGTGAGGTTTTGTGTCTTTTATATCACTCTCACAATGAAACCAAGCGTAAATAGAATCTGTTACATCATAATTCAGTGTGATATAACAATCTATTTGCCTATTTCTTGTGGTCCGGGGAACACATAATAACACACCCACTCTCTTGAGCGCAACTCGAAAATTTCGCCGAAATCAAGACGGCGTCTAAGTATGTTCTCTTGCTGGTAAGAATAGCTGTTTATCATTATAGCTATCGCACCATCTCTGTATTGTTGCTAGGACTTTTTACCGGTTGTCCAATAGACTTAAACCACGTAAGATTTTAAGGGGACCAAAACTTAATGCAAAAAAATCCTAAAATGGATAAAATAAAAAAATATCGATACGTTTTTTGGACTACAGTTATAATTATAATGTTTATATGTAATTGCAAATAATTGCTTATTAATGTTTTTTTTTGTGGTATGAAATATCATGATGCGACAGTTACTTGAGGACAAACGTTAATACTATGGATCGAAGTTTTGGGTCACTCGGACAACCATTAAATAATGGACAATTTTGATAACTTAATAAAGACACTGGTTAATGATATATTTATTTTAGTATTTATTTTAAGAAAACCATACATAAAAAAATCATAGTTTTAAAGAATTATTGTTAGTGGTCTCACTTGGTCTGGGACACAATGAGTTGGTCCTCGGATAAATAAAAGTTGATTGACCCAATTTTTAAATAATATTTCACGATACAATACTCGAATATTAAATAATATTGCATGATAAAAACATCGAACACTTAAATTATAAAAATGTGCTACGGAAATTAGGTAAGTAGTGAACTCTTGTCAAAGAATGACTGTTGGGTCTTCACCTTTTCTTCAATAAAACTCTGGACTCTCGTAATCTTCCGATTTATTGAAACTTATGATTTTAATGGATTGTATACGCTTGTATGGTTAAACACTCTCCGTACTCTTACAAGTAAAAATTATGAATGTCACAATTCTTATAAGATTCTTACCAGGGTGTCTCACACCGTACCGGCCTTATTAATGCACCGCAGACGCCACCCAGTCAACCAGAGCTCTCGAATTATTCATGTCCAGACACGTGCGTCCCGGCCGTCGCCATAACGTAATCTTTCAAAGTTTTAAATAAGTATTTTCATTCGTGCTAAAGAGGCTGTCATAAGTGCTTTGTTTATGTTCTCAGTACAATTCCAAGCACTAATGTAAATCAGCTCTAATGGCAACGCGCCACGCAGGATCGCTTTTTCAGTGAGCGCACGCAACATTTTCGCTGACGGTCGTAAAAACCGACCAGTGTAAACACTCGCAATTGAGAAAGTACGTTTCCATTTAGAAATGTGCTTAAAAACACTAAGTCACGGTTCTGGGTTGTGTCTGCTAGGATATTTACAGTAAGTTAACATTATAAGTTTTGCCGATTCTTTGCAGTGTGGTTCTTCTATTAAGAATTAGGTTAGTATGGTCCTGATTTTGTACGAAAGTCTTTAGTTATTTCTACTTAAGAATGGATGTAATATGATTAATTATAGTTTCACTTGAAAGAGCAAAGATACAGATAAAAAAAATTAACCCAACAAATATTCTTTACTAAACTAAATAACCATATTTGTAAAGCAATACCATTTCCATGTGATAACGCATAACGCGTACACGCGTACACACTCAGCCCACACACACTAGAGAAACCCTGTGTCGCGGGTGCCATGGATACACACATAGACAACCACAAATTACACCCAAACTCACGAAAGAAATAAATATAGGCCATACAAATATTTCTCCCGGCCATTTCTATCGATCCCGGGACCGCTGTGTGGCAGTCCCGCATGGTAACCGTTCGGCCACAGAGGCAGTAAAGTGTGGAAGAAGTGTGCATTTTTATACTTATACAAATAAAATATTATTGATTGTGCCACATAAGTAATAATAATAGTTAACCTTTATATGATCCCACTGTAGGGCTTACGCCTGCTTCCACAATGAAAGGGCTTAGGCTATACTTCCCATGCGGGCTCAATGCGGTTTGGGAATTTTACACCATAAATTATATTGCTTTTGCAGATGTGTGCAGGCTTACTCACGATGTAGTAGTAGCAGTAGAGCTCTTTGTGAAAGAGTTCATCCAGGGAAGTACTTGTACTGGCACCTTAAATATTTTTGCCGCCAAGCAGTGATGTGAGCATTTCTTCGTTCCGGTTTTGAAGGGTAAAGGTGCTGGTGAAATTACACGTACATTGGACTTGTCAAGTTATGTCTCAGGGTGACAGGCGTAGTGGCAGTGCCCCTCATATCTTTGCGATTTAAAGCTCTAAGTGGCACTGCAACTTGTATGGACAGGCGTGTTACCATCAAGCACACGACTTGTTTGTCCCGTCACTTGATATTATAAAAAAGTTTTCCTTCACCCTAAGTCGTAATTCACGGTAAATTTAAAATCGCACATAAATTCCGAAAAAGTCAAAGGTGCAAGCCCGGATTCGAACCCACGACCCTGTGCTTGAGAGGCGGTAGCTCAAACCCATACAGCAGACAGTTGGCCCACCAATGTCGTCAAAATCTTTAGCTTTGGACAAATAAAAAAAACTTTTTTATGAACACAACAGCGCGATATTACGATCTTTAAAACCACTGCATATCTTTTTGTGAGTTTCTTAGAAAATGATCGATGGACGAGAGACAAGAGAGTGAGAGTGAGAGACACTGTTTTTATATGGCAATCATGACACGTTCTCCTCTTTTTGTATATAATTATGGTGTGCTTTAATTTTTGGCACCACAAATCGTGTAGTTTAACAAATGACTTAATCCTTCAAAATACGACCACCGCTAGTTACGTAAAAAAATATGCTGAAACTAAACTAACTATATCCGACAATCTGTGACTGTTACAACCAATTCGCGATTTCAGAGAAAGCAAGCCAGTGACAATTTCATACAATAAAATTGCTGCAATCATTGGAAACAGATGACGAGTACACACTACAACGTTAGAAACATCCACTATTTGCTAAACATGTCCAAACGGAATAGAAAAATAATATAACCCTACTTATTTATGCTTGTGATGCTTACTGTACACTTGCATATGGTGAGTGATTACGGCGTTTAATATAGCAGTAGGTTACAGATGTATGTAACAGTAACACAAATTGTACCAATTATTTTAAAAATATGTCATACGGAATCACGTTTCCAATTGTGCTCTTTTTCTTTTACAAAACTTTATAAAAACATAAAATAGCATTTAATTTACATGTGAGTCAACTAGAAAGTGGTGTAAAAACAGTATGTAATTTATTCTACTTATAAAAAGAGTTACGTCTACTTGCCTATCTGACAATATGCAGGATAATGGTGCACCACTTTGTTTGTATTCATTACATTCAGAATGTCTTTGAGAGAGAAGTTTAACCCTTTGACCGCCGTGGATGTTTTAAAGCAGAGGTTCCCAGACTTTTTTCTCATAGACCACTTTCGACATTTTGCTGGTTCCGGTGGACCCTGCAGCTACATTTCTACCATATTCCATGTCCATATTATTTTTTGTCACGCCAACGTCAAGTCCCGTCGAGTCATGTCTTCCGTGGACCCCTGGGGGTCCACCTGGACCACTTTGGGAACTAAGGCTTTAAAGCATAGTTTCCCAAACTTTTTGGATCATCACCCACTTAGGCAAGAAAAAAACATTACCACCACAAAAAAATAATTGTAATATATATATATATAATAATATAATAAACCACAAAAACTTAACACAAAAAATAACAATGTAATGTATTTTAATATATATCATTTCGGGTTTTTTTCATCTTTTCTCAGTTTTTTTCTTTTTTCATTTCATTTTTTCATTTGGGGGGCGTTGATGTTGTCAATGGCTTCCGCGGCACCTACCGCCCCTCTGGGACTCTTCGGTGCCCACTAGGGGGACCACTTAGGGAAATTATGCTTTAAAGCGTCTTACATTAACTTGGTTAACACGCCAATGACGCCACGCAGTAATGTGAGCATTACTAAGTTCCGGTTTTGAAGGGCAAGGGTGAAACTATTTAACAACTTATGTCTCAGGATAACGGACGTAGCGGCCGTGCTCTTTCCATCTTTGCGATTAAATTTCTGAGTGGCACTGCAACTGGATAGGTGTATTGCTTACCACTAGGCACACGACTTGTACTTCCCGAAATTTGGTACTATAAAAAAAATAATAGAACCATTTCCTACAAATCCCGAGCCATTACCTGTATTACTCTGCAGTACTCTGCCATCCCTATAATCTATCACACGGCATGTCTCGATGTCTCCTCGACTCGGACAGTGCAGGCACCTGTGATGTCCTGTAATCACAGTCGGATTGACGGGTAATTGTATTGCGTGCCACCAGTGTACAGTGACCGGCGAAAACGTCTTTACTGTTAAAATGTTTTTCATATTATATTTAAGAGGATAGTCTACTTCGCTTTATACAAAGATATCGGGTTCTATTTTTGAACCGACTTCAAAAGAAAGGAGGACGTTATACTTTCGGCTGTATGTATGTTTTCCAATTTTTTCGTCAATTGTGGACCGATTTTGAAAATCCTTTTTTTGTTTGAAAGGGTACACTCTCGTGGTGGTCCGATTGTCACCGAATCAGAATCTGACGAGGGGATCCCGTGGAAATCGAGGAAAATACAAAAAATTTATAGGCATGTCTGTGTACTCGCTGATTTTTTGTGAATTGTGGATCGTTTTTGAAAATTTCTTTTTTATTGGAAAAAGTGTACTCTTGAGGTTGTCCCGTCGACAATGCTGTTTCGGGTTCGTTTCAGCTATCACAAAAATTAAAAAAATATTTCCCGCAAATGAAAGTCGTCTTTTCATATGGCACAATATGAAAAGACGACAAAATTACAAACATGTAATCAACAAATCACCGTCATCATGAACCTAAAAAAAAGTATAAAATGTACAAAAGAGTCCGTAACAGTCCCATTGCCACCAAGAAGTCAAAATCTGATGAGGGGATCCCATGGAAATCGAAAACAACCGCTAAGCCAACTATTGAGGTCGGTTTATTTTTCAATGAAAAAGTTACAATTAAGAAGTTACAACATTACATTACTTTTTGTCGCTCTAGATTTAGGTACCTAAATATTTATATTCCGATTTTTGTCATTAGTCTTATGTAGCTGACTGTACGTTTAAAGTCTTTTCCCTACAAGGCTAATTTGTAAGGCTACTTGTATTGAAAATGCGCGAGTAGCAATTTGCCCGCAGGAAAATGAATGTGGACATTAGATGGACACGTAAACACGTTTCCTGAAAATACACCTTCGAATATATATATTTAAAATAATTGTAATTTCAGTCAATTGTAGTTCAGTTTACGGTGGGTAGCAAAAAAAGCACTGGCAGCCTAATGGTTTACGTTCCGCCTCTAAAGTAGAGGGCGAATCAAAGCTTACACCTCTGAGTTTTTCGGAATTTATCGTGTTTCCTCAATTCTACCAAATTTTTTAGTTACAACAATATTTGGTTTCAAGTGCGAGTTATAATAAATACACAAGACAAACACGCAAAACATGAGCTTTATACAACAAACAGAAACAAAAAGCTCCAATTACTATTCACGATTGTAAAGCCTTAGCAATTTTCTTTTATCGACTGTGCGTGTGTATCCATTTTATATGTACGAAATATGTATTTAGTACAGTATTTGTATACTTTTAGTAATTTGATGTTTTTGATATTCTTTTTTTTATCATTTTTTTAACCGCCTTCGTGGCCGAACGGTTACCATGCCGGACTGCCACGCAGAGGTCCCAGGTTCGATTCCCGGACCGAAAGCAATATTTGTATGGCTTACATTTATATATCTCGTGAGTTTGGGTGTAATTTGTGGTTGTCTATGTGTGTGACCATGACACCCGAGACACAGAGTTTCCCTAGTGCGGGGCTATGTTGAGTGTGTATTATTATATATACTACGTTATTATTATTATATAATTTTTGTTATGTTGTGCACGTTAACCAGTTATTGCAATTATAGCATCTTGTATTTAAGTCTGCAGGAAGAAATTTCTGTTAGAATAATAAGAAATTTCTGTTAAATAATTTTGTTTGTGTTTTCCTTGTTACTAAATGCTCTTCTGTGCAGTAAATGATTAATTAAAAAATATAAAAAATAAGAACCTCGGGTCAGACTCTGAAAATGGCCAAAGTGGATCTCAGAATGTGCTACGAGTCGCGTGTAAGCAACTCAAGAAATAGTATATGCATTAACCCCCGATGACTGTTCTTTCCATGTTGAATGTAAGCAATTGATATATAAAAATAATAATAATAATAACGCGCACACACTCATAGGCTAGGCAAACCTTGTATCGCGGGTGCTATGGACACACATATAGACAACCACAAATTACACCTAAATTCACGTGAGAAATAAATGCAGGCCATAGAAGTATTGCTCCCGGCACGGGAATCGAACCTGGGACCTCTGCGTGGCAGTCCATCGTGGTAACTGTCCATAGACACGGGGGCAGTCAAATGTTTTTGCGTATAAAATCGTGAACACCGCTAGTAATGAACAAAATCGTCAAAACACATGTCTGAACACAACAATGTGGAATGTACCTACGTGGAAAAGAATGAAATGAAGACAGCGATTGAATGTTTCACACGTGTTAAGTGCAGGCAATAAACATTCGTACAAGTGCTTACGAGGTACTTAACGTCTACTTCAATAGCCGTAGGAACTTCGAGTAAAAAAATCTGAACAAGCAAATGTCATTAATCGACGAATTGAACATGATGACATTCCGTAATGAACCTTTAATCAAAAACTCTAACAAAAATTTAGCTAAATAATCTGATAAGCCAACAAAATTAACAAGACACTTCTAAACTTAATGAGACTTTGAAACGTGTCTATTGACACTAGTTCAAAAGAAAGCTTAATTTTTTATTCATGTTTCTCAAATGGTCATTAGAGTTAGTATGGTTTTTATTATCGGTGAACAATTATGAAAGTGTGCTCTTTATGACCTTTGACCCTAATTCTGTGTTCAATAGAGTTCGACTTGGGAAGTCCAAAAACGAATTTGATTGAGACAATCCAATTATACGATGAATAAGCTGTTAGTTCTTTAGAAAGAGGTAGTTTCGATTGAATTTTGTACAGATCGAAGTAGTAACAAATAGTTATGATTGAATGTATGTATAATTGTCATTTCTGCTGCCAAGCAGTAATGTGACCATTACTTCGTTCCGGTTTTGAAGGGTAAGAGCGCTGGTGAAATTACAGGTATATGGGACTTGTCAATTTCGTACCTTTGTATAATAAAACCATAGTCATAAAAATAATCTGGTCTACATTAAAATTAATGTATGTGTAAAAAAAAGAATTTTCAAAATTGGTCCACAATTGACGGAAAAATTGAACACACTGTACTGGCCTAAAAATTTGATTTGAGGATGTCCCTCAATTTCTATGGGATGCCCTCATCAGATTCTGACTTGGTGACAATGGGAGCACCTCGAGAGTATACCCTTTGAAACAAAAAAAAAAAAAATTTAAACTCCGTCTACAATTGACGGAGAAATCGGTGAACATACATAAAAACATACATATAGCCGAACCTATAACCTCCTCCGCTTTTTGAAGTCGATTAAAACCTGTACAGTTCTCCTAAAAAATGTACTTAAGTCAGCATAAAAATCTCTTATGAAAAGTCGTCATTTTGCCTTATTGCACTATGGGTATAACCATATGTATCGGGATGACGGCGTCAGTGGCAGTGCCTAAGCAATTTGAAGCTCTCAGCGGTACTGCAACTGATACAAGTTATATCCCATATCTTCAAGTTTAAATATACGGTGGGCTATATCGAATTATGGTATTTTATGTAGTACACTGCCTAATTTAAGCCTGTATCGCGGGTGTCATCGACACACACATAGACAACCACAAACTACACCCAAACTCACGAGAGAAATAAATGTAGGCCATACAAATATTTCTCCCGACATGGGAATCGAACCCGGGACCTCTAGCGTGGCAGTCCAGCATGGTGTGCTTTGATTACTTTGCTAACTTGATTACTTAATATTTCTTTTCATATAAATTGATGTAACGCATAATTTTGAAATCGAATTCCAATTCAAAGATTTATGTTGTGTTGTAAATAGCAAATTTTCGTTAAAATTGTATATTACATCTATTAAGTAGTGTTGTAACTTGTAAGGAAGGATAAAATGTTACTACTTGATTTTATCTTCTGTAATATATATGATTTCTCGGTTCGTTATTGGCCAAATTCCTTCTATATGTATATTTTCTATTTTCAGCGGCGTGTTTTATACATATCGACTAATGAGCCTTACATATACAGAAGACTTACTAACACAAGAATTACGATGAAACAAATCAAAGACTACAAATCCCAAGGCCATTCCCAATGACTGCAATGCCATTGATTATTATTTTGATTACAGTTCCTAGATCGAACGACAGCACTATGATCTATACACTGCCAGTATAAACAGGTCCTATCAAATCTATTTTTGCTATGGCATCGTATGTCAGCTTGTATTGGGAATTCATTCGCCATGCGTACCTCTGTCTTTATGTTGTGATTATCAGCTAGATCTGAGATAGAGAAGATAATAACGCTACATCTCTAAGATAACAGATGGATATAAACAAACAACAGTTGGTGCTTTCTTTTTTTGATGACCTCCGTGGGTATAGTAGCTTTCGCACCGTTTTTCATGGTGTCGCCATCTCTGGGGTCCCGGGTTCGATCTCAACCGGATTAATGTACAAAAACTAACTTTTCTTATTGTCTCGGGTCTGGGTGTTTACGGTACCGGTGTTATTTTTCGATTTTCATTAGAAAAGTGCTTTCAAAGTCAAAGTAAAATAATCTTTATTTCATAGGTAAGCAAATTGTAACTCCCATTACTGACTTGACATTGGCAAAATTCTACAAGAGTAGTCAGAAACTTAAAAATAGATAGTCAGGTAAGTAAATTACACTTGAAACCGTGATACTAATTATATTCTACTGCTCTTACGTAAGGCAGATTCTCTTGAGAAGAATGAGCAAGAAACTCTAGGGGTTGTTCTTTGTAAATATACATTTGAATACATTTTTCATTACAATATTTAATTAAAACATCTTAGATCGAGAAAACCTGAAAGAGCGAATCGGGTCACTATGAAGGATTTTTGTCATCCAAGTACGCTTTAGTTATTTACCTTGGGATCAGAGTTGTATGTGATGTTATAAGATGTAATATTAGACAACGACACCAATTGCAAGTCTCAAACTCGGGAATTCCCTGTCCTATAAGTACCAGAGCAATAGAATTCACTTTGGGGTACTTGCTAAAAAACCAGACCAGAACTAATTTAAAAAAGTTCATTTCCCAAATTGGTCCCAGCGCCCATATAAACAAACCGTTTGACCACCGAGGTCGTCATTGAACAACGTATCCACCTATTTTTTATTGAAAATATTTAGAGTTTTTTGCATGGAAAGCTATTTTTCTCGTAACTCATAAAGCGCTGACGTTGTCGTCGAGTGTACAATGAAGAGAAATGCAGATTTCCCACAAACTAATGATTAATGAGGTTCGCTGATAGGGTGGTTCGCGGGTAGGAGGTGAGGAAAAGGTTCGCTGATAGGGTATAGCTCTGTAATTTCATATCATTTAAATATAAGTATTATGTCATTTTCGCTAATTTATTTATAATCTTATTTATATTTATATATATTTATTTGCATATTATATGATAGTAATAGTAATAACAAAGCACTAATATTTCTAATTTATTATTTATTTATTTTTTTTATTCCTTTTTATTTTTAATGAATTTCTGGCGTCGAGCTCTACGAGCTCTACGGGCTTACTGAAAATCAGCGCTGTGGTAAATCTACTGCAGCATATGCTGAGATAAGTCCCGTGTTGGCATGACGCTACAACACAGGCCATACTACTGTCTACTGTGCATCATTGTTTTAGTTTTACTTGTAATTATAAGTCATATACCTAATTATTTGTTTGTAAACTGTTTTAGTGTGGTTTTGTGTTGTTGTATTCGTGCCAATAAAAGTATGTCTATGTATGTCTAATGTGTGAAACAATAAAAACAATCGGCATAAGAGCAGGCGTGTGTTTCTAGATAGCTAAGCATTGCTTGCATAGGCCAAATTGGCTGTGATAATTGTAAATGAAGATGTTTGAATGGATGAAATTGATGTTTGTCACTTAACCCATTCAAGAACAGTAGCGGCAATGTCAGATTCGCTATATGGATATCTAAAAACCAAGTACTGGCTTTACATTTATTTATTTATTGCAAGATATACATGTAGCGAGTCGCAGGAGTCGTTATAAATATCTTTTGTATATATGTTATATAGTATTTTTAAGTTAAGTTTTATATTTAAATTCAAAATTTAAACGTACTTGTTTTTGGCGGTTTTTCTTGTTATTATATTGTTTCTGTTTTGGTTACTAGCTGTGCGTTGTTTGTTAAATAAATAGGCTAAAATCCTTTGGCCTTATTCACTTTTTGATAGCACCCGAATTCCATTGGTACTGTCCGCTACATACACCATCAACGCAATCTTAGAAAATAATACACATACGTTCACCATACAAGGTGTAAAGTCGCTACAGGTATATACAGAACTAAACATTTAGACATAACCAAGGAAAAAGAAAATTAAAAACGTAAAATTACAGCAACAATTAATTATAATGGATGTAAGAATAAAAACAATTGCTTGCACAATGCGAATAAACTGTTTAGTGTTTTTTTATGAAATTCTATGTCACTGTCCTCTGGCCACAGTCAAGTCATTGTATGATTGCATGAATCTGTTCGAGGGGACGTACGTCCCCTCCGTATGTTCCGAGATTAGTTCCGGTACTAGACGAAACAAATGTTTTGGCAATACGGTTTTCAAATGCTTTCTGTGTGGTTGCCACTTACTACTTATCCATATAGAAGTATCAACAGTATAGTGAGAAAATTCAATGATTTATATTGGAAATTTCATATCGGATTTATATAAGCACTACGGCACAAACAAGTAGTGACATTTTTGTGTTCGGCACTATACAAGTACCGTCCATGAATGGGTTAATTACGTCGAATAGGCTGAATGGAACCAGCATCAGCTAACGATACCACAAATAAAGCGATATGCTGTAAGCTGTCAGTTTTATAACAGAAAAGTTCTGTTCAGTTCTGCAAAGTTGAATTCTATGCCAATAACGTAAGGTAAAGTCAACAATCAGGTAAAGCCCGTCACTCTGAGACATAAGTTGACAAGACACATGTGCCTGTAATTTCACCAGCGCCCTTACCTTTCAAATGCGGAACACAGCAATGCTGACATTACTGCTTGGCGGCAGAAATAGTTAAGGCGACAGTTAACGTTTGTGAAGAATAAAAGGTTAAAACTAAGCTAGAACTACATACCTCGTTAAAAATTCCATAACTCTCAAGTGTTTCTAATAATTTTTATTGCACTCCATCAGGTGGTTACGTTGCAAAGGCAATGGCTGTGTCCAACCGCAAATAGTGCACCATTAGTTGCGCGCGCGCACGCGATCAATGTCATACACGGGATCTGTGATCACGCGCCGGTAGGGATCCGTAGTGCGCTGTACTGACGTTTTATGAGATAATTTTATCAAAATAGATTTTGTGCACAATATAATAAAGGTATAGACTTGCTCGATTTTTGACGATCATTGCTGTATGTCGATATTATGGTGTATTTTGTAGTTACCATTTATGAGCGACTGGTAATTATCAAGGTTAAAATCGAACAAATTTATGTATACGCTTAATTTAAATTCCACAGGGTCGATCGACGATTAAAAATACAATGTCCGTCGTCTGTTGCTCACATATATACATATTTACTTGATTTTATGTGCACGTGTCGATCGTCAAAAAATCGAGCGAATCTAGCATAGGCACCTTGACATACGGAAATGTTGTCACGTTGTCATGCAAAACTCCTCACAGTTATCCTCAAATAAATAATGAAAATGCGTTAAAATCGATTACAAGATCCGAATCTTAGATGTTTTAAAATCTTAAGATTTTGACTTGAATAAAATTAATTGTTACGTCCGTAATTTTAAATAACAAAAGCACAAATCAGGAAAGAATCAAAAGGTCGGTAGAAGATCTACATAGGATAAAACCCATCGTTGCAGTGAACGGCTACGCAAAGTAATCAGGTGGTCGCGTCGTGTGCGCACCTTTGCGGTATGCGGTTTTTTGCGGCGACCGTCAGCCATCTGTGCGATAGGGAATAATTGACGCGCAATCCAATGCCGTATCCAGGAGGAAATGGCGAGTGCGGCAACACGATATCTTATGCGGTAATACCGAATCATCATGCCTATGTCATAATTTCCTCCTTGTCGGACACCCTGTAAAAGAACCCGTCGACGAGTAAAACAAAATGCTTAATGTAAATTACATATCGCTGGCTGAATTCTATGATAGTTTAAAAAAATTTAAATTTCACAAAATAAAATCTAATCTAATGTTTCTTCGATCTGATGTATGTTCGATATTTGAATCAATAGTAACAACCAAGTAGTGGCGTATTTTTACAAAAATTTATAATATAAATACTCATAAATAATAAAATCTAATCACTTTAAATTTATGGATAACCTAATCCTTTATAAATGATCTTTTCCGGGTATTTTTTGTCGTCATTCTTTTGTTTTGTATGCTGTGCGTGAAAAATACGGACACAATAAACGATTTTATTTAATTCAAGGCGTTTAAATATATGGAATTTTAAACATGTAATTGATTGTAACCCTATTATTATTACGTAATCGAGTTTTGCACGACTTTAGAATACGAAAATTGCATCGAGGTGTTTTGATAATTGCAAAAACTGACCTCAAAAATACGTGGAATTACATCTATTTGCCAAGTTTTATTGAAATATCCCCACTATACAGGTAGGTAAATAGCTCGCCACTATACAGGACTTGACACTGGAGATAATAAAAATCGGTTCTCACTACTCAAAGTATATTGAGAGGAAAACGCCTTGAATTGGAGAATAGCAAAACAAACCATTAAAATAATTGCTCAATAAGTAAAATTTAGGCGCTATTTATAAAAATGAATGTTCATGATTTTCTTCAAAATGAAATGGGACCACTAGGAGGTATCCTCTTTCCAACAAAAAAATAATCGTGAAAATTGGTTCGCAAATACCTAAAAATAAATAAAATTTTAAACTTTACTTGATTATACTTCTTTTTAACCTACTTCAAAAAAAAGAGGAGGTGTTCAATTCGACTGTGTTTTTTTTTTCTTCTTTTGGATGTACGTTACGCGATAACTCCGACATTTGTAAACCGATTTTGATTATTATTTTTTGTTGGAAAGAGGATACCTCAGATTAGAGTATCTTTTTTTCGTGATTTTACATCCAGACTTTTTTTTGTACTCTGTATTGATCGTTTTTCAAAATATAATAGCGGCCTATCTGGAATCTAGAATCGATCTGGAAATAAAATCATGTTTAAAAGAAACTCTAATGACTAATTAGTAAGTACCCGGATTGATATCTACAACTATCAGTATTTAGTTTCTTAGTTTCTTAACTTTGAGCGAAATCTAGCGGCCAAAAAAAGGAATACTAGTACCTATGGATTGATATGGTCCACATTTAGTTCACGTAATATCAAATGTACTGATTCGACAGATTTGCACGTGTAATAAGCTAATAAAAGATTAACCACTTTATTACAAAAAATAAAGTCGATAATTTATAACTATATATAACGCGATAAAATGGTAAAACTGACAAAAAAGTTTCCAAAATCAGGGATAGATGGCACGTTTCATAAAAAAATTATTTGTGTCAGAGTTACCAGTGCAATAGTCTGTGTATGTTATTAATTAATTCAGTTTTTTGTTATGGCTTAACTTCATGCCCTTTGACCATAGCAGTATACAAAATAATTTCCTCTGAACATTCATCACGTCACAAATCCACGGCACTATTCAGTTTCTATTACTCTGTTTAAGGCTTCTGTAGTTTATTTTGATATAATAATACACCGAATTTATTTTATTCTACCTCCAAAACTCCAAACTGGAATATCTTTAATTCTTGACTTCTCAGAACACTAAACCCAAAACAAAATTTGTTCAGGAATTTCAACTGTATATTTTCACATATTTTTCATAAACAGACGCATACAAATTACGTCAACAAAAATTTTTATGGGAGTTTGCCATTGTCCTTTGTTTCAAGTAGTTCACATTATTTGTATGAATTTCATGTAATAAAAAGATTTTTGGCGTGTGGCTTTATCATACCAAATACCAATGACATCATTCCATTAATTCAGAAACAGTTGAACTTGAGGTTATAATATTGCCTGTCAGATATATAAGTTAATCTTAAACAGCTTTAGGCGATGTAGCTCGCTACAATACAAGTTCCGGCGACGACAGCCTGTAATTTATACGCCAACGGCTACTGGTACGTTTTGAATGTAGCTGTTTTCTGAATTAGATTACGGTGATTAGTAGAAGTAGACTTATGCGTATCTATGAGATACATTTTTTAAATATATTTATACAAATTATAAGTGCGTATTTGACCTTCATCTCACTTGATGGAAATTGATGATAAGGTCGACGATGGAGTATGCACATTTAAATAATGACTATTCACTCTCGCCTTGAAAAGGCCCAAGTATAACCTTCAGTGAATAAGTCTGTAGGCAGGGAATTTCACTCCTTAGTCGTTCGTCTTATTTATTTTTCATTTCAATGCGATTTTTTAAATAAATCGATGTAACATAAGGCGAATCGAATAGTCTAGATCGTATTCATAATTTAAACAAAACAGTCTCTTTCTGAATCTCTATTTTATATTGGCCTGCAAGAAAAGCAGTTCAATAAAGTGTGCAATATTTCTTTTTTCACTGGCTAGTATCACTTTAAACGAAAGCCGTAACTGAGTGAAGCCAAAAAGGTTGTAAAATTATTCTTTGTTATCGAAATTAATTTTGAAACGATTTTTATGAGATCAATTCAAGAGCATACGATCTAATCTGTGGTTCGATTCAGAGGCAGATGATCCATTACGATTCAAAAAATCGATTGTGACATATTCATTAGGGAGGGAGCAGTGTGTTATGACATATTCATATAAAAATCTGTATTAGTACAGGAACTAATAGAAAGTTAATATACGAACTCTACGCAGCTATGTTGTGTAATAAAAATACGTCCTAGATGCGTCACTTAACATTGTTATTAAAACGAGATTTACAAGACCAGTTGGGCGGAAAACTCACATTACATCCGCTGTGTTGACTCCAGCGGTCCCTAGGCGACACTGGAATCTACATAGATCTAGCATTTATAGTAAACACTTCTACATATCTCTTTCGTGATTATCGAATTATACAATATGTAACGGTCAAGAGCGTAATGGAATAGTAATTTTAGGGTAACCGTTCCTGTCTTACGAAACCGTAAAATAAAATCAATTTCACATAATCTTGGTGAGCCGATAAAGTTATCACCTGATTTGTAACGCATCGAATGCGTTTTAGAAAACATGAACATATTGATTTATTCACTTATCTACGTGTAACTTGTTGTGTAAATAAGTTGACTGTCCAGATGAAGTCTAAGAAATGTGATGTCACTTTTAAATAATTCGATCATGGCTCTGTGTTGTGGTTGGTTCAACAGGTGTCCATTGACATACAGCGAGGCAATATTGTCAGTATAATTTTTATTATGATATAGGAAGTTTCTAGCGAGGTATCATTCTTTTTTGTGGCGGGACGGGATTTTTTTTAGTTTAGAATTTTTTAATGAAATCTTTTGTAAAACTCAACTTTTGTATTTTACTACCTATTCTCGAAGAAGTCTAGTGCTGATCTTTAGGTTGTAAAGTTACGATCTTTTTTTAATACGTGTTTTAATTGAATAAAATTTACTACTTATTAAGTCTGAGTTACAAGCAATGAGAGCATTATCGATGTGATCGGAATTTTACATCCATTATTTTGCTAATTCATTAACAGTGGCAAAATGCCTTTCTAAATTTAAAACTACGGTTTTAAACAAACATCCTATTCGGGTCAAAGCGTAGGTCCTTCCAGTTCTCTTGATATCCTTGGTCCGGGTAAGATAAACACAAGTGACAAGCTGTGGGGGTGTAATTACAATATTTCATAGCATCGCTAATACGAGCCGAGAAGGACTCGTCTTATCTTCAATTCAGATCTGCATTGCGTGTTTGTTCTTTCTATTACGTTTGACGTTTGTCTATGAATACATCGGGCATATTTGCCAATAGATAATGAAACTTGTACAGTCACGTGCATTGCCCGAAAATATTAGTAAGGCGTTGAAAGCCGAAAAATGCAATACAAAGATCTACAGACACAGAAGAATTTGGTCAGTCTGCTGACTTAGACAGTAGCTCAGTTGGCAGAGCGACGCTATGGTACGGCGAGGTCGCTGGTTTTAGTCTTATCGGGTCCAAGGAATTTATCTTTGGGTTCAATTTTTGTATTAATATTATGAGTTATTTCACAAAAAATATATGAATATTACGGTGATAAAATATCGTGAAAGTTAATTTAAAAAATCTTCAATTTAATTTTGGAAATGAAAGCATTTTTCCAAATTTATTTATTTTATTTCGTATTCACATATTCTAAACAATAGGTATAGGCATGTAGTTACTAAGACAGTGAAACCTACCAGAAGAAGAAGCTACAAAATCTCGACCATCGCAGAAAAGTAGCCTGCTTGTCGGTTTTCTATCGGATACATTTCGGAGAGTGTGAGCAGGAACTTTTCAATTTAGTTCCACCCTCACCGTTCCTCCTCCGTTCGACTAGAAGGTCTGGAGCACTCCATTCTTATGTCGTTGATAACCCACCTATTCGCACTAAGCGCTTTGCTTCCTCCTTTCTGATGCGTACGGCTAAGGAATGGAATGCTCTACCATCTGTATTTCCCGAAAAGTACAATTTGGGGCTATTCAAGGCTAGAGTGAATAGGCATTTTTTAGGCAAACGCGTCCCATCGTCGGTCATATCGTCGCTTAACATCAGGTGAGATTGTGGCCAAGCGTATGTCTATTATATAAAAAACCCTTGATAGGTTTAAAATGTGACACGTCAGACGTCTGACAAATGAAAATTAAATTATTAATTATATTATGATTTTAATAAACGGCACCACTTTTCCATAGCTATATATCATTATCATCAACAACAGCCTATCGTAGTCTACTGCCGGACATAGGCCTCTCCCAATGCGCGCCATTTCGCAAATCGTCACTCCATCTGGCCATAGGGCGTCCTACACTATGTTTGCGGAGCCGTCGTTTCCACTCAAGAACTCGCTTCCTCCATCGGTTATCGGTTCTTCGATATATATAGCCAGCCCACTGCCACTTCAGTTTGCTTATTGTACCAGTTATGTTGACGACCTTTGTTCTCTGTCGGATAACCTCGTTCAGTGCCTTGTCCTTCAAGGAAACTCCGAGCAAAGCTCGTTCCATAGCTCGCTGAGCCATTTTCAACTGATGATCATAGCTATATATGCATGCATATTATTGTGACTTTAATGTTTCTCTTGAAATTAAAATTTGCATTTTAAGCAGAGGGTTGCAACCCGGACTCGCACCTCTGACTTTTCGGAAATTATGTGCGAAATTTACCAGCTTTTTGGTGGAGAAAAACAAGGTTCACAATCCTCGGAAAATGTGTGAAGTACTCAACTCGCGTGAGGGGAGACCCGTGTCCAGCAGTAAGACGTATAAATGTGTTGATGTTGTATCGCGGAGCGGCTACTGGACGGGTCAGATATAAATTATTTTTAAAGTTATTTTTGTATTACTTGTCTTTGTATTTTTGGCTTTATGGTTCGCTCTGCTCCGTTTTTTCGCTGATGTATAATTTTCTCTGTAAATTATAATTTTATTGCGCTACTTTGAGCCTGGTTTTCTCATTCCCCAACATGTTAAGTGTAAACAAAAACTACTAACGACGCCGCAAGCAGTGCAATTGCACCATGAACGAACAGTGCGGACAAACCAGTATGCCAGTGATGACTTTTATCAATTATTAGTGTACAATTAGTTTTCTTTTATTACGATAATATTTTTTTTTTTTTATTCGTCTCCAAACGTGGTAATAAATTATTCCAAATTTTTACGAAAATATTTTTTTTGGTTACGATTACCAAATATTTATGCTCTCGTAAATAGACTTGGCTACTGCTGATTTCAAGTATATAAATAAAGATATAAAAGTATAATTTGAGTTTGTGTTTGATAGGTATGTGGTGTGGTACCGCCCGTAGAGACCACGCAACTCTAGTTACGGGGGCCCTGTAACCTGCACCCGCTGTATTGACCATCATAGTGGTAATTGTAACAAAATAATAATATTTAAGTGAACATCGAAACGAGGAAAGCAATTTTAAATTTGCGGATTAAACAGAAAATAAAAATAAACAGCAAATAATTGTATAATTAAATAAAAAAAAACGAGCTAACCTTATATCTCCATCGCATTGCAGTAATCAAAGTTTGTTCAAACTGAAACAAAAATTTTGAATTTTAAATAAGAACATAATAATCCAAGGTGATATTCATATGTGAGCACTTTGATAAGTGATCACTTTAATAAGTGGTCACTTTAATAAAAGGTCACTTCAGTAAGAAACCTTTTTAAAAATAGGTTATTTTATTAAGTGGTAAATTTTAGTTTAGCAGCCGAAAGTATATCGACCATTAACAAACATGTTTTTCAAGATATACTGTACATGAGCAGTATTATACTATTATAAATGCAAGATGCCACACAAGCTTAAAAAATAACGTGACGTCACGATAATTAACAAAGATCTCAATCTCGTACATAAATGTCATTGTAATATAGTGTGTTTATTATTTAATAATTTGATTATAATACAATTTATTTATGTACAATTTCATTTCATCATTAAGAGATTTTTGTTATAAAAACTGCACTGGTCTATAAAATACTATTTAGAGATGCAAATCTAATTCAGATTTTTATACATATTTCTGAACAATATAAATATTTAAATATGTTTACTCCTTCTCCTCCTCGCGTCGTAGTCCTCATTACTGAGGGTCGTGACTCCTCCGCAAAAACGTGTTTACTACGTATACATAAATAATAAGTTCATGAGAAATGATTTTTGTGAAGTGGTTTTAGCTTATATTTCTATGTGAGTTTACCGCATATTGACTGTAATATTGTTGACTCATTCTTATGTTAATGCTTTTAAACATGTTGTAAAGTGGCGGTAATTGGTATTTCTTGTCGCATCAAATTGCCTCGACGAGAGTTTGACGCTTCATTATCTCTTTAACTTTATTTAGGGTTAGTGGAACTGTATACCTAATTGCTTGGTGGTCTGTGGAAATCTTGTGGGCCATAGCAATATTGTAAACATAGGAAATGAAAGTATTTTTACGGTTCTAAATCAAGCATGTTTTTTCAAACAGGGGTCTTGCATCGTCTCATACTCACACGGTAAAGTCGTCAGCCAGTTAAGTCTAATAATTTTCACTATAGATAAAAAGTTTATATAAAGTCAAAACGGCATAAAATCGGTTGTATATTGGTTTATCACGAATTGCATATTTTATAACAAAGGGCCAAAATGCAGTAGTCAGCAACATCAAAATAATATAAATAAGTAAGCCTATCAAAATCATTTTCGGAAGAAAAATGTCAAATATGGTTATTTTGAATTAACTGCATTCATAATGGAGGTAGACAGAAACCACAGTCTTTCATTTGCTGCGATTCTAACCTAATCTCAATCAATTACCTGTTTCAAACTAGGGTTTTACGCTGTAAGACGTAAATTCGAAGAACGTTTATTAAAATTAAACTCAAATGTTATTATACCGTAACGTTGTTCATAATAATAATATTAATCGAACCAGACAATCACACCTTGCCTCAAACTAGGAAATTCCCTGTAGTATATGTAACGAAGCAAGTTAATATGGGGTTCTACCCAAAACACCAGATCAATTTAGAAAGTTAATTTCTTAAATTTCTCCTACAGCGAACTCAACCCGTGACTTTCTCATCCAGCGTCCACAGCGCTAACCGATGTGTCACCGAAGTCGTCATGCTACATTTGTACAATGGCACAGGAATCTCAGGTATTCTAATTCCGAAACTGATTTATCACCAATAAATGCCAACTGTTGCTCTAAATTTACATTCGAAAAACAAAAATTTCTTGGCAGAATAATTTTCAAATTAAGTATATGACAATCTCGTCTTTTTTTATTCTCAATTTTGCAAGGATTACAAAATTGAGAATTAAAAAAAAGGATTAGGAGGACTATATTACTTTATGGTGAATTAAATAATAAAGCAAAATTTAATAATTCGAAATTTATTATTCAGGCCATGGGAGAAGTGAGAGTTCACAATATACATATATTCCAACAACAATAATATAGCTGTTTCTTAATTTCAGTGAATGAGTTTAGTCTACAAAAACAATTGTATCCATGCTTTTTGTTAAAATAATAGATCCGTCGCCGCCTATATGCATACACCATTTAAAGGTGCACTTCTTGTCGGGTGTCTATCAAATTTTATACTTTCTGCAAACGTGGTTTTTGCTATTACATCAACACTGCAATTTCAACTCATTAACGTATTTTGAGAAACCTTAAAAAAAGGTGGATTTATGATAACAATGTTCATGTAAACCACTTGCCACATATACTAGAACATTGAATCAAAATGAAAAGACAATTGAAGTCGTATTTTATCAAATTAATCGTTCTGGTTTACACTTTTAGAACATTATTATGTGGCCAATCGTTCATAAGAATGTTCTTATCATAATTCAATTTTTTTTAGCGTGTCTCTAAATAATAATGTCCATGAGTGTACATGTACACATGTTTGTATGTGAACATTTTATTGTACCACAAAAACAAATGAACTATAGTATGTCAACAATATTTAAAATATTAGAGTACAAAGGCGAGCCTATCCAATAGAGCGGTTACACACGGGACTTTCAGCAGCGATTCAAACGCAATGCAGTCGCTAATCGTCTATATACAAGTGCGATTTCAAGCAGCGATGCAAACACGATGCAAGCGCGCGTCTACATCGACCCAAACGCGCGATTGCATCGCTACACTTGGGATAAAAAGGTGATTGCAATACAATCGCGCGTTTGTATCCATGCAGTCGCGCGTTTTCACGAAGGCGCGTTGGCACTCTTAAAGGGATTTATTATACACTGAAAATATTTTTGGATTTGGCTTGAATTTGTAATTTAGTAGGTTTATGTGACAACCGGGAGAAGTGCAGTTCTATTCCTAAGTAATTCACGACTAGTCCCGTTTTTTTATTTTTTGTATTCAATACAATAATACAATAGTGAGGTGAAAATGTAATTTATGTAAAAACTGTAACTAAAAAAACGCCAATTTTTTCTCCTAATTTAAGGCTACGTGTGTTTATCTGGTACGATTAATATTATTATTATAATCAACGTTACGGTATGATCACATTTAGGTCTAATTCAAATAACCCTTCTTCTAATTTCCCGTTACAAACAATATGATATTCCAAGTTGAAGTAGCAAAGTACATCATAATAATGCTTATGGTTCATTCACTTAAACAATTATCATGCAGAATCAGACGGGTGCAACGAATTTACAACACTTCAACAAACTTACGTTTTACAATTTAAAAAGCTATATGTGCAAGTACCAGACGTGAGTTTAGAATTTTTTCAATAACAAAATTTGCTGGCAAAGTGACAAGACCTTATGAGCTTTAAAGTGTTGTATTTAGATACATTTTCGTATGATGATTATGACGTGTGGTCATGGTTGTGCTTTATGCTTGCCTGAGACGTACTGGAGCGTGTTAATAACTGCCCAGAATGGATAGTACAAGCAAATGAGTATAGTAACTAAGGGCTTTAAAACTACAAGAAATAATTTAGTCATTTAGATATTGGTAAGATGGCAGTACGTCTACTGACAAACTCTTTCACAAGGAGCTCTACTGCTACTAATAAAGGTATACAACTATTAAAAATGTTGGTAGTACACGCATTTAAATTCAAGTTTATTTATTCTCTTCAGACATTATGATATCTGAAGAGAATATAAGATTACGTAGAATATTACATTATCCACGACAATAGGCGAGTCAAGCGGCGAAGATCCTATGTGTAACAATCGTGAAAACCTAAGAACTCGATATATTTTTCAAAATCCAAGCTTCAGAATCATTCGAGTTTTAACAAGAAATAATATTATAACCTTAGGTATATTTAAACCGTGAAGGTAAACTTTTACTTTTGTTAAATACGGATATGATGTTCTTGTAACGATATGGTAATGTTTTTTTTCATAACACCAAGTCACGGGACAAATAAGTCGAGCGCCTGATGGTAAGCGACACGCCTGTCCTTAAATGAAACTATTTTTCCGGATTTAAATCGCGTATATTTGTTTTTTGTTTGAAAAACAAATATACACGATTTAAATCCGGAAGAATAGTTTCATTTCCTATTTGAAAAATATATTCGTCTTTATTGCACTAATAAAAGATTCATTATAGATGGCATTCTAGGTGGCCCGCATCAAAACAAAACAAATAAATAAATAAATAAATAAAATAAATTCGTCAGGAAGGTTGTTTAAAATACTCTGAGATAATACCGATCAAAGTCAACAAATCGGTGATCATTTCAATGTCCCATTCTCAATTAAATTTAGCACTTTCTGAATAAATCTCAGTAATAAATAAATAAAAAAGGAACTAGGTACTTTTTATTTATTAATTGTCATGACATTATGATCATAACTTACTTAGAGATAATTTTATCTAAGCTAGACGAAACTCGTCATACAACTACAGTCATAAAATGTAGCTAGTATCACCAAAGAAGTAAAGTCTGGAAAACAGCTCAAGCTGAGACCAAAATAAAATGGGACAACAGAAGTTGGTCAAATTTGACACAATGTTTTGTCATAGAATAGGAAAATGGAATGTTACATATTTTTTATAATAAGTGATGGGACGAACAAATAAAGGTAAATATATATTTGCCCGTCCTTATTGGTTGCAGTGCCACATAGAGCTTGAAAAAAAAACACAAAGATCTGAGGGGCTCTACCACTGCGCCCGTCACTCTGAGATATAACTTGACAAGTCCCATGTGCCTGTAATTTCACAAGCACGCTTACCCTTCAATACTGGAACGCAGTAATGCTAACTGAATGCTTGGCGGCAGAAATAGGTATAGCAGTACTTCCTTCGACGAACTAGGCCGTTTTAGGCCGTGGGGCGACGGCTTAAGAATACATTGTCGCCTCCCCATACATGCCCGTGGGGGTCGTAAGAGGCGACCGAGGGCGTCACAAGTGTCCATCTGCTTAGCGTTGTGGTACGCTTTGTGCCGACTGGATAGCGACCACAGTACACACGGCGGAAAACCCTCCACAGTGAAACGCTTTTGCGAATCGCGTTCAGGGATCAGTTGGTGTACATCCAGTGCACGTGGAGTTTTCGGCGCGGTATCTGGGAGGACTGAGGCGGATATTCGCCATGTCACTTGTTGAGGGATATCTAGTTGACCTGCCGCCCAGGGAGACCCGTAGAAACGGTTGTCCGCTGGCCGCCCGCGGTACAGTACAGGGGCCCAATAGGGACTAACTACCCCTAGAGGCTGCCCCACCATGCCGCGCATAATCTTGGGGTAGGTCGTCGTGCCGGTTAGTGACCGGAATATGGGGTCCCGGCGGCATATCCCGGGGGGGTACGGGGGCCCTTCCGTTCGGCGGGTCAGCCGGCTATCTTTCAAAAGATCAATGGCATGTATTGCAGTTCCCCTCGTTTTTCTTCTTCGGTGCGGTGCCGAAGGCTTCACCTCTTCACACTACCGTCCTTCTTACCCACCATGACAGCGCAACATAAGAATGCAGATCGTTCAGCGGTGCCTAATCCCCCCACCGCGTTTATTATTGAGTTCGCTAACATCCGCGGACTCCACTCCAACCTCAAAGCTGTCCACCATCACCTCGAGACAGCCCGGCCTGCCCTGCTTTTCCTGACGGAGACGCAGATCCGCCGTCCGAATGATATGAGTTACTTGAACTACCCCGGCTACTCGCTTGAGGAAAACTTTCAGGCCAAAGCCGGGGTATGTGTATATATTCGTTCGGATGTGTGCTGTCGCCGTCTGCGCTGCCTGGAGGACCCCTCCTTTTCCACTATGTGGGTGCTCGTAGAATCTAGTTGTTCAGCTAGAGTCTTCGCGTGCTTATATAGATCCCACAGTGGGGATGCGGAGACAACTAGGCTCTTTGACCAACTGAGCCAGGCGACTCTTGACGCGCAGGCGCAGTTCCCATCTGCGGAGATGGTCGTGTTGGGGGACTTTAATGCTCACCATGAATCATGGTTAAGTTCCCTCAAGACTGACCATGCAGGAAGAACTGCCCACGCTTTCGCTCTCACGCATGACTTGACCCAACTGGTAACCCAGCCCACCCGGGTTCCAGACATATCGGATCATGCACCCTCTTTGCTTGACCTTCTGCTCGCGAGTCACCCTACCTACTATACAGTATCAGTCAGCGCCCCCCTGGGAAGTTCTGATCACTGTTTGGTTGGGTGTAAGGTTTCCCAAATGCCTCCAACTAAGCTGAAGGAGGTCACTCGTCGCATTTGGCACTACTCGTCGGCGGATTGGGATGGTATGCGCGACTACTTTGCGTCCATCCCTTGGTTGCAGCACTGCTTTGCGGGAAAGGATGCCTCAGCAGCTGCCGATGCTGTTGTCGATGAGATTGGAACGGCTATGGATTACTACATACCGTCTTCCAGTGTCATCGCCAATCGCAGAGGACGCCCTTGGTTCAATCGCGAATGCATGGACGCTGTTAGTGAGAAACAGGCTGCATATCGTGGTTGGATCAGGGGTCGTGTAACAAAGGATCCCAACCTTGCGTCCCTTAAAGCAGCCTATAACAAAGCAACCAAGTCTTGCAGGAGGGCTTACATAAGAGCGGATGCCCAGCGCGTTTCACGGATTGGCCAGAAGCTGGTAGCCCATCCCACCGGTAGCCGTGCCTACTGGAGCCTGGCCAAAGCCGTGCAGTCCAATTTTTGTCGTTCGTCGCTGCCGCCTTTGAGGTATCCCGATGGATTTTTGGCCTATGGCCCCGAAGAGAAAGCCAATTTATTGGCCGACCTTTTTGGGGCTAACTCGCGCATTCACGACCAAGATGCGCAACCGCCGTCAATTCCCCACTGCGGAGTCACAATGCCTGATATAGTTATCAGACAATGTGATGTCCGCAAGGAATTGCAGACTCTTGACGTGCGGAAAGCCTATGGTCCGGATGGGATACCTCCTATCGTCCTTAAAAGGTGTGCGGCGGAGTTGTCTCCCGTACTGACGCGCTTATACCGCCTCTCATACCAATCTGGTAACGTGCCCCTAGCTTGGAGGGAGGCCAACGTGCAACCTATCCCCAAGAAAGGAGATCGGTCTGATCCGACAAACTATCGCCCAATAGCTGTCACTTCAGTGCTCTGCAAAGTGATGGAGCGGATTCTAAATATCCAGATAATCCGGCACCTGGAACGTCACTCCATTCTTAATGATCGGCAGTATGGGTTTCGGCCGAACCGATCAACGGGTGACGTTCTAGCGTATCTAATGCATCTCTGGGGTGAAGCTATCGACAAACAGGGCGAAACCTTAGCGATAAGTCTGGATATTGCTAAGGCCTTTGATCGGGTCTGGCACCGTGGTCTCCTCTCCAAGCTTCCGGCATATGGTCTTCCCGGCCGCCTTTGTGAGTGGATCTCCGGCTTTCTGCGCGAGCGAAGATTGCGTGTCCTTGTTGACGGAGGCACTTCGCGGCTCGTGACAGTTAATGCTGGGGTGCCACAGGGCTCAGTGCTGTCGCCCACGCTGTTCCTTCTGCATATCAATGACTTGTTGCCTTTTGGCAACATTCATTGTTATGCAGATGATAGCACAGTGCACGGTTGCTATTATAAGCAATCGTCAAGCACCCGGGAGGACCCTGAGAGAAACCGGGAAAAACTTGTCGCTGAGCTCAACCATGTTTTGGAGCATATATCGTCGTGGGGCTCCCGAAACTTGGTTGAGTTCAACGCCAAGAAAACCCAGGTATGCGCGTTCAGCTCCAAAAAATCCCCATTCCTTCCACTTCCCCATCTTCAGGGTACAACGCTGACGCTGCAGGACAGGCTCAGTCTGCTGGGGATGAGCATCCGGAAGGACATGAGCAACAAAGATTACATCGAAAGCGTCATCTGTACCGCGTCGCGCAAGCTTGGCATCCTGAACAAGGTGCACCGATTTTTTACTCCAGAGCTGCGATACCTGTTGTATAAAGCTCAGGTCCGAAGCAGCATGGAGTACTGTTCGCACCTTTGGGACGGCTCTGCCAAGTACTTGCTCGATGCCCTAGATGGACTGCAGCGCTACGCCTTCCGTGTTGTCAACGATCCTCATGTAACTGAGCATGCGGAGTCGTTACAGCTTCGCAGAGATATAGCGTCTCTTAGCGTATTCAATCGTCTGTACCACGGTGAGTGCTCTGAAGAGTTATTCAACCTTGTCCCTTCCTCTCCTTTCCATCAGCGGACCACCCGTGCCGGACTGCGTTGCCACAGTTGGACGGTCAGTTCAATACCGTCCCGCACTAAAAAGTTTGGCAATTCGTTTTTATGCCGAACCATCAAATTGTGGAACCAACTCCCGGCGCATGTATTCCCTCCCCTCTATAACATCGGGTCCTTCAAACGTAGTGTGAAGAAGCATTTGGCCAGACCGGCAAAATGATAGTGACGGAGTGAAGAAATTTGTGTTTTCCATCCGTTACTCTCATCTCTGGACTGTATTCGCACTTTCCATCAGGCGCGGTGCAGTCATTTTGCCGAGTCACAATAAAAAAAAAAAAAAAAAAAAAAAAAAAACTCTTTCACAAGGAGCTCTACTGCTCTAAAGACAAACAATTAATCATAATTCACTAGTAATATATGTATAATATTAATTCATTCTACCAATTAATATTAATTTATTATGCGATAATTACGACCAATTCGCACCAAGCGCTTTGCTTCCTCCTTCCTAATGCGCAAAAGGAATACACTTCATTAATGGCCATTATCTAACTTTCCCGAGAAATGTAATTTGGGGCAATACAAGGCTATGAATCATAATTAGACGTCCAAAATGTAAATGGAATGTATTAACGCAGTAAAAAAATACATTTTAAATGGTAATTTCCCATTTTAGACGATAATAAGCGTCTAGAAATCTTTTCAAGCTGTAATCTGATAAAACTTAGAGCAGTTCACATTTTGCAAAATATATTTTTGCTTAATTTCGTTTAATACAATAATTATAATAAATGTCTATGCTTAAGGTTGTAAATGATTTTATGACATTGGTAAGACAATCGGGATCAAAAACATTTTTGTGCCGTCATTTTATCGTGTCATAAATGTGATTCGCGCTTCGTTTCTGGAACTTGATTATTTTCTTATCTCTGTAATGCGTTTGTTAAATTATTGGGTGTTGTTTAGTAGTAAGTAGTAAGTTTTAGTTTATTAGTAATATTTTGTAATAGATAATAAAAATTATAGAAAATGGCGAACCTTTTCCAATTCCGTTAAAAATGAAAAAGGTTTAGCACGCCTGTGGTAGTAGAGCTCCTTGTGAAAGAGTTTGTCCAGAGAAGTACGGTCACCTTGCCTATATCTGCTGCCACACAGTAATGTGAACATCACTATGTTTCGGTTTTAAAGGGTAAGTAAGGGTGCTGGGGAAATTACAGGCACATGAGACTTGTTAACTTATGTCTCAGAGTGACAGACGCAGTGAAGCAGATCTTTGCGTTCCTTTTAGTTTAAAAAAGTAAGAATGCCTCATATTTCAGTGTAGTTGATAACCATACAAAACACGAACACCGCTACTGTTAGTGCGCGTACATATCGCAAGCCGGTATCAATAAAGGTCACGACAGAAGTTTTCATTTCATTATTATAATATCTACTCTATATAATATGGCCTCTATTACATTGTAATATGTTGTGTACATCGTTAATAAAACTATAAGCGCGTTTAAATTACTGACTAACCTATTAAATCCATGTATGCATGCCCATGTGATGTTATTAAAAAACATGTTACACCTGGTTTAGTCTGTTAAAATGAATATATGTAAATAATATACCTTCAATTATGCTTTTAGGTATATGGAATGTAAAAAAACTATCAAACCCTGGCGTAAGAATATGACTTATGATGATACAGAAGGCTTGCTAGGAGATATTTCATAATTTATTAATGTATATTACATATCGACTAATGAATAATTGTGTTCTTGTTAAATAACTATAGCAAATCTGTTTTTAGCTTTAATATAATATAAAGTATGCACAAATAAGATATGTAAAATACAGATACTCATTTCTTAAATTTGGACATCGCAACTAAGCTATACTAGTGAACTTCTTAGAACTTTTTTATGATACCAAGTGATTAGAAGAACACAAGTCGTCCACCTGGTGTTAAGCGCCACGTCTGTCCATAGCAGTTGCAGTGCCACTCAGAGCTTTTAATTGCAAAGATCCGAGGGGTTCTGCCATTGCGCCTGACAGCCTGAGACATAAGTTGACAACTCCCACATGACTGTAACTTCACCAGCACCCTTCAAAACGGAAACACAGTTATGCTTACATGGAAAATGCAAGATGGCAGCACTTCCCTGGACGAATTCTTTTACAAGGATCTCTACTGCTACTATATTAAAAAAGGAACTGTTGACGTTCACATGCCATGAACAGGCAACCTGACCACACATAATAGACTACTCAGCAATGCACTGACCGAATAGCAATGTGCAAGACCAGCCTGCTGAGTAAACGTTTGCTTTGTTTTATATTTAAAAATTATATTGTAGATATACACCCACATGTCTAAATAGAATGTGTATAAATAGTTTGTTTTTAGAAATAAACATCTCTTTGAATCCTGACATCAACGCTGTCTCATTGACGACGACGGAACTTCCTGACTACAGCATCCTCTCACTGCGGCCAAAACACCTTTAGCCGTCAGATTATCTGATCAGTTTTGTGAGTCTGTGAGACTGGCAGTGAGGAAATCCATTCCTTGCACCTCTTATCCTTCCCACCTTCCGTCTGTTATCTTAGGTCGCATGGTAACAGGCTTCCTCTACCTATCTATATACGTATATGTCATTGACTTACAAAGTATATGTAGTAGTGTATGGTTAGGGATAGGCTGTTCGGTAGGAACGTAGGGTTGTTTGTGATAGGTTACAGTTTTCTCTTTCCATTTCATGTATAGCCAGTAAGCTTTAATTGCACATACAAGACGATACTCAACAGTAAAACTCATATCACACCCGACAAATACTACACAAAGACAGAGATAAAGTTATTTGGCTCTACAGGAATCTTAATTACTGTATACATTATAATTAAGGTCCTTTTTTACTATTTATTTTAAAATAGGCCCCTTTACATTTGTTTTAATAGACTAATTAAATTTGTATTGAATTGATATCCAATTATTTTTGTGACATTTCTCCACCATTTCTTTATAATTATTAATACAAAGACCGAACACTTAGAAAAAAATCCTTCGATTCCATTCAAACTGACGTCTTCTAGCAAAACGTGGCAAACGCTATACCAACTAAGCCACGGAACAAACCAGCGGTCATGACGAATTTTTCCGTGCTAGTTTGTCGGATCTTTGTATTTGGTTTTCAACGACTTTCTAGCCGTAGCGCAATCTATGAGAAATCTATAAGAGTATTAGTAATAAAAGTATTTCGTCACCCATAGATGGCGCTATAATAAATTGTATTAGATCAAGTTAAATAAATAAATTTAACTTCAATTTATCCTTATCTTAATGCCTAGTGTTTCGCTATACACAATTATACTATACTTACTTTGAACATGTCAACTTCTACACAACCTGTTTTCACAAATGAATGAATTATGAATAACAGTAAATCGTTAAATCACTATATAAATGTGTTTATACTGTAATATAAAGTAGTAGTGTTCATTATGTTCCTGGTTCTTGACCGGATAGGAAGAAACTTTTTATCATTTAACAACAGCTTTAAAAAAAATCCGTTTTACTTGTTACTTGCGATTGTTGTAATATATTTTGATTCTACAATACGGCTTATAGAAATGGGTTTTAGTTATAAGCCTATGCCCATTGGTCAATTTTAAGGAGGTAAGTAACAGTAATTACAGAAACAAATGACTAAAGCTAAAAAGGATATTAATATTTCCCAAAAAAATAAATGCGCCCTAACTCTGTATATAATATATATAAATGACCATAAATTAAATTTTTAAAACCGTGATTGTTCAATTATATATTATGTTTACACGTGTTTCATACTAATAGGTTCACAATTAGTCATCATTTACATAATAGAATTAATCTTAGTAACATGAATGAATGATATATACAATGTATTTGAGTCTTGACCTTTCAATTCAAATTAGGCACAAGAACAAAAAGTTGCTTCTTAGTTTATTTTATATAAATAGAGCTGTAAGGTAAGAAACGGTTATAACTTTTGTTATATATTAACTTAAAAGAATCCAGCCCCCCTGTATTCCGCCTCGATAAAACTAATATATTCAGATTTAGCTGTCAAATTCGAGTGATAAATCAGCATTTTAAAATGTTATCACAATAGCGAACATGGCGAGCACCGTGACGTCACATTTTTTTGTCATCGCGAGTGCCGGCGACCAATGACTACAAAAGATTAACATAGTGCCAAACATGGCTGCAAGATCACAGCTGATTTTAAAACATTTGCTCTGTAATCATGTCAACGTATAAATTTTCGCGGCGATGATTAAACGACAAAGATATTATTATACGCAATTTTATATCGTTGTCCTTGTTCTTCAAAATGTGTAACAATAGTTCATTACCAAATAAGCAAACTTAGATTTATCAACTGAATTCAATATTGTCACGGGGAGATTTATCACATTAACTCTGTCATGCTACGGCCACAGATTAAATAAGAAAGAATATAATACAAATCATTCTTAGTAGCAGTAGAGCTGCATGTTAAAACGTTCGTTCAGAGACGTACTGCCGTACGTACGTACGTGCGACGTACTGCTGTAAATTATTTAATCAGAATCGTTAAGAACACCTTGGGACTCTCAGCCGATTGACGGATTCCTGGATTTCAGATGGAGGTATTATCTACTCTAGGCGAATCATTTGAAGAGTGGGCAAATATACTCTATCTATAAATTTTAATATGCTTCTAATCGCTAATCACGTCGATGTAAATTTTCTGATTAAATGTTAGTATTTCTTTAATGTTGCTGTTGTCCGTGACATTCGCTTCACAGAATACTTGTCTTTAAAAAAAAACATAAAAAATGCACTTTAAATTTTTGACTTGATAAATAATTTGGCGTAACAGAGTTATTTCAAATGCTAATGTACAATCATATTGAAGAGAATATACGTAAATATACATAGACATTAAACATAACGTATGCAATAATGTTGTTAGTTATGAACCTTATGATGCTAGCAATTAACGCGTTATAATTAACGGAGTGTTTTCGTTTTATGTTTTTTAAAATTCCAGTTAGGCTGAATAATCAGCTAAGATTTAAGGTATTTATGGAATTCAGCGTAAGATACAATTATCTAAAAAATACCACGAACAAAATTAAAAACAATATTAAAAACATTTTGTGAAATCACAAATTAAACGTAATTAATTATAAAAAAAATGGAGAAAAAAAATGAAAAGTAAATTTCTCTCAATTTTGTTTTATTTTTTTTTACGTGACAGGCAACTTCACCAAAATGACCTCATGCAGGTTGAGGTACCCTGGGGAAATACCGTGAATACCCAACCAGATACATACCAGAACCAATTTAGAAATGTTCATTTGACAAATTGGTCACATCGGTAATCGAATCCGGGGTCTCATCCACCTCACACAGTATTGTCATTTCTTCACTCAGCCGTGACCATGGGACCAGTAAAGGGATTGAAACGACGATTTGTTTGAAAAACAAATAAAGTCGATTTAGATCCAGAAAAAAAACATTCTTTCATTTCCCATCGCATATTTTATTGATGTTAAGTGACGAGACCAAGGCGCACGACCTACGTGCGCCTGGTGGAGAGGGACACGCCTGTCCATATCAATTTCAGTGCCGCTTACAGCTTTAAATCGCAAAGATGTAAGAGGAACTGCCACTGCGCCTGTCACCCTGAGACGTTAGTTGACAACTTAAGTGTGCAGCCATATAATCAATAAAATTAAAATTTTTGGTAAAAAAAATTAGTTCCATGTGCCTGTAATGTCAACAGTACCCTTACCCAAAACCAAAACACAGTAATGCTGACATTCACACACAGAAATTCCCTTGACGAACACTTTTGCAAGGAGCTCTACTGCTACTAAATTTATTTAGTACTTCTTTAAATACAATCTGTCTAGCTAAGCTGTATAAAAAAACTACTAGATCTACTAATAGACGAATAAGTTCAACGGCCTTTCTAATTATAAGTTAACATGTACGGGCGAGTCTCGTTAGTCGCTTCCCACAGTTGAGTAAATTCACAAACCGCACATGATGTGCAGGCGCATGGGCAACTTATCTCTATAATCTTACTACTGAACTTCGAAGTGAATAAAATTGATACGTGTTTCTGTCTGTACAGGTGATTTTTTTTCTCATAGAATAAGTGTGCGTTTGGCCTCCAACTCACCTGATGGAAAGTGACGATGAAGTTGACGATGGAGCATGTACACCTAAATAATGCCTATTTACTTTGAAAAGTCGACCTTGAAAAGGCCGGTATGGGTTTTTAGATAGACAATATTTTACTAACAGTAACATTTTCATATTTGAAAGTGTTAAACACGTTAAGAAATAGGAGACCTAACACGTCTCTAGCACTAGCACGCACTGCATCCAATTTGTACTCGTTCCAAATTCGAGACTAGATTTGTATAAATCTAGAAAACTCGCACCTACTTCGGCTGTCGCTTGGGCACTAAGTCCGATTAGAATCCAAGTAAATACGAATATCGCTTGTACACCTAAAGATGATGCCTGTAACATTTCGGACCGTCATTTTGGATGTTTCGACGTTGAATCGGACGTAGTTTTAAACGCTCTTAGTATGAAAATTACAGAACGCACTTTGACTTTGCCCAGGCACAAATAGCGTAAAGCGGCATAAATAAGCAAAAAAGTATTCATAAAACGAACTTTGCGTAAGTTTAAGCAAGAAATTACTTTAAAATTTATGTTTACTTCGTAATTTCTAGCTTAAACTTAGGCAAGTTCTTTTTGTATATATGAAAAACTTGCCTGGAATGCGAATTTTTCTCAGAATAGTTTTTCAAAGTTCGTTTTATAAGTCTCAGTGTTATAACCGTGCAATGTATAATAAACATACTTAAGTTTTCAAGTTTATTTTTTATTGTTGATTTTAATATTATCATATTATCCTTGGTGACAATATGAGAAAACCTTTAAATTAAAAAATATGTAGCTGTATACAGTACTTGGATATAAATGGCATAAGGCGAAAAGGACAACGTCGCGGGCGACGGCTAGTGCTGCGTAATAAGTTTGTTATCTGAAGTTTAATGAGGGAGCGCAACTTACATGTTACATAACAATAATGGCACAATGCTAAAAAGCATTTGCAAATTATTAAGACGTTTGTCCCCATTAACGAATAGGGTCACCTCACATACTCCCGTTGATGTCGTACAAAGTGATAACAGCTCTGAAACTTCGGAATTCTTAATAACAATAATGTGCCAGACAACCACACCAATAGCCTGGTCTCAAACTAGGGAGCTTCCCTGTACTTTGAGTACTGGAATAACTGAATTCACTCCGGGGCGCTACCCAGAACCAATTTAAAAAAATCTCATTTCCCAGATTGGTCTTACCAGGAATAGAACCCGGGACCATTCTCATCCAGCGCGCACAGTGCAAACCCTTGAGCCACCGAGTCGTTCTTGTATTTTTTTTTGTGTAACTTGCAATAGTTTACTACGATAGTGTATTTAGGAGATAGTTTCGTAATTGTACGATGTTTTACCACAGCGATATATACATATATATATATATGTATATATACATATATATATGTATATATATATATATATATATATATATATATATATATATATATATATATATATATATATATATATGATATATATATATATATATATATCACTAATAACTCCAGCAGTTTGCTGTAACTATTAATACAAAGATCGAATACAAAGAAAAATTCCTTCGAGTCGACAGGACTCGGAAATACCGTTCTCTAAGGTAATAGGTAAGGAGACGGTACACCCGGTGTTCTGCGACTGCGACCACGGGAATACCGTCTCCTTCCTTACCTATACCTAGGGGACGGTATCCCCGAGTCGTGTCGGCTCGAAAGAATTTTTCTTTGTGTTCGATCTTTGTATTAATAGTTATAGATATTTTTGCTTTAATTTAATAATAATAAATAAATTAAACTTATAATTTTTTTATTTTTCCGGTATTTCAGAGGATATTATTATTTTTTACTCAACACGAATGTATTACTTGAATTTTATTCAAATACCAATTCGAATTTCTAGGCGTTAACTACAATACTGTCTCTGCAACTTAATGAAGCTTTAATAAGTTGATGTAAGTAAATCCAACTGGGTGTTGCCGTGTCAACCAGTCCACCAAGCATGCAGATTAGATAGAAAAGTGGATAATCACCGGTGTGGCTCAAAAAGCTGATGACATCACTGGACTCGAAGTGTGTGTTGCATATAAATATGTGTTCACGTTCGAGCTATTCTACTCTTGGTCATAGTTTAAGAAAATACATGTTTTGAAACGATTTGCATTTCATTTCGAAGCTCAAAAGGAGCTTTTCATAATAATTTTCAATGTAAGTAAAGTAAACATTGAATAATGCAAATTTAATGAATGTGCGATCACGTATTAGGCAACAAGCAATTTGCAACACCATAAGTTATGTAGATACTGCATAGGTTAGTTTCTAGGGAAAGACTAGAGTACTTTGCAATATTTTATATTGTAATCTTGTTTAAAGACTGGCAAGATACACGCATTACGGAATTATTTTTATCTATTGATATCGACATGATTGGTGTGAGAGGTATTTATAAATATTTACATATAATAAACGTACTTGGAAGTTGAGTCTAAATAAATTGCCACTTACAATCAGTTTCGAAGTTAATTATTTACAAATGTAATCCGCTAATTATCGGAAAAAGAATGAGTAGAAGAATCTTTGATTACATTACTCAGTAACTGGGCTTTTTCGAAACAAATTTGGCTATTGGTTGTGTAAATAAATCTTTGGTGTAAATTTGCAACTAATGAATTATATCTTATTATTATTTTAAGCCGTCGTCGGTTTGATCTATCGCCTCACAAACAGAGGCCGTGGGTTCGAATCCAGAATTCAAAGAAAATTAAGAATCAAATCCATTTATTTGAAATTTACCATGAGTTTTTCGATAAAGGAAAACATCATGATTAAACCTGCACGTCGACGAATTTTCATGACGCTCGGAAAACGTGAGTAACGTAAACCCTCGCCTGAGAGGAGACCGCGCCCAACGGTGAGACGTGTAAACAGGTTAAAGGTTATGATGATAATGATCAATTTGTTCCTTTCTCAGCAGTTTTAGAAGGAGCAGTTAAGGTTCAGAAGAAGGGCGTTCGGGTTATGTGCGGTGCGCGGTTCGATGGCAGCGTTAAGCCGTTGTACAAAAAGCAAACAAACTGCCTTTGCCATGCATCTACATTAGAGATATCTATGTATTTGTCAACACTCATGCTTAATATTTTAAAACACGCGGTGAAGTTTTTCAACGCCAAACTAGAGCTAAAACAATGAATCTTTTATAGTTGGTATAAATGATTGGGTGCCATAATTTATGAGAATAACTATTTCGACATTATTGTGCATAATTAAGGCTATCAGCGCAACCCACATTTTTATTTACAATATTTAATAATATTAATAACGTACACACTCAACAAAGTCACGCACTAGGGTCACAATGTGTCGCGGGTGCCATGGACACACACATAGACAACTACAAATTACACCCAACTCACGAGAGAAATAAATGTAGGCCTTACAAATATTTCTCCCGGCCCGAGAATCGAACCTGGGACCTCTGCGTGGCAGTCCGGCATGGTTACCGTTCGGCCACTGAGGCAGTCACATTAGTAAATATTTCATATTAGGATACTGTTTTTCATGTATAAAAAATATGTATATATTTTTTGCATGCCTGTCTACAAGATGCCTTTTCACGTCTCGATTTCCCAATATTCGGTTTGTAGGTATATGAGGTCTTTGAAACCGACTTCTACGACATAAACATGCGTCATCATCAAAAGAAAGTGATCAAACCTTCAAAAAAACCAACGAAAGTCTATGTAAAAACACATCACGCCTCACTAATAGGTGTCCATGTTGAAGTGATGGATTCACACGAAATCAAGACATGTCACGATTTTGTCGCATCGAGCTGTCGCATACAAATTGCGCGTTAATTTGTTACCGTCTCCGTCCGTCTGTCGTTGATTTTGCAATGTTTTTGTGTAACAGTAACGTGCAAGATGGGAATTTGAAAATAACGAAGTTGAATTAAACTTTTTTCTTTTCTATTTTTATCATTGGGATTCTTTTGATTGCCATTTCAACGGAATAGAGACGCAGTACTAGTGCTACAACTTTGGATTATGTACTTGTGATAAAGAACATATTTTTTACTGTTGGTTTGTTGCTAGTTGCTAGACTAATTTACTTCAGTTATATCCATTGTATAATGTCCTACGGGATTCTCATGTGGGCTAAAGCGGCAGATGTACAAACCATATTTGTGTTGCAAAAGCTGGCGATTCGTTCTATTTACCGTTTAGGTTCTCGGATTTACTGCCTCGGTGGCCGAACGGTTACCATGCCGGACTGCCACGCAGAGGTCCCAGGTTCGTATCCCGGGTCGGGAGAAATATTTGTATGGCCTACATTTATTTCTCTCGTGAGTTTGGGTGTAATTTGTGGTTGTCTATGTGTATGTCCATGGCACCCGCGACACATGGTTTCCCTAGTGTGGGGCCATGTTGAGTGTGTGCGTTATTATTATTATTATTATTATATTTCTCTCCAAGAATAGTTTAAGGAGACTGGTATCATGAATGTGGTATCACAATACATCTACTCAAGTATTTTGTACGCCCGTAAACGAGTTCGTTTAACTAAGGCAAACGATTCTTTTTCGGGGAACTGTATACGTTTTTACATTAAGATTCCGGAGCATATTTACCATTTCCTAAGTTTAAAACTTACATTAAAAGTATTTTAATTGAAAAGTCATATTACAAAAATGTAGACTACGTGTTAGATAAAGTTGTAAGGAAAGACAACATGAGTCTAGATTCCACACAAATATGATTCAAAGTGAATTCTATATATAGCATTTAAGTTTATTTGAATGGCAATCCCTAGAGGTTCTTGCTGCTCGTTTTAGAGCGGTAGCTTAAAAAATGACGTTTTCAAGAGTAAAAATTTTACCTATGGAATAAATGATTATTTGACTTTGAAATTACAGACACATGGGATTTGTCAACTTATATCTCACGGTAACGAGTGCAATGGTAGTGCATTCAGATCTTTGCGATATAAAGCTCTACCAGTCCCGGGATCACACGATACTTGCAATTGGGTTCATTCAGATTCTGTCGTAACTATAAACTGACCCCGGGTTGGGATGCCGCAAATCCTTCTGAGCGGTACTACGACTGCTGTGGACAGGCTGTCGCTTTCCACCGTCCGTTCCGTCACTTAGTATAATAATAAAAAAATCACAATAATAAAAGACAGGAAAATATGGTTCATGCTAAGGCCTTCTATTCGATTTAGAAACATATAAAAAGCTAAAATGAAAAGAAAAAAATATTTTTTTTTTATAATATTAAGTGACGGGACGAACAAGTCATGAGCCTGATGGTAAGCTACTCGCCTGTCCATAACAGTTGCAGTGCCACTCAGAGCTTTAAATCGCAAAGATCTGGGGCACTGCCACTGCGCCCGTCACCCTGAAACATAAGTTGACAAATCCCATGTGCCTGTAATTTAACCAGCATACTAACCCTTCAAAACCAGAACACAGTAATGCTGACACTTCTGCTTAGCTGCAGAAATAGACAAGGTGGCAGTACTACCCTGGACGAACTCTTTTACAAGGAGCTCTACTGCTACTAAACTTCTGGAGAAATGGTCTGTATAAAAGCCAAAAAAATGTTCTTGGTTCGCTTCAATGAAGTTAGTTATTTCTTTAAACAACTACCCTAGATTAATAACATACTGCAAGTATTAATCAATGATCTGAGAACATAAGTGCTACATTAACTATGGTAAGTCACCCGGAACCTGACACGCTAGAAGTGTTTTATTTACAATGATGTGTTGAGTTTGTAGACTCTACAGTCTTTCAACTGTTCGTCTTCGTATCAATGCAATTTTCTGATCGAGGTGATGTAAAAAGTCTGAAGAGTAATCTCGTACGCTGCGTCATTCTCTCGATTTCGAACTTTTCTTTTATGATGCCAAGTCACGGGACGAACAAATCGTGCGGTTGGTGATAAGCGACACGCCTGTCCATAACAGTTGCAGTGCTACTCAGATCTTTAAATCATAAATATTTCATGGGCACTGCCACTGTGCCCGTCACCCTGAGATATAAGTTGACAAATCCCATGTACCTGTATTTCATAGTCACTGTTCAAAACTGGAACGCAGTAATGCAGAATATAACAATGTCGCATTTTCAATGTCTACTCTATTACTAAATATTAAATATTAAACAACATTACATGCGAGAACGTTTCTCTGGTCCCAAAGTAAGTAGCTTTTAAGGTTAATTTTTCTACACTGATCTGGCCGGGAATCGAACCTGGGACCTCAGAGATGGCGACACCATGAAAATCGGTATGCTAGCCACTCGACCACCGAGGTCGTCAAACTAATACGCGTTTTGTTCATATCGATTAGGTATATTTAAAATACAGCTATAAAAAATACTCAAAACGACTAAGCGTGCAACGCACCGACCTCTGCAGTCTCTAGTTGAGCATTGAGCGTCAACTTATTTTTTTCATCGACATCCGTCATTTTGTTTACAAATTTTTCTTCTTTGACAATTACCCTAACGCACTAGAAACGGACCTCTGGGCTCATGTAGGCGGAATGGAATCCTATTCATTGTTTAATTTTGTAGCAAATAACAAAACTAGAATTCAAATTCAACCTGAGTCGATTGTATTGACTTTGTCTTAAAATCTTAAATATTAACTATAAATGTTCTAATTGTGCGGAATAAGTGCGGAAACTAGTAATTGTTTTTATGACACATATTGTGAAAAACCTACTGATTTTCTATTTATTAAAAAGAGTACTCGTATGCTAGAAAGGCTACTATATAACATTCTTGTGATATGTACTTGTTTCTTTCTATTAATTGTTACCGTTTTGTCTAGTCACATTATTATAGTCAATGTAATATTTGTAATCACTTCCCAGTCTTTACTATTAACGTTTTCTATGAGAAAGAATGTTACTAAGCCAATAATACCTGACTAATGAGTACTTATGTGATACAATGCTGTCTAAATACTGTTACACAATCGTCTTATATGTGATGGGATTTAGAAATGATGATAGATGATGGATCTCAAAAACATTACAAAAGTGTCTTGGATTTTTTTTTATGACTAATAGACAAACATTTAACAATCTCACATGATAGCAAGTGAAGAAGTTGAGAATGGAGAATGCTTGCCTAAAAATTATTTAATTGCATACGCCTTGGAACAGTCGAGTGCAAATCAATTCGGGAACAGACCAGCAGAAAAAAAATTAGAAGCCGTAAAGCTCCTTGTGAAAGAGTTTGTCTAGGGAAGTACTGACACCTTACCTATCCTGCCGCCAAGCAGTAATGTGAGCATAACTGCGTTCCGGTTTTGAAGGGTAAGGGTCCTGGTGAAATTACAGGCACATGAGACTTGTGGCAGTGCTCCACAAATCTTTGCAATTTAAAACTCTGAGTGGTACTGCAACTGTTAAGGATGAGCATGTCGTTTGCCAGTAGATGCACGACTAATTCGTCCCGTCACATGATATCATAAAAAAAATTCGAGGAAAAAGTTTTTGGTTCCGAAGATCCGACTGACTAAGCACTTTTATATAGGTAAACATTATTGTCATTATCAACCAATTATAATATAATAGAAAAGCATTGCAACACCACAACACAAAGATACAAAAAGGAATTAGTAATACAATTTTTACAAGCTTTATGTTTAACGTAATTAAAAAAAAATTACTTTCAACTTTCAATGTCAATGAGATTTGTACTTCCCTGGACGAACTCTTTGACAAGGAGCTCTAATGCTACTAAAAATTTTTTGTAACTATTAGTTTCCTATAATATACTTTTTGTTACACCCTGTATAAGAGAGAAGAGCGGCCTATTAGGTGCTTACTACCGAAAAGTAACTACATTTTAAATTTCAATTCACGTCAATCACTCTGCAATAGAACAGTTTACGGATTTGTATAATTGCACTCCGTTACACGAAGCTACGGTTTTCCGTTACTTGGCAATATTACGGAGTTTACCGAATTCATCATAATGGGCGCCGGCGCGTGCGCACAATTTCGGTAATTACAGGAAACATCAAAAACTGACTTAATTTATATTAAAGTTATAGTTAGTAAGAGTGAGAATCGTAGTTTCATATAGCACATTCTTTAGTATTGCATATTTAGTTAGATGTTAGTTTACTTTGTTTTTATTTTGTGTTAATTTTTTCCGTTTCATTACATCCTCAATTTATAATATGCGTAATAATTAAAAACACGTTTTCGTGCAATAAAATTTTATGCATTGGTTACCAAAGATGTAGTAACAAATATCATGAGTTCATACAGAAATACCTCGTTTACACTTCTAATACGTATAATGCAACATATCACTTTACGCATAATTATATTATGGTAATTCTTACATAACCTTGTGCAAAATTATTATGCTTATTACAATAATTCGGAAAGTTGTTATATGTTTTAAATTTTTATTGAATTGATATTCAATTATTTTTTGAGAAATTACTCCACTAGTTTGTTATAATTATTAATACAAAGATAACTAAGTTTAGTTGGTATAGCGTCTGGCATGGTATGCTAGAAGACGTCGGTTCGAATCCGGCCGGATCGAAGGAATTTTTTCTAAGTATTCGATCTTTGTATTAATAATTGTCATATGTTTCTTATAATACATATAAACGAGTAAATGTTTTTTTTTAGTTTATTTAATGTATATTCTGTTTATGCATGTAAAATTTATGCAGGTGTGTATATAATATTCACTTTTAAACTTATTGTACAATAATCAATTCCGCAGCCTTTCTTTCTACACCACGGCTAGGTTTGGCTGGAAGAAATCTCTTCTAGAGATAGACTCACCTTCGTATATCCTTTGTAACTCGTGTTTAAAGAGTATTTTCTTTGTGTAATAAAGAATTATTATATATAATATTGCTATGTAAACAGATAAAAAGAAATCTTGTTAAAATAAATTGTCGAAAGCAGAAACATTTTTTCTTTAAATTATTTTAAAGACAAATAATGTATCATTATAAATTTCTATTTATTACAATGATTTAAATCTTATTATTTGAGTAGTGTCTGTTCAATTCAACCTTTTCGAGTAAACACCAAAGTACAGTTGGCAAAACGGTAGTCGATGACCAAGATAAAGGTGGGGATTGCAACACCTTCTTATTACCGTTATAGGAGGCAATGGTCTCTAAAGGCAACGCCTCCAACTTATCAAATAGAGTACTTATATCAAGTACAGAGGCATCGAATATTTCAATAATGAAAGGTTATTCTGTACATTAGATTGTTGAGAGATGTTCTACGATTGATACTCGTTGTAAATCGTTTGTACATCTAACCAGGTAAAGCTATCCAATAACTAACATGTAAATATAAATAAATAATATGCCTTAGACATCACATACGTTGTTTTGATCCGAAAGTAAGTAACTAAAGCACTTGTGTTATGGAAATCGGATGCAAGGACGGTACCACAAACACCCAGACCCGAAACAATATAGAAAAGTTAGTTTCTACATTGACCCGGCCGGGGATTGAACCCGGGATCTCAGAAACCCCATGAAAACCAGTGTGCAAACCACTTGACCACGGAGGTCGTAAAATATGTTTATACAGGTTGTCCCACGGCGATGCGACACGGAATTATAGTGTTTTAAATATTGTAGATAGGATATTTTGGTTCATAGAGACATTATTTTACTTATACTATGTTATAATTATTAATACAAAGACCCTCAGAAAAAATTCCTTAAATGGCGTCTGACACGGTAAGCTAGAAGACGTCGGTTCGTATCCGGCCGGATTGAAGGATTTTTTTCTGAGTGTTCGATCTTTGTATTAATAATTATAACAAACTAGTGAAGTAATTTCACAAAAAATGATTTAATATCGATTCAATAAAAATTTAATATACTGTGTCACTTAAAAATAATTAATCCTTGTAAATGACCCTTTCGATCGGCTCTACAAAAATACAAAATGGTTTTTTTCATATATTTTTTAGTCGATTTCTACATGAGACAAGCAACTTTTTGAAACACTTTGAATGCAATATTACTTACTTTTAAAAATAAAGTAGAGCCTCTAAACGAAAACGTTAGTATCAGTAGAACTCCTTGTGAAAGGGTTCGTCCAAGTAAGTGCTACCACGCTACCTATTTCTGCCGCCAAGCTGTAATGTGAGCAGTATTGCGTTCCTGTTTGGAAGTGTAAGGGTGCTGGTGAAATACCTTTTTGGCTCATTGCCTACTTGGGCAAGATAAAAAAATATCAACGATCACCACCACAAAAGATTATTGAAAACACGTATTTTTTATATCAACTTTTTTATCAAATGCGGTAGCACCCCTTGGACAGTATCAACGGCCCATAATAGCTTTCGAGAACCCTATCGAGCCCTTAGGACTCATTTGCACCCACTGCCTGGGAGGCGGTAGGGACCACTTTGGAAAACTATACTCAATATTATTTATTCTTATTGGTGGACACTGGTCTTGTGTGTCAAAGATTAACAAACTACAGTAAAACGCTAGTAACAGATAGCAATATGTGTATAATACTAAGTATATAGCCAATTATCTGCACCTATTGTCAAGAGCTCTCCTTTTTACACCAACGACTGTGGGAACACGGCCGGAACAATATTATCGGAACCATTCTCTACTTATGAACTTATAAAGACTGTGTCGAGATATCTTTATAAAATAATGTATATTCAAACACAGCGACTCCATATTTTTATAGATAATAATTATTAAAATAAAGATAGTAATATGAATAATTAAGCAGTAATGTCAGCATTACTGTGTTCCAGTTTTGAAGGGTAAGGGTGCTGGTGAAATTACAGGTACATGAAACTTGTCAATTTATGTCTCACAGTGACGGGTTCAGAGGCAGTGCCCCTCCGATCTTTGCGATTTAAAGCTCTGAGTAGTACTACAACTGTTATGGACTGGCGTGTAGCTTATTATAAGGTGCACGACTTGTTCGTCCCGTCACTTCATATTATTAAAATAATAATAATAAAAATATGTAGAAAGAACATTGGTGTAATAAAAACGATCAATCAATCAATATGTCTGTGTAATAATAGCGATTTCTATTTTTATATCAATAAATAAAGTCTGATTTTTAATCTGCTATGCAAACATATTAGTATCATAAAAAAGGGGAACGGGGGGGGTGACGTCATACGTAAGCAAAAAAGTCGATATATATTCCCCATTCGCGTATTAACTTGTGTTTTTTCTGCGTTTAAGTACTTTTGAATTAAAAACTGTAAAAAAATCGTACATTGTCCAGTGCCTCTACAACGAATTTACTTTGAGAGTTATCGCTAGCGACCGCGTAGATGTCTCAGGGTGACGGGCGCAGCGGCAGTGCCCCTAAGATCTTTGCGATTTAAGGCTTTGAGTGGCACTGCAACTGTTATGGATAAGCGTGTCGCTTACCACCAGTCGCATGATTTGTTCGTTCCGTACTTGGTATTATTTAAAAAAGGCTAATGTGTTGCCAAAAATTTTAATATCTTCGAATTATACATATTTCTCCAATTTTTCTGGGACTTTTCCGGAAAAATTTGCCACTATTTTAAAATTTTCAGAAAATTACCCAACAGTACCTATGTGTAACAATCGTGTAAAACTAAAAACTCGATATGTATTTTAAAGTTTTTCCGCAGAGAAATATAGAGCAACCTTCATTGCGGATGTAAAGGTTACAAAGGGTTACGTTTTCTCAGCGATTATGTCTCTTGGTTATAATTGAACTTTATGAATTACTTTTATAAATACAGTATCATGAACACGTCAACGACAATTTCTAATCGTAAGTGGCATAGAGTTGAAGTTATATTTGAAATGTTAAGCTTGACACGGTCTTGACCTTGCACTGTACATAATTTATTTATTTACTAGCTGGTTTTTTATCACATCAAGTGACGGGACGAATAAGTCGTGCGCCTGGTGGTAGGCTACACGCCTGTTCATAACAGTTACAGTGCCACTCAGAGCTTTAAATTGCAAAGATCTGAGGGGCACTGTCGCTGCGCCCGCCACCCTGAGATATAAGTTGACAAGCCCATGGGCCTGTTATTTCACCAGCACTCTTACCCTTCAAAACTGGAACACAGTCATGCTGACATTACTGTTTGGCAGCAGAAATAGGTAAGGTGGCAGTACTACCCTGGATGAACTCTTTCAAAAAGAGCTCTACTGCTACTACTATTGTGGTGCCCACGTCTTCGTCTGCGTAGAATGACTACTTAGATTAGCTACTGTACCATACTCATTTTCATAGTTTTATTGGTTCTCCATACAAATTGTCATCCCTTATTGCCTTGCCTCTGTGCTAGGTATACCCACGTATGAGGTTTTCAACGAGCTGCGCGTTGTGTACGACATGTTCTCTTGGGGCTGTCCAGATACTGCAGGGCATCTGGTATGTTTGCGAACGCACATATGGACTGTTTTTATGCGCTAATGCGTAATAAAATATGTCTGGCGAGCTCTTATAGCATACTGAGGACACTAGCCGAGAGACCGGACATTGCTTTACAAAGGCATTGGGTATCGGGTCTGAAAAATCCTCACGCCGAACGTGTTTCTTTTATCAATTAATTATTTGTGTGTCTGTTATTGTTACAATTTTAAATAATGTGTGTGTTTTATGTTATTACTAAAATAGATTTTATTTGTTGTTTCTTTTAAGTACGTACTACATACGAACTCTTTGTGGTCTGAAGAAATAAGATTTGACATTGAAATCCCCCCTTTAAGATTTATTTCTGTAACAAAAAGAAGCGTATGTTCTTCTCATAGGTTCTTTCTATCTCAATACCAAAATTCATCAATATTGGTCCAGCGATTTAGGCGGGAAAATGTAACAGAGTTACTTTCGTATAAATAATTTCGTATTTATATTATTAGTTTTGATTTTTTACTTGACATGCTACATCAAAATATGCTGTATAATAAACAAAATTTGGAAAAAACATTCAGGGAAGTACTGCCACATTGAATGTTTCTGCCGCCAAGCAGTAATGTCAGCATTACTGTGTTCCGATTTTGAAGGGTACAGGTACATGGGACTTGTCAAGTTATGTCTCAGGGTGATGGGAGCAGTGGCAGTGCGCCTCAGATCTTTGCGATTTAAAAAGCTGAGTGGCACTGCAATGTTATGTACAGCGTATAGCTTACCATCAGGCGCACGACTTGTTCGTCCCGTCACTTGGTATCATTAAAAAAAAATTACATAACTTATTTTTAATACCGCACCCGCTCCGCACTATGGAGACTCTGTGTCACTGGTGCTAAGGACACACATATAGACAATAATAAATGACGCCCAAACTCACGAAAGAAATAAATGTGAGGCCGTACAAATATTTCTCCTGGCCCGGGAATCGAACCCGGGACCTCTGCGTGTCACATGTTAACCAGTGGGCAACGGAGGTTCTTAACAGGATACAGGACCACTCGCTGCCGGGCATGGTTGCCGCCATGCTCGGTAGCGAGGAGTCCTCGGAGGCGGTGGCCTACTTTTGCGAAGAGGTTATGTCGCAAAAGGAGGCTGCGGAGCGGGTGGGCGAGGATGCGGCATACGCGCACCCGCTTCGGCGCAAACGTACGGGGAGAAGGCGAAGGCAGTTCGCTGCTCGCCTGATCCCTTAGTGATGCCAGCAGGCTCTTGACAGGGACTTCGGAGCCTGCATTGCACGGCCTCTCTCGTTTGGGGGACGGGTCGGAGTACAACTGATCTGTCCCTCCGTTGGCGTGAGAGCCCTGGCGCAAGCTATGGCGGCCAGGCGGCGTCGTGGTGAATGTGCACCGACCCCACAGCGCCGACTCAACCGGCGGTAGGTAAACCCGGGGGGGTTTTAGTGGGGTAGGCCCTCCAGTCTGGAGGGAGAGTCCCCACATAAGTCTCAGGGGTATCTATAAAGATTTCCCTCCCGTAAAAAAAGGCAGTTAACAGGAAGACACTTTTATTTATTATATATATTTTATATATAGTAATAACAATATTATATACATAATAATAATATTTATACCAGTGATCGGAAAAATCCGGATGCTTATTTACCTACAATTTAGAGCTCGCTAAATATGAAATGCGCTTTTGTATCGTAAAAATACCGCGACACCAGGATTGTCGAAAATATTCAGTAAAGTATATCATTGAAGGAAAATAAACGTTTAAATTGTTATTTGTAATTATATGTATAGGTAAATTATTTATTGTCAAATTTAAAAGTTGAAAATGTAAAAACATAAGAATTAAAAAAAAAATTGGGAAACTAACGTGACACTCAGACATAATCACTAAACACACGGATTACTCACGTATTAAGTCGCATTTTCGCTCGACATGTTTATGTTATGTTGTGATTGGTTTAGAGGGTAACATAGGTTATTCGAAAATGTATTTAAAATATGAAAATTGTAACAAGTCACACCATTCTGACATTCCGGGATTCAAAAAAAGAAAAAATAAAAAAGTATTTTTTAAGCCGCTTCTATACTTACATAGCGAATCACGGGAAACAGTGAACTTTGGATATAAAAGCATGCAAATTTCCGACCACTGGTAATAACCTGACCTTGAAAATTTTTACTGATTTTGAGTCACTAAAACGTTCCAATGTCATTCCCCACTTTACCATAATAAGATAAAGCTAGAATTTATTGAGCTGTTGACTGGTTTTGATTTAATTTGTAAACTTATTTATACTAAATTATTCTACACTATCTTATCGTAATTAAAATACTCAAATCAAATGTTAAGTTAATTGGAACAGAGAGCTGCATGTTAGTGATATAGCTATTTTAGAAAGAAAAATACCGTCATTTTACTCACTAAATATCATCCGTTGATGTATTTTTTTAAATTTGTCATTTCGAAATTGTATTTATTTATAGAAAAGTAGCATTTTATGACATTTTTTACAAGCTAAGTCTATACTTAGCTTGTAAAAAATATTATACGTTACACCTTTTAATATCTAATAATTATACTACTGTTTTTAAAATCAACTTTCCCTTGTATACTTTATTGAATTATTTTCTAATAATTTTGTGCTAAATAATATAAAATAGTATTCTAAGTTTGCATGGAAGAAATTGCTACGTAGCAATTACAGGACAAAAAAAATTTATCCAGCTAAATTACTTTTTCCGTGGAATATTGTAACTTACGCTCATTGGATTTGCGACCACTAAATTTCACTTCGAACGTAACCAACGAAAAAAACATCGCCATGAATTACAAGAAAAATACTTTTTTAGAAAAATACTGAAATTTTTACACACAAACTGAAACTGACTACAACTGCTAAAGACTTTTAAGCTTCCAAATATGGACTAATGTAAAGATAAGACCACGCAATATTTCTACATTTCTAAATTTTGTATAGAGTGAAACCTCCTCTTTCCAAATATAGTTTGTAGGGGCCCAAAATCCATAACGCGCTGTTAACTTAATTTTAAGCCGTTTACATACTGTATAAGATTATCGTAAATGTAATTTAATTTTTTTCTTATGTTGTATTATCGTGACAAAACTTTTTAAATTAATTATTATTTATCAAGTTTTTTTTTCGGATTTAAATTGCATATAGTTGTATATTTTTGAAACAAACTAGCGTTTCAAGGTTACAAGTCCCTCAGGGTCAGGGCTGACTGAGATGGTAGCCTGATATGTCCAATATTGAAGTGAACCATTATACTCTGAACTATATTGACATGTAATTTAATGACAACAATATTATGGTTAATGAATTGTTAATTTTGTAATTGTTGTGTATTTTTCTTATAATTTTCATTTTTGTTTGACGATCTCAATATAATTTCTTATAGTTTGATATGTAGGGCAATTTATACTGTAATGTTATAACTGAGAAATAAATGAATATGAATCTGAATCATTTGTTTTTTTTTGTGTAAGTACTCCACTAGTAAGTTTTTCTTTTTTTTTAAGAAATGTGAGTGTGTTTTTGACCTCCATGTTTGTTATAAACTCAAAGAAAAATTGCTTCGTTCTGGCTGGACTCTATATTCAATACGGCACAGAAGCCGTTAAAACCGAAAATAAAGACCTTCAGCGAACACATAAGAGACATTCGAAGTTCTGCTGACCCGTCCCGAAGCTCTGCTGGGAGATCGATTTTAAGTGAAGCGAAGTTAGGCGAAAATGTCGCTGATTCGAATCTAGCGAGACCGAGAAGAAATTTCTTGAATTTGTTCGATCTTTGTACTACATATATGTAATTGCAAAAGTTAAAATTAATAGTATTTCATGCAGTCGTTGCATAATGAGGGTTCTTAATGTCGAGGCCGTGAGACCTAAATAATACTTACGAGATTTTAAGACCTAAATATCACAATTTTATACCAATTTATTTTTAAACAATCCTTTAATTATACAAAGGTAAGATAAAGGCAAATTTATTTCAACATAAGTTAATCTAATACAATCCAAGTAAAACATTAAAATAATATGAAAATAAGCATTAAGAAAGGGACTTAAATTATACGATAGGAAGATTGTATGATTTAGGTTAAAATTTAGTTAAAACTATGTATATACATTTTAAGAATCTCATTAGAACCTAATGTGTAATTGCGACGCCCAAACTAAGTAAATGTATCTGTGTAATGATTGCATACATAAATTAAAATAATGAAACACAAACAGTATTTAAAGATTATTTCTTAACAATCTACGACATCAAACTCAAACTGAAAACTAAACAAACGCTACAAAACAAAAAACCAATGAGATAGAATAGAAAGAGAGGCAATAGAGCATTCGAGTAACGTCTTATTTGATATTTTGTATTGTTTTTAAATAATTATTTTTTGATAAATGGTTACGCTTCCCATTTAACAAATGTAAAATTTTGACATATTATTTAATAAAATAATTTGAAGTTTGATAATCTCACAAATATAAATATAACATAATAATGTTTAGGAACTCAGTGAAGCGTTTAAGGAGATTCTTTTAATTAGCAAGAATACGATGTACTTTTTTTGAAACGCATTATAGTCCCGTCTACAGAACTTTAATACTCTAATACTCATAAAAATATATAGAAATTTTCAGTTCAGTAGCGATTACCATAGACAATAGAATTTTGGTATAGAACTAAAAATAACGCCATTGTGATATGGTTTATGAAATTTCCAGATTATGGTACAGGATTAGGAAGAAAAAAATTATATTAACAAATTTTCCGATTAAAATAGCCTAAGACAATAGCAAGAAATTACATTGAGAAATTAAATAAAACTAATTAATAGTACATATAAACTATGCGAGTTTTATAATTATGTTAATGTTTGCTACTGTTGAAATAGTAACAATAAAAAAAATATTTCATTGCGTTAATCTAATGTTCACACCACTTAGACGCTTATCAGTCGCTTTCGTAAGTTAACTTAGATTGTTTAAACGAGCTTTTGTCAAATTGTAATTGCTATCACTTTCACCTATTAATGTTTCACTTTTTTATTATTATTATCTTTTTATGATCTTAAGTGTCATTATGTTTATATGAGAGGTTGTTATTTTACGTAACTACTACATTATATCCGTTCATTGTTTCCTTATTTTTGAATAACAGAAGATAGAAAATCGCTTACCTATAAAGGTTTCGAAGAAAACATAACAAAGTGTCAGGCGGTAGAACAAACCATCGTAAAGAAAATTCGTTTATAAATTACTGTCACACAGAGTCCACGTTAGCACTTTATTTAATTTTAAAGGCAGCATTTCAATTTGCAATGTCAAACAGCGCCGTAAACAAATGTTTTTAAATCACTAACTTAGATTGCAAAAAAAAAATGTCAATGAACTTTGCAAAATAATGTTGTGCACGATTGCGTCTCGTATTTATTCCGCTGTTTTTTTTGTCGCATGCGTCCCGGGACGCTTGCGGTAGCGGCCGCGTGCGCCGGATAAATGGCAAGCTTGCAGGTGCCACTCGCACGGCACACATGTATTGCACGGGAGATACCTGCTCCATTGAAACGAACTTGCGAAGCTGTTAATTACTGATTTTATTAAAATGCGACGCATGCTGTTTTTTTAATTATTTTGGGGTAGGTACTTAAGTCTCCGGCGTAAAAGAAAGTAGAACGGCTATTATCTTTAGTATTTGTTGATTTATGATATTTATTTATAAATTTTGAAGAAACAATTATTATTGTAGAATATTGTAGTTTGGGGTACACACAATAAACAATTATGAGTCCTAGTAAGGAGAAACTAATTTCAATATTTATCTTAAAACGTTTTAAATGTACGGAAAGGTCGATAATGACAATTTTCCATAACGATGTTGGCAGCCCAAGAAGTAAAGTTTTTAATAGTTTGCATGCTATTAACGTGAACCCTATATGGTTAAGTAACTGACCGTTACGTTTAGCACTTAGAAAAATAATTATAATAAGAATGTAGTAATATTTACAAAATTCTAATACTAAAGTACAAAAAAACTTTTTTTGACCACCCAGCCACCACCCAACCAGTTATGTCTAATATTACCACTGACTGACTTTACCACCTCAGTTAACCGTGACCATGGGACCTGCAAAGGGCCCGAAACGTTGGTTTGTTTGAAAAAACACATATTCGCGATTTAAATCCGGAAAAATAGTTTCATTTCCTACGTGTAACAATCGCGAAAACCTAAGAACTCGATAGTAATGTAATTTCACAAAAATAACTGAATATTATGATAGTAAACCATCATAATATTCATAACAATCAATATGGTAATAAAATTTTGAATATCATGAAATGTTTATGTACACTACCTGTTACTATGAACTGAGACTCGTGAACAGCTTCAAGATGCATTAAAATGTTGTTAAATGAACAGTGCAGCAATAAGCGTAAATTTCGCACATCCTACCTAACCTAATGATTCCCTTAAATGGTATACCGGTGATTTTACGCAGGAAATAACCCCAATGGAATAGTATTTTATTATTCCTATTATTATATTGATCCGAGATACTTTGTAGCACCATAACTTATTCAAAGTATGTATCCATCCAACTAGTGTAGTGTTAGTGTACGATTATATCAAACAGTGCCGTGGACACTGAACAAAAATATCACACGATAAAAGTGTATTCGCCTTAACATGTAATAAGAAATTATCCAGTTAGTGAACTGTTACTTTAATTTGTTTATTTATTAGATTAGGTGAAAGGTAAATTGCGTATTAGTCTTGCATTTGGCTAAATTCTAACGTACATTCTGTTTTCCTGATGCTTAATAAATAAATGAAAATACCAAGTGCCGGGACGATCAATATGACCGATCGCACGAGCGCACGAGAGCTTGAAGCTAAACGACACGTCTCTCCAATGCAGTGCCACTCAGAGCTTTAAATCGCAAAGATATGAGGGGCACTGCGACTACGCTCGTCGTCCTGAGACTTAAGTTAACAAGTACCTTGTGCCTGTAATTTCACTAGCACCTTCAAAACCGACACGTAATAATGCTGCCATTACTGCTTGGCAGCAGAAATAGGTAAGGTGGCAGTACTTCATTAAACGAATTTTTTCACAAATAGCTCTAGTGCTACTAAATCCCCATCATGTTGTTTCATCACTTCTGCCAAATATTTCTATATAATGTCATTATAGCACCTGTTATATCTTTATAATTTCATATTTGAATTTAATTTTGTAGAATTAGTTTGTATTGAATTTTAAATTATTGTTTAGCCTCCAATTTTGTTAATAAGAAATTCAATAGAGATGGTTTGCTCGGGGCCAGAATCGATTTTATTGTGATTGATGTGCGCCATTTGAATAATTTGTTTTAACCGACTCACTGTACACAAGGATTTATTCAATTATAACCTCAATAATTATTAGGTATTGTGAATAATTTTGGCCACCGGCAGTTTAAAGTAGATAATTCAAAACATAATAACCATCCTGTCCACTGTATTTTTATTCGTTAAATTTTATTTACGTATGTTAAGACAATTATTAAAAAAAAGTAATCTTAGACCTTTTTATTAGGTACCCATTATATTTTATAACTTCATACATCGATGTACTCTTGCACAGACAATAAACTGATATTCGATAGAGGTGATTGTCCATTGATATTCCTGCAATTTGTTCTACATAACCTAGAGGTCGGATTCACTGAATGCACTTATGTTAAAAAAAAAACCCGCGATTGAATCCACCGGGATTGATGAAATGAAAATTGATTACGTACAAAATGGAAATTTTTTTTGGATTTTTACAAAACGGAAATTTATTTCATTTATTTATGAGTTTGGGTGTAATTTGTGGCTGTCTCTGTGTGTGTCCATGGCACCCGAGACACGGGTTTCCCTAGTGCGGGGCTATGTTGAGTGTGTACGTTATTATTATTATTGTTATTATTATGTTTATCCACACTTTTTTTTTTTTTTAAAGTAATACACATTATAGTGAATAATACCTCCTTCTGAAATCCCGAAAGGATTAGAAATAATTAGATAAAGAGATTTTTATCAATTTTTTTTATTATTATTTTTTTAAATGCATTACTACAGTAATGTAATTGCTATTAGTTACATGTCAAAAATATAGAACAAAATACAATAGAATAGTTCAGGTATTTGAAAGGGAGGTATTATGCACTCTATGGGTAATACTTCTTAAAAGTTTAGGTATTAATAAATATAAATATATTTTGTCTATTTGCATAATTTGATATTGAAACAATTTTATAATTGAATTCTCCTATAAAGAACCAATTTTAAACTGTTATCCCTATTATTTTCCCCCATGCTTTATTTTTTAAATAATTTACTCCTTCAAATAATGGACAATAAATGATAATAACTAATTGCAGGTTTCTTACCATGGCATGAGTTTTTTATTTTACCGATATTCGGAACAGTTCCACGCTCCAATGGTCACGGGCTGACTGAGTTTTGAGTCAATTAGAGAATAACCACGACAGTCTTAAAATCTATAAGTCTACAATTTATTAAAAAAAAAACTTGGCAGCGGTGGGATTCGAACCCACGCCTCCGAAGAGACTGGTGCCTTAAACCAGCGCCTTAGACCGCTCGGCCACGCTACCATCTGCCTGTATAGCTGAAATATGCGTACCTACTGTTTCCCTTGTCGCACAGAGCTACATATTCTGTGGGTAGAATTATATATACGCTTAAATACGTACAGTGGCTTTTTAACATATAGATATAGAATGTAACAAAGATAATGAGAACAATTTCAGAAGAAAATGCGTTGCGAAAATATATTTTCGTTCTCTATACAATGAACACCAATTGGCCGCGCATTTGCGCATGCGCGACAGTTATTTATATTCACGAATTGTTAACATTGTTTTATTATAAAATTGTTCGTTACTTACTATAGAATAAAGATCATAATACTCTATACGCACTTTGTATACGTTTTTAAACAACTTCAAAAAAGGAGGTTCTCAATTGGACTATTTTTTTTGTGTATGTTACTCGATTACCTCCACTCGATTACTACCATTTGTGAACCAATTTTGATGATTCTTTTTTGTAAGAAAGGGTGTTGTACCTCAATAGTAGTCGAAGTCAAATTTGAAGAAAATATTCCACCTCTAAGGGTGGCAAACAAGATATAATAAATAATAAATAAAAAGGGTATGGCTCCGGTTTATTGGATTGACTGAGACTGTCATTTTGATTAAGTCGTATACGAATGACATACAAATACAGCAAAATTTTGGAGATAAATTATTAATATAACGCAATTTGGACATAAAATATAAAATAATGGAATTTTTGAGATAATACTATGTTAGTTGTCAAGTGCGATATAATCTTTCGATTCTACAGAACGTAGTTGTGTGTATATTTATATCGACTTTATTACCCCATTATCAAGTTGAAATGGGTCAGTTGTTGTGACGTCTTTATCTGCAACATGCTAGTAAGTATTGGAAGCATAGCTGATGGCCTAAGGTAATTGATCCTCTAGCCGACCTTTTGATTCTGAGAACCTTCTTACGCATTTATGGTTGAAATTGGCTTAAAAACTTTCTAAAAATGTCATTCACTAATGATGAAATAATGAAGTCATACCAAACTGAACTTTACGCTCACGGATTAAAGGCCAAATTTGTTTTGTTATGATTATTAATTCAAAGATCGAACTCATAAAATAATTTATTTGACCCGGTGGGACTTGTACCCACGACCATGCTGCACCGTAGCATTGCTCTTATCAACTGAGGCACAGGTCAAGTTACCGAGCTGTTAAAATTCTCCTATGTGGTTTTGGTACAGATCTTTGTACTGGTTTTCTACATTCGTCGCTGCTACTGACATATATAGTGAGATAATTTTGAAAAAACCTTCTCACCGCAGCCGCCACCTTTACAGGTGCCTCATCTGACGCAAATGTCGCTTTTTGATCAAATGTATTGTTGAGGTTTTTTTGTGAAATAACTCCACTAGTTTTGTTATGATTATTAATATAAAAAATGAACACAGAAACATTTCTTCGACCCAGTGGGACTTGAACTCACGACCATGCACTGTCACATTGTCACAGTAATCTCGTGGTAGAGGCAAAATACCTCTACCAAGATTACAGTGACAGTTATCGCTAGCGACCGCGTTAAATGTTTGTCATCGAGTATATAACCAGAAATAGAGACGAAATGTCATTTAATTTGTTTGAAAACTATTCTGCTCTACCATTACGGTGACAACTGCGCTCCGATTGGCCAGTCCGAATTCGAAACAATTGACGGGTTTCGTCAATTATTTGACTTGAAATCTACCAGTTTAACTTGATTTTTGCTATAATGGACGAAAGTTGAAAAATTACATAATTTAATATTAAATACCGATAAAATGTGATTCCGTTTGTTTTGTAATTAGATGTTTTGCTGTTTTTCCCACACCACCTGATGGAACAGCCCCCCTTAGTTAGAGATATTATCTTTATTACAATAAATACAGAATATTTTTGGAATACACGGCGACGTACACACAGGTCAGTTGTTGGCGCTGTACTATTTCAGCTTTCTAATTTGTGATTTCAGCGCAAACGAGAGTTGATATTTAAAAGTGATATTAGTACCATTTGACTGATGAGTTGCCAGGGATGGATGGCCCTTATTTCGTCTCTATTTCTGGTGATATATTCGATGATGTTTGTATATAAAATGTTGTTTCATCTTGTGACCGCTAGGGGCGCTAAATAATATGTCATACAAAACTGTCAAGTAATTCACGGCATTCTGCCTCTACCACGAGATTACTGTGACAGTTGTCACTAGCGACCGCGTAAATTATTTATATACAAATTGTTGTTTCTTATTGTGACCGCTAGGACTGCTGTATAATTTGCCATATAAAATTGTGAAGTAATTTATACGGTCGCTAGCGACCACTGTCACATTGAACACGTTGGTATACATGTAAAAACAAATATATGTGATTTAGATCCGAAAAAAGCAGTTTCATATACAATTTGTATCAATCGCGAAAACCTAAGAACCGGATATTTTGAAATGTCACTGTGCAACTGAACTATACTTAATTCTATTCTTATAGAAAACACGGGAGTAGACAAATACTGTAGACTTCCACGAAAAGTAATTTGTGCACGTGCCTTTCCTCAGTTCTTGAACTTGAGTCTATGACCCCGGCTGACTGTGTAATTTCCGGGGAATACCGCTTCACTCATTTAAAAATTCTAATTTATTTTCTAGGCATTCAACATTCGTAGATAACTATTGATATACTACAAGAATAACATGATTTATGACTTCTTAAGTGATAAGTTATTTACGTAAACAATTGTATAAAAGTAACAAAGAAAAATTGTATAAAAGTGACAAAAAAACTAACTATCAAATCTACCTAGTAATTTACTATGTCAACTTTACTATACTGGAACGTACTATTATATCCAAAGCTAAATGCTTTTCTTGGAATTCATGAACGGTGTAAATGTTTCTACTAGTGCATTTACATCAACGATATTTAAAATGTATGAATAGGTAATGGTATTGGTATTGCATCAAAAACATCTGTTTCTCATATATTGATAGATAGATAGAACCTTAAACTATGGAAACTGACATGTATAAATCAGACGTTATATGTATATGATGCATTTCGACATTGAAAACATAAAGATGTTATTGTCTTTGTTTAACTCTTGCGTGCCGTCTTAAGCCAAAAGAGATAGCATTACATTGGTCTGTGTCAAACACGGGAAACGAAAATACGTAACGTCATCTTAAATGCCAACTGTGTCCATTTCGTAGTACATGAGGTACATGATACGGTTGTCAAAGGGAAGGACATCAAATGTCAAAACAAATGTTTTTCCAAATGTTTTATTGAATTATTCGCATGTATTGTAATAAAATAGACAAAAATATTGACAGTGAGAACAATTAATTATTCATAAAAATTCGTCGCTGCAGCATTACGGGATGTGGCTTTGAAAAAGCGAAGATCGACCGAATGGGACATTGTACAGCCACGTGTTATTTTTCTATCCATAAATCACACAAATATCTCATGTAATTAGATATATTTAAGTAGTTTATTCATAAATCTTACCAAATTTTGCTTTGGTTTCTTCAGATTGCTTGTTTTTTCCCACTGACAACTCTAACTACTAAAAAATTTTATTTTATAAAGCCAGCAATATAAAGACCATGTTGGTCTAACGTTGCCGGGTGTAGGCCAATACCAACGTATAGATAGCCTATTTGCCTTGCCTTGCCATCGTTCAGTGTCACTCGCCTAGCTGACCGAGTGAATGCTAGCGCTAACGTGTATAGAGCTCGTTTGATGTATCTTGTCACAACTCGCAGTCGCTCGTGACAACTTGTCTCACTTCGGAGAAGTGTCGATTTTTCTGCACAAACCAAAGGCGCTCGGCCAATAGTAGTCAATTGACTACAATCATTGTCTTCATATACAAATTGAATATAATCAGACATTTGCATGCTATTTAATATATGCGAAACATGTTTATACTAACACTGTCTCTTGTTACATCTCCTGTTATACTATGTTTTAAGCGAATAAACGTATGATAATAATATTATTATTGATAATATTACTGATTTCATTTATTTCCAAAATTAAATGGAAATATTAAAGATTCACTTAAATCAGTCACTGATATTAATTCTATACCAATGCATAAATACAAAAAAACTTACACTATATGGAATCTGTTTAAAAATTTATCTATGAAAATATGAATCTTGAGGTTGGAAATGTATAGGTTTTATATTTCAAAGTTTTCTCTTTTCTATATACTCTCAAATCTCAAATTTCATGCATAGATATAGAAAAAAAGGGGAGATTTGGTATGGTGGCGTGGTTAGTGTCGCCTCGACCTCTCGTAAAACGTGAAAAGGCAGGTATCGTGCGTGCGTGCGTGCGTGCGCGCGCGTGTGCGCGTACTCATGTGTGTGTGTGTGTGTGTGTGTGTGTGTGTGTGTGTGTGTGTGTGTCGCCTGTCTGTCTGTCTGTGACATCGTAATTCTTAAACATATGGAAAGATATTAAAATGAATGGTTACAAGTCTGAACATTTGGTCTTTATCTATTAATAAAATCAACGACAAAAATTTCACGGAAAGTCATAAGCATTAGTTTTATGGGCAAACGGACAGGTCGAATCTCATTTAAATGTCAGTTTTCACAAAACAGTGTAAAACAGTTACTCTGACTGTGTAAGTAAATAAGGAATTAACCGCCGTGCGGGTGAAAATGGTATTCTATATTTGTTTAGTGTAAATAAGGTATTACGTAAATAGTATATACATAACGTATTACGAAAAGCTATGTATCCGTGTATGTATGATATCCAATGGTCTCAGGGTGATGAGCGCAGTGGCAGTGCCCATAAGATCTTTGCGATTTAAAGCTCTGAATGGCACTGTAACAGTAACAGATGGGCGTGTCGCTTGCCACCAGGCGCACGACTTGTAAGTCCCGTCACTTGATATTATTAAAATAAACTTTTGTCACAAAAATAAATCATAAAGGGGGTGAAATAGGGGATGAATGTTTTTATGGAGAACGAATATAACTATGAAAATTAGTATAGTACAGTGGGCTCAAAGTACACATTCTATGCAGACAAAGTTGCGGGCACCAGCTGGTATAATACCCAAAATACTTCCTTTTTCATTGTACAATGAAAAGAGATGGCCCATGAGGGGATCGAACCCGCGACTTTCGCGTTATTAGCACGACGCTCTAACCAACTGAGCTAATGGGCCGTTGGGTATTTGCGGCGAAAAAGAACATTCAACTCGTCAGTTGCAAAGATAAAGTGAAACAAATGAAGTATGAGAGAATTCTCATAATCACATTTTTAAAACAAAAACGACGCTTTGTAAAGGACTTAAGGTGCAACTTTCAACAACAAATTTTGCTTGTTTTTATAAGTCTAATAGTGACCTACTAAAAACTATTAAAAAATATTTGAAGAACATTTCACTAAAAGCAATATTATCTTTTTAATTTATCTAAATCTCTTTATAAGTATCTTCAATATTTTATATCCACGTATCTGTAATATATAAATTATAATACTATAGATGGTTAACAGCTACAGTAACATGCTTGTATTACTGTTTTACAGAATTTATTGTGGTTGTAATTTTGGTATCATTCGATTACTAACGAGCGATGCGTGCTTTCATCGCAATGTAAAGAATTCGTCTGAGCACAAAAATATTTTTACTAATAATATATTATTTATATCATCAGCATTAAGTATTAAGTTTTTAAGAAGCATCACACAAATGAATCAATATATTCCTCTTTTTATAGTTGGTTATGGACCGGAAGCATCAATTTCACCTCATTGCGCGAGAAGGAACGCGAACTCGCGAGTATGCTCGACAATTCTGGTAACTGCAATTCGAGGTTGTAGTAAGTGTTCAGCGAAGTAGTTTAAATCTTTTACATGACAAGGATGTGAACTTGGATGTTTGTGAAGCAGAAGTAAAACAAGAGAAAATGAAGAAGCACAGGAAAAAGTATATTTGGGTTCGAGAATTAATGGTAGGAACGGAAACTTTTTGGCCAATATCTATTTCGCAGACACTTGACGGCGCACTGCGCCTACCTTTGCGCCGCTTCCCGCGGATTCGCCAAACCCCGTTGCCGGTAGCTATGGGAATTACCGAAAATGCGCGCGAATTCTCCGAAAGACACACGACCGGCATTTTTTACTTGTGCCTAGTTTGAATGTCACACAATCGACACAAGGTTCTTCATTATATTGTGTACAATTTCGTTACATCCATTAAGTTCCATGGTAATGTAAATTTTACCTAACCCAGTTTCTATCTGGTGAAATTACAGGCACATATGACTTATCAACTTATGTCTCAGGATGACGGGATATTGCGATTTTAAAGTTCTGAGTGGCAATGCAACTGTCATAGGCGTGTCACTTACCACCAAGCACACGACTTGTTTGTCTCGTCACTTGATATCTTAAAAAAATGGAAGTAAAATTACAGGTGTCTTAATATCGCCTACCTCATATACAAAACGGTTAACTATTACAGCCATAATTGGCTGCTTTTCAAGAATAGTGGCCATGTTAGAAACTTGTTCCTTTTTCTATTTAGTAGATTCATTACGAAAATGCAAAATTTTATTGTGATTGGGCTCCAAGCTTTTCAATGATTGGTTTAATCAAATGCCATCATTGGAATGGTTTACGTTGATCAACTTTGACTAACAGACGCTTTTCGAATTAGAAGCTTTTGAGATATGCCACTAGTCTAGAAAGCCACCAAATTAAGTGGTATGCTGTATTCTTAAAATGTTAATCCTAAAAGGCCTCCTAGTTTTACTAGTATTAGAAATAGGTACTGTGTACAAAATCTTCCAATAAGCTAATCTTACGCAGCTGAGGACGTTCAGGGTACAATTCGATACCGATGCCTTACAAGTACTAGACAAAGAACATTAAGAATGAATACATTTCCGTTTTACCAATTTTGGGACGCAGTATTATTTATTATAAGTAACAAACAATCGACGACAACATAATTATCCCTACGATATCATTGTCCATTCCTCCAAGACAGGTGTAACAGCCGATATTGTACTACCGATTTTGGGTTACCCACCCGTCCGGTGTACTGAGATACTTTGCAATTATTAAAGCATTACATGGTCTTGTTTTTTTTATTGCGGTAGACTCTTACACCGTAGTGTAACGTCTTTCACTATTTAAAATTATTTAATAATTACAAGAATCACTTATAACAATGCAAAACATTCTGGAATGAAGTAATTCAATGGCGATTGTTTCAGATAGTGTTAAATAAATATTTATTTAGATTAGATATCCAACACAATAGCTAAAAATATATAATCAAAATATAAAAACATTATACATATCGCACTTACAGGCTACTACAGCATGCATTTAGTCACTTACTTAGACGACTGAAGCTTTTTCTGACATTCTATGGTAAATTCTACAGAATTGTTTAATTTAATTTACCTAATATTATATATTATATTATATTTAGTAAATATCACAATGTTTACTACCACGATATTAATTACTCGACTAGTTTACTACAGCAAAAAAATCGTTCAAAACCAAAAACACGGGTCGGCAATAAACACAGAAAAATTCGTAAGGTGTGCTTATTATTCATTCCGCAGCTCAGTTGGGAGAGCATTAGCCTCGGCACGGTGAAGGTGCTGGTTCGAGTCCAGCCGGATCGAATTAACTTTTCTTTGTATTTGATCTTTATACCAAAAGATTAATTTATCTAATTTAGTTATAGTGTCTCCGGAAGGAGAGATGCTAAATGGCATCACTCATTTCGCTGTCGGAGTACCTCCCTCCTGGACATAATCTATCTTGGCACACTTGGAAGTCTATAAATAGACTACGGACCCAAGGAGGCGGAAGCAAGAAGAGCATGCACAGGTGGGGTTCTAGCTCTGAGAGCGCATATATTTGTGGTGTCTCTTCCCAGATTACAGCACATCTTTTGTCTTGTCCTGCGTGCCCCTACACCTGCACACACGAGGATCTGTACAACGCCACTGATAATGCTATGTCAGTCGCTGAGTACTGGTCTTCACAAATATAAACGTCATAGTCGACACGCAAAGAAGTTATTGTATTGGCCTTTCTATCATTTTGACACAATTTTTAATCCCCGATCCAATAAAGGAGTTGCGAAATAGAAGCCTTTGTTTGTGTTATGTGTGTGTCTGTGGCATCGTACGTTTGGAACGGATGGATAGATATTTAAGCATTTTTTTTAATTTAACGTTAATTTAATTGAGATAGATGTAAGCTATTTCACAAAAATCACTTTAGCTGTTTACAGATCAATAACCCTAATCCCAGCTAAGTATTTATAAAGATTTATTATTATTCTTACCTTTATTACCTAATATCTCGGACATGTTCTGTCCTTTGGCAAAGAGCATAAGCCTTAGGAGATCTTAAATAGAATACAGCTGGAATGGGCTGCGTTTGGCAAGTTAGGTGACATCCTTAAATGAGATAACGCATCCACAGCGTCTGAAGACCCGCTTGTTTAATCAATGTGTTTTGCCCGCCATGACGTATGGTGCCGAGACTGCATACAGGTGGAGAGTTGTGCAGAAGGCCATGGAGCGTGCCATGCTCGGCATCAGCCTTGTAGATCGAGTTCCGAACGTTGATATCCGACGACAGACGAAAGCTTTTTTAAGGGAGCTGGTGAAGTTACAGGCATATGGGACTTGTCAACTTATGTCTCAGGGTGGCGGGTGCAATGACAGACCTTCGATGTTTGTGATTTAAAGCTTTGAATAGCACTGCAACTGTTATGGACAGGTGTAGCTTACCATGGCACACGACTTGTTCGTCCCGTCTCTCGATATTATAAAAACATAAAAACAGCCCAGGATGCTGGAACTCGGATCATGGAACTCAAATGGGGGTGGGTGGGGCACATAGTAAGGCAAGGTGATGACAGGTGGGGCAATCGTCTGATAAGTGGCCGAGGATGAGCAAAAGGAATGTCGGGCGCCCAGTTGCAAGGTGAGTTGACAGACGTGGGTCGCGGGGCGTCAATGGAAGCAGCTGGCACAGGACCGTGGTGGATAGCACAAACTTCGGGAGGCTCACACCCAACAGTGGGTAAAATCAGGCTGTGTGAACTGTGTGAAAACGAAGGGTCGCACAAAGTATCATCTTCAGACGAGCTATTTTATTTCCCATTATTATATTTACGACAATACCACATAGACTGTATCCTGTATCTATAATTCTCCATGTAACAGTGATTTTCAGGTAAGTTTTTGTACTCAATTTTGGTGACAATTTCTTTTTATCGAAATATTTGTAGAACATCATGATCAAAAATTATTTAATATTCGAATGTGGTAACCTGAAATGTTCTTTAATATTTCATGATGATATATTCGAGTAATTAAATAATAAAAATTGTCACCAAAATTGAGTATAAAAAACTTTCCTGAAAATCACTGGTAACCGTCTTTAATACTAATTTAATTTATCACTGTTGTAATAATCGTTTTCATAAGTCTTCGTCAGCCAAAAGCAACAGGTGCTAGGTACTAATAGACATGCTAAGTATCCAAATATAAACCTGATCAGATGGAAAACGACATATCGCCACCACCACCATGGGTAAACTCCTGTAAAATGATATTATGTTTAATATAAGTTATCATAACATCTCCACTATAAAGTCTTAACTCTAATGTCATTTGCATGATATTCTTGGTTCCCCACTTTCTAATACGATAAACGTAAGGTTTTAAAGCGGATTTTTCCAACCAAAAAAAACGTAGTAATATGTGGAGATTTCAATGTAAACCTGTTGGAAAACTGTTCTACTTCTGTAAGACTCATTAATTTATTTCAAAGTTTTAACTTGATTAATCTTTTTTTAGAACCAACTCGCATTACTGCCTCCTCTTCTACTTGTATTGATAACATCTTTTGTAACACAGACGCAGTGTCTAAATCAATAATTAATTGCTTAAGATCCGACCATAGTGGCCAATTGGCTTCTTTTAATTGTAAAATGAGCAAGAAGGTAGACCAATTTCTCTGCAGACCGATTACCACAGAACGAATAATTAGATTTCAAAATAATATCGGCAATAGTTTAAATTCCCTATCCCATATACCGGAGGATCCAAATACTTTATATAAAACGATATTTGGTTTAATTAAAAATGAATTTGACAATATATTTAAATCGAAAACATTAACTTTCCATAGAGAGACTAAATTCAACGACTGGGCAACAGTAGGTATTCATAAGAGTAGGTCTCGTTTGTATGAGCTATATGCTATGAAAACTTATAATAATAATTCCAATTTTATAGAATATGTTAGAATTTATTCGAAAATATTTAAAAAAGTTTGTGTAGCTGCTAAGGTTAAGTTTCACAGCGACAAAATTAGACAATCGATAAATAAATCTAAAACTACTTGGAGCATAATAAATAAAGAGTCAGGCAGGGTTAAACTACACGATAGAAATATAGTTTTAGAATTAGACAGCAAACTTATAAAATCTAAAGATAAAGTAGCCCAAGCTTTTGAATCGTTCTTTTCGGAAATTGCTGTGAACACTACAAAATCATTAAATTCCTCCCCTTCACTTGCTATTGATCTCCTAAAGGAAAATGTTAACGTTTGTGGCAGTTTATTTAATTTTCGTCATGTTAATCCACAAGACATCATAAAAGCTTTTAAGTCAATACATGTTAAAAAAACTGAAGATCTCTGGGGCATATCAACTAAAGTTATAGACTCAGTTATTAATCTCATTTCCCCACAGTTAGCTGTAGCTTTCAATAGGTGCGTTGACGAAGGTGTTTTTCCCGATTTAATGAAATACAGCAAGGTTATTCCCTTATTCAAAAGCGGTAGGAAAGTTGATCCTAGCAACTATAGGCCCATTTCAATTTTACCAGCTTTAAGTAAAATATTCGAAAAGGTTATGCTAACTCAATTACTGTCCTTTTTCGGTAGGAATCATATTTTTCATAGTGAACAATACGGGTTTACTAGTGGTAGATCGACTAGCGATGCGGGGGTAGCGTTACTAAAACACATCTTTGATGCTTGGGAAAGGTCCCAGAACGCTATTGGTGTTTTCTGTGACCTCTCAAAGGCATTTGATTGCGTTGATCATAATACTCTTATTAGGAAGCTGGAACATTACGGTGTAAATGGCAAGGCGTCGAAACTTGTCTCGTCATATCTCAACGGTAGAATTCAGAAAGTAGACATAAATGGAGTAACTTCTTTGGGTTCTCCAGTAAAAATGGGTGTTCCGCAGGGCTCAATACTTGGACCTTTCTTATTTCTGATTTATATTAATGATCTGCCATTCTTTGTTAAGGACCATTGCGAAATAGTGTTGTTTGCTGATGACACATCCTTGATTTTTAAAACAGACAGACATGACATTAACCATGACCGTATTAATGATACCCTCTCTAAGGTAGTTTATTGGTTTAATGCTAATAATTTATTGCTTAATGCCAAGAAGACAAAATGTGTTAAATTTGAATTACCTAGCGTAAAATCGACTAGTCCAAGCATAGAAATAAACGGAGAAAAGTTAGACCTTGTTAATAAAGCAGTCTTCTTGGGAGTGACCTTAGATAGTAAACTTCAGTGGTTTCCACATATATCGTCTCTGGCCAGCAGATTAAGCTCCGCTGCATACGCAGTCCGCAGAATACGTGAGCTTACCGATGTTAGTACTGCTAGACTAGTTTACTTTAGTTACTTCCATAGTATAATGTCCTACGGGATTCTCATGTGGGGTAAAGCGGCAGATATTCAAACCATATTTGTATTGCAAAAACGAGCGATTCGTTCTGTGTACCGTCTAGGCTCTCGGGTATCTCTCAGAGAAAAATTTAAGGAGACTGGTATCATGACTGTGGCATCGCAGTACATTTACTCAAATATTTTATATGCCCGTAAAAATATACATAATTTCAATAAGAAAGAAGATATCCATAACATTAACCTTAGAGCTAAGTCCAAACTCATGGTACCACGATTTCGTTTAACCAAGGTAAACAACTCTTTTATGGGGAACTGTATACGTTTTTACAATAAGATTCCGGAGCATATATTAAGTTTATCATTTCCTAAGTTTAAAAACTACATTAAAAATATTTTGATCGAAAAATCATATTACAAAATTGAAGACTACGTGTTAGATAAAGATGTATGGAAAGACGACATGGCTCCAGAATCCACACAAATTTGATTCAAAGTGTATTCCATAGCATTTAAGTTTATTTGAAAAGAGCAATCCCTAGAGTTTCTTGCTCGTTCTTCTCAGGGAGGTCAGCGTAGTGAACGAGCAGTAGCTTAAATGTGACGTTTTCAAGTGTAAATTTATTTTACCTATGGAATAAATAATCTTTGACTTTGACTTTGTTTGTTAGCTTACAAATGGTGATTTCATTGGCCTTTTGGAGTATACTATTTTGAAAAGGGAGTTTTTAAAATCAATTTAAATGTTACGTATTTATAATTATCGCTTAACATTGTACTTTAAGTTATAATACTGTTAAATAAAGAATTATATTCTTTGCTATTCTAAATTAATCTACGTGTATTTGTCTATGAGTTTAACATCTCGGTGTGATAGAGTGGCTTACGCAGGCTTCCCACGCTTATAAATGGCACAATAGGTGATCGCGTTAATTCCCGCCTCCTCGAGTATACTGGCATCTCACATCTAGATTATCCATCTATAGGTTGCTCTGTTTTCTATATTATATATAACAATAAAAATCGGAAAGCATAGTTCATTTATCTAAACTGCAAAGAAGTAATACACATAGAGTCAATAATACCTCTCTTTGAAAAAAAAAATCCTAGTATTGTTGCATTGCACTTTGTTTTATATTTTTTAATGAATAACTGGAGTAGGATCGTTTCGTATCTAGTGGAATTCCCCTCTCTGCAGACTTGTTTCCTGAACGCCATAACTAGGCCCTTTTCAAAGCGAGAGTGAACAGGCATTATTTAAGTATGGCTACTCCATCGTCGACCTCATGGTCACTTTCCATCAGTTGATGAAGGTCAAATGTGCGCTTATTTTGTAATTAAAAAAAAGATAGAAATTGTTGTTGAAAATGATTCCAGGATTTCAAGTAATAATATAACGTACTTATGTTTTATAAAAAGTAATTAATGTGATTATGAATTGCTAACTGTGTTATAAATTAATTTATCATTATAAAAATGAAAGTAAATTAACTTGCTACTCCGTGAACCCAATTAAGTCTTAAAACGTGCAAAATATCCAGCTTGTGTTAAATATATTTTTTGGTTTCAATAACATACAATAAATCACTAATCAAGCTTAAAACGATTATCGATTAACAAAGAGAAAGTAAAACAACAAATCGTACGACTAACTAACAAATCGTTTATTACATAATGGAGTTACATGCCAAATAAACAGTTACATATTCGCTGGTATATTTTTAACACTCTGTATGTAGAAGTCTCACTTTAGATGTGAGATTATAAATGTTCATACTTGATCAAACATCGGATGTAGAGTTAGGAAAACTACAGATAGGAAAAACTTGGATATGAATTCGCACGTAATAAAGTCATATCTGCAAAATGCCAACTTTTGAGAATAAAAATTTAAAGATTCTACAAACTAAATTAGTCAACAATTTTTCCATGTTTAAAATAGAAGAGTTATAACATTTCCCATATACATAATTTATTCCATGTATTTCGTATTATATTTACGACTTTCATATGATAACAGCACGATTGACTTATGACCACATGTGGCTTAATTCACAACAGTAGAGCTTCTTGCCACCTTACCCATTTCTGCCGCCAAGCAGTAATGTGAACATTACTGGAGCATTATATGTGAGCATTCCAGGCTTGAAGGTTAAGGCTGCTGGTGAAATTACAGGCACATGGGACTTATCAACTTATGTTTTAGGATGACAGGCGCAGTGGCAGTGCCCCTCAGATCTTTGCGATTTATAGCTCTGAATGGCACTGCAACTGTTATGGACAGGCTTTTAGTTTACCATCAGACGCACGACTTGTTCGTCCCGTCATTTGATTATTATAAAAATTAAACACAAGGGTACGAATTTTGTACAATCAGAATATCAGAAGAATGAATCGTCCTTCAAGTTACTATTGAACACTGGTAGTCTCATTTTTCTTTAATATTTAATAACGTAAACTACGATAAAAGTAAGTAAAAAAAAGTGGTTAATAACATATTACGATAAAATATAAAAAAAATGAAAACATAATTATGTTCGTTAATCCTCAAATAATTAAGGGCATTTATTTAAGTGTACAGGTTGAACGTGAAAGAAATAACGAAGCTAGAAATAACGTATGATATCAAGGACAATTACGTAAGTAAACAAATCTAGCCACGATCAAAAAAGTAAGGAGTACAGACCCTAAGTTGTTTCGTGTAATAAAATATGTGGTTGTATTTTCTCGTCTGGCGAAGACATTTGAATGACTCTAGATTTATATATTCTCAAGTGTGTTCACACAATTACTAGGACTTTAATTTGTAAGCTACGTACGGGGACGAAAAATAACATGATCACACGACGAATAAGGTTTAAATCTTGTAGAAAAATGAGGTACGTCCACAACCCGCATTAGACTGATCCTTAGAAGAGCCCCGTGCCCAGTAGTAGGACGTGTAATTGATTGATATATTAATTTTTTCTTACTCAAAATCAACTTCTAATTTCTTATCGCGTTGTAAAGACTCTGGTAAACATTGACCTATTAACGTAGATTTCGGTTTCCTACATTTACCGAGTAACATGAGATGAAGAGATGATCACAGAGGCGTAGTTTGTTAACCGAACCTAACATCTGTACAGTCGATGCAGTAAATGGTCAACCAACTTTTTCTTTAATCTAAATTTAAGGAGCTTTAACAGTAAAGTAACTTACACGGGTTAGTTAATGGTAATGTCGCTTCGTAATGCTACTTCATTTACACATCTAACCTAGATTAAGACTGTCTAATTATAATTACTAATACAAAGATTGAACACTTGAAAATATTTCTTCTTTCGACGTCACGGAACGAACCAGTGGACCCACGAATTTTTCTATACGGTATAAACGATAGTCGTGTCGGTCTTTAAAGTTGAAATGGAAAACTCAATTTCGGTTATACTCCAAATTGCTTCAACTTTCCGCGTCGCGTAAATTTGACATTTTTCGTGCAACAGATGTTGTTATTGGAACGGAAAGTCCAACTAACTTACTCCACGCATTTTCATAGCAGTAGAACTCCTTGTAAAAGAGTTCGTCCAGGGAAGTACTGCCACTTTACCTATTTCTGCCGCCTAGCAGTAATGTTCGCGATCACTATGTTCCGGGCAGATACCGGCCCGTTGCACCAAGTACCAAGTACTATGTTCCGGTTTTGAAGGGTAAGGGTGCTGATGAAGTTACAGATACGTGGGACCTTTCAATTTACGTCTCACGATGTGTGCGATTATAATTCTGAGCGGCATATTGCTAGCTTTTATATTCCCTTTTGTAGACACTCAATTTAATTTATTTGATTTAGCCTTTGTCTTAGAATTTAAGCTGTTAACATACGTCAGGCCTTTGGTCCATTTTTCATAACCTCCAAAGGCCTAGCAAACTACAATGAGAAAAGCGCGAAATGCCCAATGTACATTAAAATGTACTAAATATAATTACATGCTTCAGGCCCAAGTAAGTACGTAATTAATTAGTACACAATCTCAGTTTTGTAGGAAAAATATATTCTCCTAGATACCCTATGGTCACATAGAATATATGGTGCTAAATTTGAATGCGATATTTTTAATATAATGTACTGAAGAGGTTGTAAACCTCTATTGTGGCTTGACCAGAATCACGGCTATAAAATAGAATACTTCGGTCCACATAATTTATTTCATAACTAAAGTCGAAAGAAAAAAAGTCTGTTCCAAGAAAAGGGTTATAAAAAACAGGTACAAAGCTAAAAAACACTCTCTACTAAAAACATGAGACAGAGTTACCACGAAAGAGCCGAGTTACACAATATTACTAGGTTAGATTGGTATTAAAATTGGCCCATGTTTTGGGTTGGGAACTAGTAAAAGGAATAAAATTAGATGAGCAGCACTACTCGCTTCAGCGATTAAGCAGAGAGTGACGACGGAACGAAAACAACGTGAGAATGACGGGCAACGGAATTAAAGAACAATTCAAAATTTAAAAACAAGTGACCAGGTGCCAAAGAAAAGGTGATAAAAAGGCGGAATGATGATGGAAGGAGTCGCATCGTCACAGTACACTAGGCGTTTACGCGATCATAGGAATGATATTACCTATATCTGAATCTCTTCACCTATCATGTACATTTTGATATACACGAGGCAGGAGAATAAATATTTTTCTTCGAAGACGCACAGACACGATGACGATTATACTCGTCAACAAGCTAGCAAGTTTTATTAAAAAATGGACGAGTAACATTTTCATCGACTTTACATTACACTAATCGGTAGACTAGTTCCAAATATGTTATTAATCGTTGTATGTTTAACTACATACCGATTTGCTTTAGATATAGTTTGAATTAAACGATTACTGAAATTCTCTTTATAATTATTGTAAGCACGAGATCAGTAATTGATGGTTAGTCGCTCGATATGGTTTGTATTGATGTTAAAAGTAAACAACGTATTTTTTTAACATGCTCACACTTTAGTGCTATAATTGCTATGCTTCCCAAAATGTGGTTTTTCTCAAAGGCGGAGATGCCGGTTGTATTTCTGCCGTCAAGCAGTAATGTGAGCATTACTGCGTTTCGGTTTTGAAGGGTAGGGGTGCTGGTGAAATTAAAGGCACATGGGACTTTTCAACTTTAGTCTCACGGTGACGGTTATAGTGGCAGTAGCCTCAAGTCTTTGCGATTTACCTCTGAGTGTCACTGCAAATGTTATGAGTAGGTGTGTCGCCTGATATCATAAAAATATGCCATTTTGAAGTACTGAGCTAATTACATAGTAATTTTTCGAAGACGATTTTTATTTATTTCACATTCATGGGGAAACACGGTATTATCCAATGAAATTACGTAACAATTATTTTTAACATCAATTCATTTGTTGATATCAAAATATTATTCACCTTATGCAAATATGTACGCAAGTATTTTAAATAAACAGCAATATTCTTGTCAATGTAACAATAATCTCTAATCAGACTTTTATTGTCTCGATATGAATAATCCACACAATCAAAAGACCGTTGTTTATCTTTATGTACGCACAGACTTACACTAAAGTTGGTATGCAAATATTATTTTCTATAGCAATATTTAAAACAGAATTTCCTCATATTTTTGCGTAGTCGCCTGTACTTCTTTCTATACATTTATACCAAATTTTACTTAATCTCTCTGAACATATTGTGTCAGAAATGACGCTGTTATATAAAATACCTCGATTTTCACCAATAGCAGGCCACTGTATAAGACTTGCCTCTTATTCAGTGTAGACAAGATTTCTGTAGTAAATTTTAAACCATGTAATTTTTGTGACTATAATGTATCGGCCCATTAGCTCAGTTGGTTAGAGCGTCGTGCTAATAACGCGAAGGTCGCGGGTACGATCCCCTCATGGGCCAAACCTTTTTAAAGAAAGAGAGCCTTTGATTTATTTTTATTATCGATATTGAACAGATAAACTATTCTGTTTTGCTTTTTCAATGCGAAGATCATGGCCCATCGAAATATAAAAACCACGGCGTACCGAAATGGCAAGGCTAGATTTATAGAAACATATGTGCACTGGAAATTATGCAATAAAAAAAAATACAATAAAAATGTGTATAATATGCTAAATATTTGTGTGATTTTTATTTATTTTTAAACAGCCAGAGAAACCGCGCAGAGACAGCGCACGAGTGTGACGATATTTGTTTTGACAGAAAGTCTGAAAATAACCCATAGAGGATGGAAAAAACCTAATTACTATTTTCACACAATTAAAAAAATGTTTAATATGTAATCTTTATTGCCCTATTACCCTAACCCTAACCCTGTATTAACCCTAAAGATTTAATTTATTTTTTTCGTAAAATAAAAAGTGGTTTATAACCTGCATAATTTAAAACTAATGTGGTTTTTGTACGTAAATATTCATTAACCGGGTCAGATTTATTGGTCATAATCTTTGTACTCTTCATAATCTTGTAAATACGTCTTACAACTTAACCACTGACCTCTTCAAGTATCATCAAGACATCCGGTCATACAACCACTTACTTCTAAAATAATAACTTTTTTCAACAATCGGCTTTGCTCACGATATTAAGTTCACAGTAGCTCAACACGTCAGTGAGATAAGAGCACACTATAAATATAAAACAGCGATTAATCTTAATTAACACGAGCGTGTACGCCACTATCTGTTAACACTAAATTTAGATCTAGGTAATGCAGCTGAGAACTAAATCTGAAACTTATTCTATCTAGACTCGAGCACCGGTGGATGTGGAACATGGAAAATATTATTAGAGAACTGATGGCTTGAATTATTTTGAATTCTTTTATATTTTCCATATATGATTCTGATTAAAAAAAGACAAAAGTTCGTGGTAGTGTCCCGTTTAGCTCTTAAAGGTAGTCTCGATATTATATGTTTGAAAAAAATTGCAAATGATAAATATTTTCAAATATATATTTGAAAAGTGAAGCTCTAGCGTTTCTAGCTTGTTCTTGTCAGGGGAATCTGGCTTACGAATGAGCAGTTCCATATCTTTCGACGTAAGTTTTGTTTATAGTGACAATCCCTTGGTTATACGGGAAGGGTACTATAACCTGTGCAAGCAAGCCTGCACAGGGACGTTATCAGGCAGGTCCTGACTCTAGATCAGCCCATTTGCAGAATTCATCCGGTTCTCAAAAAGTTATTGCCTTGAGTGAGCTGCCCCGGGTGCACATACAGCGCCTTCCCTATTTTCCACGTACCAGAGAGAGATACGCTCACTTCCCGTTGCACATTGCGCAACTAACGGCTGCCACCACTAAGCGGTTGACTCTAAAGTCCACTACCAAATCTCCTTTTTGGTGGCGGAGCTGTCGCCATGCTCACCTCCCAACGCCGAAGCGTCTCTCCAGTTTCCAGAAACCTACGCGACTGGAGAGACCGGGGGATATCTAACTTACTACGATCGAATTGAGGACACCTACAGAAAGCTGAAAAGTTCTCTTAACCGACGAACGGGTATGAAAGCATTGATGCGTGTTGATAAGACGAAATACACGTGTCAGGATCGAAATAAGTGGAAGACTGATTTTTGTCTACCCAATAGGAAAGGACGTCAAGTGCATGTACATACTTCTACATACAAAATATAATGACAAAAACAAGTTTAACACTCTGTACATTATACCGTGAAACGGTTTCAATACTCAAATTAATGTTCTTAATTAAATTTCTTTTAGTAAAAGGTCTTTTTTAATGTCCCGATTTATAAATCGGTATCATAAATTGTAGGGTCCGAATAATTCAGTTTGATCAAACGTGTTACTTTATTGCAATCGAATTAAAAGAACGATTTGTAATAAAGGTCGATGTCGAAACTTTATTTAGTTTTTTTTTTCATAACACTCTCGACAACGGTCTTATCTGAGGAGGTAGTTTGGAGTATAGTCCACTACGTTCCACGTATTGTAAACCTTCTTCGAATTTCATCAAGACATTTTTCTGTTACCTTTAGCAAGAGGAATCACTACTAAACATTAACAAAATTCCATCATTCATAGGTAGGTACAATCTTTCACCAGGATGCAAACCGCCCGAACTTGTGGACCAATGGTATTTATAATCTAATCAAATTGTAACGTATAACCACACCTGTTCCAACTTTATTGAGTTGTTATATAAAGTTGTAAACATTTAAAAAAACCATAGGGATCATAAATCATGAGAAAAGAGTGCCTAAGGTAAATGGCGTAAGCACCTTTTCGTTTAACAATGCACAAGTCTGTGTTTGGATAAAAATTTGGAAAATTGTCTGGCAAAGAAGAGTCTTCAGACTCATTCATTAAGGTGGAAGAGTGTTATACTACAGGTAATCAAACATGCTGACTACAAGGGATCTCTATAATTAATATTCCTTTGGAGTTGGGACTACGATCCAGGTTCTTCAAAGTCATTAGGACATGTTTTGCTGTTTTTACTCAAAATGAATAGTACCCGCGATTCAGCTCATGTGAACTTTAGAGTTTATTTTAATCAATTTTATATAACCTATGCTTGTTCGAAGCATCAAAATGAAACATAATAAAATTGTAAATAACTTTTTTTTCAAATTTATTGTAATTTATGCAAGTACAACGGCCTTACGAATAATAATTTAGGGTTACAGCAAGCAATGAATGTTTATTGTAAATATATGGAATTTGATTAGTTATCTGTGCACGTAGATACCGTTTTTATGTCTATCTCAATCTATTCAGTCGCCAACGTTTTGATAATAATTATGTTATACTGCACGATTGCAGGAGGCTCGTCTGAAATAAAATTATCAAAATGGAAGTAAATTCCTGTGCTATTCTACGAACCTAGTGATGGTCCATCTTCATAATCAAGCCATTTATACGTTCCACTGCAGGGCACAGGTCTCCTCTCAGGCGAAGGTTTAGGCCGTAGTCCGCCACGCTGGCTCAATGCGGGTTGGGGACTTCACACGTTCTCCGAGGGTTGTGAACCTTCGACGTACAGGTTTCATCACGATGTTTTCAAATTAATTTTCCGAATTGGGATCCGTACTTAAGTGGCGGTAGATCAGACCATACTACATTACTACATAATACAATACTACATTAAGTTTTACAAATTATTTTATTGAATGAATTTTTATTAAGTTCAATTTATTATTAATTAATAATAGAAATTAGAATAAACTAAAACATGTTAATTAGTACTGCAGTCTTATGTCTGTTTGGGATTTTTCATTAGAGGAAATACTGGGTCCCAAACTGGTGGTACGGAGAAATCATCCTCCCTGTTCAAATTAGGATGTTTTTTAATTTCAATGGCCTCTCGCAGCAAGCTCGCAGACTGCAGACTTGTTATGTCATGGATAAACCTACACATTCAATGAAGTTTGAAAAACCCCAGGTCCTTGCAAAAGAAGTCCGTTATCTACCCAGGATGCTCTAATGAAAAATCCCAAACAGACATAACACTGCAGTACTAAACACAAGACAAAAAAATAATATCTAGTGCATGCTAGGATCTCACAGCCACATGAAAATAATAATAATAACGCACACAGTCAACGTAGTCCCGCACTAGGGAAATCCTGTGTCGCGGGTGCCATGGACACACACATAGACAACCACAAATTACACCCAAACTCCGAGAGAAATAAGTGTAGGCCATACAAATAATAGGGGTTAAAGTATGAAATTGCCGATTTGTACTGAAAATCTAAATTGTTTATTTTTTAAATTTTTAACAAATTTATTTAATCAAAATAGTTGCCATTATTATCTATACATTGCTGCCATCTAATGGGAAGGTTATTAATGCCTTTGCGATAGAACTCCGACGATCTAGACTGCACAAACTGTGTGAAAGCATTTTGTACTGCCTCCTGGGAAGAAAACTTCTTGTCACCTAGATAATTGTCCAAATCACGAAAAAAATGGTAGTCCGTTGGAGCAAGGTCTGGTGAATACGGAGGATGACGAATGGTTTCTAACTGCAGTTCCTGAAGGGTCAAAATGGTTTCTCGTGCTGTGTGAGGTCTCGCGTTGTCGTGGAGCAATAATGGTGAAGATCGATTCATGAGTCGGGGCTGTTTTACTGCTAGTTTTGTCAACAGGGTTCGGAGTTCGGCACAATAGACATCTGCGGTTATTGCTTGACCAGATCGGAGAAAACTATAGTGAATAACACCATGCTGAGACCACCAAACAGTTACCATTACCTTTTTATTGGTAAGTTTTGCTTTAGGACACTGTTGTGGCATTTGACCTGGGGTCAGCCATTGCATTTTTCTTTTCCGGTTATCATAAAGAATGCACTTTTCATCACATGTTACAATTCGACCCAATATTCCTTCATTTCTGTACCGGTCAACAAGGCAACACAAGTTTCAACACGCGTTTCTTTCTGCAGATCAGTCAAATCATGAGGCACCCATTTCTCGTATTTTTTTATTTTATTGATTTGACGCAAGTGAGTCAATATTGTGGGTAAGGTAACGTTAAACCATGCCGCTAATTCCTGGGTAGTTTGACTAGGATCGGCTTCCACTATCTCTCTTAATTCATCGTTATTCACCTGTGTGGGCGGTCTTCCTCGTGGCTCGTTCTTTAAGTCGAAATTTCCATCACGAAAGCGTTTAAACCAAAATCGCACGGTGCGTTCATTAGTAGACCCCTCTCCAAACGCAGCATTGATATTGCGGGCTGTTTCTGCCGCGTTAGTTCCGCGTCGGAACTCGTATTCAAAAATCACTCGAATTTTCGCAGTATCCATCTTTCTTGTCTAAACTGAATAACAAAAACAATTGAAAGTCGATATTCAAATGTTTCAAATTTAAAAAAAAAAAAATCACAGAAACCATTTGAAAAAAGTTTCATTCGAAAACCTCAAACCATGAAGATTCTATGAAAATTCAAAGAACCTATTGCAATAAAACGGCAATTTCATACTTTAACCCCTAATATATCTCCCGGCCCGCGAATGGTAACAGCTAGGCCACGGAGGCAGAATATGCGCGCGTGATGAAACCTGCATGGCAAACTGCCTCCGTGGTTACCATGCCGGACTGCCACGCAGGGGTCCCAGGTTCGATTCCCGGGCCGGGAGAAATATTTGTATGGCCTACATTTATTTCTCTCGTGAGTTTGGGTGTAATTTGTAATTGGCTATGTGTGTGTCCATGGCACCCACGACACAGCGTTTCCCTAGTGCGGGGCCATGTTGAGTGTGTGCGTTATTATTATATTATAAAAAAAATAACGTGTGAAGTTTCCAACCTGCATTGGGCCAGCTCGGTAGGCTGTGGTGTAGTCGTCTCCTTTGAGGAGACCTATGCATAGCAGTGGAACCTATAACTTTAGAAACCGCGAGCGTGAGCACAACAACTCACGAAAGTTTTGACGCAATCAAATTAATAATAATAACGGAATACGTACGGGATCAACAGACCCCTCCTACGTACGTATGTCGAAATTGCCAAGTTTACAGGGGAGCGTTTCAAAGTTTTGAATTCACTGAAATAAGCATAACACGTGACTTTAGCATTTTAAAATATTTATTGTGGTTGTTCACCTAACCGATATATAGGATTTTATAATACTCTGTGAGTAACGAGATTTGCTTAATAAAACTGAGAAATGCTAAAGTCACGTGTTATGCTTATTTCAGTGAATTCTGAACTTTAAACGCTCCCCTGTAAACTTTGCAATTTCGACATACGATACTTTACGTAGGATGGGTCGAAACTTACGTTCAATGAATGAAATGAATGAATGAGTTCAATGTCGTTTCCACACGGTTACTTGTAAAATACTTACTAATTATAATATTAATAATATCATAAACAACCACTCATGTTCCATTTACTTTCGTACAAAAATAAATATAATAGTAACAAAAGAAAGCTAAATCTAGCGTAAAAATACCAATTCGATGCAAAACGCAATAACGGGGATGGGGATCGTCTGGGAGGATGCTTATACGTTGAACTTGCTATCCTACGACATATACAGATCTGAAGTGTCAGACAGTACAACAAAAACTTTCAAAACAAAAGATGTATATGATATTAGTACTGTAAAAAAAACCCTGTACACAGATTTAGCCCCTTTTAATAGTCTTCAACGCAAAAAGAGTGGATGTAGCCGCCAGGACCCAAGCAGAAGATGCGTATATGACTGTAATATATTGGCAATAGGTAGCTGGTTTACAGGAGTAGTGCCATTAATCGCTAAACGAGAAGTACAATTTAAAAGTGAACGTCCTTTTTGACCTTTTTGAGTTCATGCAAAAAGTTCGTTAAATTGTGGTAGGGATGAAATAACTTGTATGTGATGTTAATTGATCGGTTCAAAATAGACGCCTACGTAATCTGCACTTGACGAGCGTTTAGTTACTGCTTTGAAAGTTTTATTAATTTTATTACAAAAATTCTGTTGAAATAGACTGTCAGTGAAATGGCAGTGATGGCATTCATTCATTCAAGCACTAACGATCGTTGTTGCCTTACTAAAATTACCGTGGAAACTTTAATGTTTAACTTAATTTTCATCTTGTTTAAAATCAGCAATTTATTGTTCGTACGCTACGCTACTCCTAATTTTTATCAGAATACCAAACGTACAAAGTCCTGCCATTGACACTATCGACACCCAACTGCGATGATTTAAAATTAACAGACTTGGGGCCCCTGTTCAGTTGTGTAAAGATAGTCAGAACTCTTTATGAACGCTCTAGGAGTTCTAAGGGAGGACAAGTATGCGAAACGCATCCTCTTTTCTGAACTTCAGAATGGCAAGCGGAAGCAAGGCGGCCAGTTCTTGAGATACAAGGATGTTCTAAAAAGACACATGAAAAGTTGCAACATTGACCCCTCGAGGTGGGAGATGCAGTCGAGTTGCCGTTCTGGGTGGAGGCACTTTGTTGAAACTCAGGCGTCAAAATTTGAGGAGCAGAGACTGTCAGACCTGGACGCGAAACGTGATGCTCTCAAGAATAAGACACCTACAGCCATCTTTTACTACTATGTTGACGGTATATTTACGTGTCGCCACTATTTGCGAACATTTACCAGCAAGATTGGCTACTGTAGCCATCTAAGGGCACATGAAAGACCAAACAACCGTAGCTCTAATTCTAAACAATAGCAGTCGCAGTATCCGAAACCAACTAGGACATACACAAAGGAGGACAATCTACCATCGTTATAATGGAAATTGGGTCGAGTTGTAGATGTGTTTCCACGCACTGATGGCGTCAACAGATCTTTTTCAAAAATTTTTCACTTCCTAACGCAAGTAGGTATTACTGGTTGAAAGGCAAGATTTCAACGGTCGGCGGAATGTTCACGTATGCCTTCATACGTGAACGTACGGCGGCTTATTTTTATAAATAGCGTGTAAATTTTATACGGAGCAATTATTTTAACGGTTGATGCTATGCTCCAATTGAAGGCGTATTTCTCTCAGAGTCGTATTCCAGAACTCTACTCAATACTCAAGTCAGGACTTGAGTATTGCAGTGAGCGCTGAAAATCATACTCAAGTCCTTGCCATTAGGGTCGTATTTCCAATGCTTGAAATCATATTCAAGTCTGCTCAAGTCCTGACTTGAGCATTGAGTAGAGTTCTGGAATACGACCCTCAATATACTTTAAGCAGTGAGCAGCAATTTTTATTATTGGTTTTTTTAGTAGTCAGTTATCTCAGCTGGTGTGGTGGTGGCTGGTGTCTCACTCATAAAATGCATGTATATTTATATAGACATAATATATATATATATTATATATTATGTATGTATATTTTAAAAGTTTTATTGAATATCACGATGTCACAGATTTCTCACAGATGGCGGCAAGAAATTGTCGTTAATAACCAAAAAACAAAGATCTGCAACAAACACATAAAAAAATTCGTAGGTCCGCTATTTCGTTCCGTGGCTTAGTTGGCATAGCGTGTGTCACGTTTTACTTTAAGACGTTGGTTCGAATCCAGCCGGATCGAAGGATTTTATTCTTATTGTTCGATCTTTGTATTAATAATAATAATAATTAATAATAACAAACTAGTGGAGTAATTTCACACAAAAAATAATTGAATATCAAAACAATAAAAATTTACTACGAAGTGATTTAACCAAAAATGATCAATTATGTGTACGAAGATAATGTGATTAAAGAAAATGAAACAACAAATTAGATTAACAGAAAACAATTTATTCATGCAATAATATTTCCCATACAACTTTGCAGGCAAAGTTGGAAAATATTCAAGCTACTTAATTAAGATTATAATATCTAAACATGTAATATAATTCCATCTATTCATATGTATAACAATTTTCATATATATATTCTTACGATACAATAGCATTTCATAAATAAACTGAGCCTCTTATTTCAACCAAGCACCATAAATGATTATTTCGAATAATCTAAACCTTTAATTGCACAACCGGCCAGCTGTAATAAATTTACAGTTTCTAATTAACTTATTTTTTATTTACATATAAAATTCCATAATTGGAATTCTTTATTCTCGAAGTACGTACAGTAAAAGAAATAACTTTAGAAATGATACGGTTTGTGGTGCATTTGCGGTAGAAATACGCAGTGGACAAAAATCTTTATGTTTATTTATATATTCTTGGCAGAATGTTAACTCAAATTCGTTTTTTTATAAATTTTCTTTTCACACATTTATTTGGGTAGGCAAAGATTCCACCATATAGCCTCTTCATATGCCTATTTAGTATCTTGCCTTGTTTTAATGGGAAAGGCGACAAGGGCTTGTCTTATATAGTTTATATGTCATGAAGGGTTCAGGTTTGCTATTTGATAACGCTTTTATTTTAACAATTAAATGTCGTAACGATGCGTTCGGTTACATTCAGTTATTTAATCAAAACACCCTTTTAGTGTAAAAACAACTCTATTGGTAAGTATTGAATATAATGGAACAATTTTATACGTTTCAATTTAGCGACACAAGTTCAGAGAGTTAAACCAATAGTTTAGTGTCATTTTTTGTAGATACTGAAGATGGGCCATTATTTCGAAATCAATAAATTGCAACAACATAGTCATATTACATTTGTAAAGTTATTTTTTTGTCATGTATCTAAACGTGATCAAAAATCATAATCTTAAAATGGCATAGAGAATGCATCAAGTATACAAATTTTTTTTAGAAATCTGTTTTCTATTTATACGAAGAACATTCTTGCAAGCTCATCTTATTTCAATAAAACTATAGTTACAACAATTCAAACAGTTAACCTAGTTAAGGCACAAAGTTTTGGGTTGGTGGGACATTTTCATAATTTTTCTTTAAAAATCCCGTTGTTTAGATAACTTATATTTTCCTTAATTATTATTATGAGGTAAACATCGATGACTGGTTCTATTGGTACAAACAATAAGCACTTTAGGCGTTCTTTTTTCCTAACCCATATTTTGACATCTATAATATTATCAACAAATCAGTTAATCTTATAAAGCTTAATATTAGCATTAATCAAGTTTGGCTACATTTTTTATATACATTAGTAGTCATAAGAAATCTTGATCTTAACAATAATGAAGCATTTCCTTCCTGAATCAGTATGGTCAAGATGTTTTCCATAGCCTACCTATTTAGCGTTCTTTGACAGTTTAGCATTCTACAGAGTGCATATATGGCGAGTCGTCCAACTGGGCAATCGATGCGGATGACGTTCTACCATCACGACCGGTAACTATAGAAATCACGCTTCTATGTTCTGAATCGCTGTCACCACTTAGTATGATATTGGTCTCGCCCATAAATCCTGAATCAATTTGTTCATGATGGCGCATCTTTCGATGAATATCATAGGCACTTAGGCCCAATTCAGCGAGCATTTGTTTCGATTCATCGAAGTTACCAAAAAATACCGAATCAGTTTCAATACTTTCCCCACCGGATTCACTACGACCGTCACAAATCGATTCCATATCATCAGTGTCAGATTCAATATGTTGCAAAATCGGTGTTCTAACAATAGTCGGTGGAGGAGGCATGGCTGTCTGTTCAGGGAAAAGTTTAGGTCTTAATTGCATCAAGTAACTCGCCCTGCGTTTCGACTCATTGGAATCGGTACTCAAATAGCCTGAATCCTCAGTTCTGTACAGCTTTCTAATGTCAGTTCTCCGTGATCTAGTACGATTCGATCTACGACCAGACCGTTTAAGATTTTCTCCTCGTAGATACATTTGATAGCGTTCTCGTTCTTCTGGTGATCTTGTTGCTCGCTTGTCACCAATAGGACTACGGTGCATGAACTTTGGAGACAAATCTGAACCGCGACGTTGTTTAGGAGGAATAGGAGGTTTGATGCCATCTTTCTGTGCTTCGATCTGGCGTATCAAATCAGAAGCCTTAACAGACCTAACAAGTGACGCCAACTCATGTCCTCCGTAAGGAACGCTTCCTCGTCTGCCATAATAAGGTACCCGTATTTCTTCTTCCTGAGATTTCGCCTTTGCTTCGTATATTTGTCTTAAGTTTCCAATTTTCCTAGTAAATAGGGGCTCAGGTACATTATTTATAATTCCACATTCATGGATTGAACCTTTATGTTTGAAGCTACCACCGGATTTGAGAAGGATCTTCTCTACACGTTTTTTCGCTTCTCTTCCTGGCTTTCTATCAAGTGTATCAGGTTCAAATTCATCACGCACGTTTCGTCGTACTTCCTCGGGAGAACCTCTTACTTTAATGGTCAAAGGACCAGGTTTCGCAAGATTATCATACAATGGTTCTGTATCTACAAACACTTGACTTACAGCACGACTTCTACTAGAAGGCACTGGCTTCTCTCTAGGTGGTACAAACTGATAATTATCTACAGCTTTTCTGACATCACGCCAGCTACGAGTCAACGTGTCTCGTAGACCTTGTAAATCTGGTTTATATACGTGCTCAATCCGATGTGCTAATTCTGGTCCAGACGCCAAAGAGAACCGGCGTTTCTTCAACAGGTTTCGTTCCAGGGTGTCTAAATCAATAAATGGCTCTCGTTGAATATATTTTCTGTGATGATCTGTAAGTAGATTATCATCGCTGAAGTAGTGTGTATCAGCTGCAAGAACGGGAATAATAATTTTCGGTGGTATGGGTTCCACATTTTCTGCCTTTATTTCTTCTTCAACAAAGGTTTCTTCCCGTTTACATTTATTTAGTTCTTTTATAACCGCTTCCATTTTTACCTTTACTTCTGGTGGTATAGGCGCCTCGTTTTCTTTAACTAATTCTGTTTCTAGCTCAAGTTTAGGGTGAACGATGGGTTTAGGTAGAATCACCGGAGGAGGTGGAGGAGGCGGTAATTTCTGTCTGATACGTTGTAACAAGTGACTGGAAGGAGTCTTTCCTGATGACGCTGATAATGTTGGAGATTGTGTTTCAGATTTAATGGAAGAATTGTTTGCTTTTCCTATATTTATAATTGGTAAGGCATCAATTATTTGTGGTCCAACCGTCTCTTCAATTACGCCACTATCTTTGTCCAAGGGAACGTTGTGTATAATTTTTGGTTTTTCAGTTCTGAAGTCTCTCTTCGGCACAGCTTCTTTTGGCAGTTCCTTCTTCATGAACATTTCTTTGACAAAATCTTTCTTTGCAGTGAACTCTTTTACTAAATCTCGCTTCATTGAAGTTTCTTTCGGAGACTCTTTCTTAAACACAGATTCCTTCGCGATTTCTTTCTTTTCTGAAATATCTTTTACGACATCTTTCTGTGAAATTTCTTTCATAATTTTCGCTGGTATCTCTTTTAGAGATGTTGCTGGCGATTTATTAGCGTCTTTAGTGGCCATAGTTGGTTTTATTAGTTCTTTCTTTGTTGGAGTTTCTTTGATAATATCTATCTTTGCTGGAACTTCTTTTGTGAGGTCCTTATTTACCTCTAACTCTTTTGTAGTTTCCTTCTTTACAAGTGTTTCTTTCTTTGCAATTGCTTTTATCTTCAAAAGTGCATCTTTCACTACTGGAGCCTTTATCTTTCCTTGCACTTCTTTTAGCGTTTCTTTTTGTACAGATAATTCGTTAACTTCTTCTCTTTTCACTGCGTTTTCTACTGTTATTTCCTTCTTCATTGGTAATTCTTTCACTCGTAATGACTTGATTTGTTGTTTGGGATCTAATTCTGCATATTTATTAGATTTCATTGGCTCAGGCGAGATAACACGCGACGGAGGTTTGAGATCGTTGATTTTGGGCTCAATCACCCTTGGTGTACCACTAACCTTTGCTACAGATTTTACAGGTTGTGTAACATCCATTCGCGGTGTTGGAGATGGAACTTCATCCAACCATTTCCTGACAATTCGCTGTTTGTAATCGTCGCTTACACACGACTTGCACGAGTTAGATCTTACTAAAGCAGGTTTATGTACTGGTTCACGTTTATCACAACCAGGACAACCTCCGCAATGTGCGGATCTTCGGCTGTTTTCACGTTTTAAGCTGATAGCGCTGAATCTACGGCCACGTCGAGCACATGGAATATCCCAGCCAAGATCAATAGAATGGTATGATTCTTCTTCTGGAATATCCGACAGATTTGGGATAAACCTTTTCGAAGTCATCTTATCCTTCGCAATGAACATTACCTCTCGGATTTTAATTAAGAACTCGATTGCTGCTGGTGGAGGGTCCTGAAAAAGGAATAAACTTGTGAACACTTGTGAAGAGCTGAATGCAACGTTATTAAACGAAATAACAATGTTTACCTTTAAATGTTCAGTTTCAAAGAAAACGGGATTGAAATAAAGTTTTCTTCTCATTGCAGGTTCTCCGTTTGGTATCGGCGTCGCTCTATCTGTCATAGAATTTTCCATACTGCAATCAACTATAGCAAGCTCAGAATGTGGAGCTCTTTCAATTTCAGGAGATGCTGATCTTCTTTGAATGCGCTCATTGAAACGCTCTGGTGTCAAACGATCAGCTACGGGTTTGATTGAAGGTCTTGAAGGTTTCTTCATTCGACGAGTGTGTACCATTGCTGATATGACACTGGAGTTTAACTTCTGGAACTAAAGGTCATGGTTATAATTACATGTATATTAAAAATAAGAGTAAAAATTAAAGTTACAAGTGATTAATAAGTATTATTTAATAAGTATTAACCTTATGAGTTTGTGAGTCAGTAGGAGATGACTCAACAGTTTCCTCAGAACGTTCACTAACATCAGACAATCCGGCATCATGTAAAAAGTTCACGCCTAAATTGTCCATCTTCAATAACGGATTAGTCTTTAACATCTGTCAAAAAATAATAAATAAATTCAATCTTAGTATGTCTGCTTTAAGTTAATAAGTAACTAGCCAAACATAGCTTACCACGTTATCCAAGTCTATCCTGGATCCAAGAGTAGATTCATTATCAGTAGACAGAGTATTATTCTCAGGATCTTTATTCTTTCGCTTCTGCCGCTTTTTGTAATGGATGTAGAAAATGATGCCAGCGGCATACACGAAAATTAACATCAATACACAGACTCCAATGGCTAATGACTCAAGGACGCTTAAGCCTTGAATTTGAGTAGGTTCCGAAGTCACAATTTCACCAGCATGGAACGGTATTGATGGTACGTCTGAAAATATATTTAGAATGCCGTATATACGTATACCTGGAATGAGTTCTTTCAAAGAGTGTTAATAAGTCAATGTCAAGAGCTTTATCAGACATTGAGGATAAAATCATAACAACAAAAAAATACCAAACAACGGATGGTGAGAAACGCCTGCTACTCTAAACGCGGCGCAAGAAGCGGCGAGACGGGTTGGTGCGGGCGCAGAACAAAGGACATGCGCCGCCACAAGACGTCCTTCCAACCGCGCATGAAGAGCGGTGGATCCTCGCCACTGTTGAAAAGATATTAAATAGGCACTAATGAATAAACAATTTTATTCATTAGAACGTTTCAGTATTATTAATAAATAACATATAAAGTGTGATATGCATTGTGTGACTTCACACATTATTCCTTTCCAAGGTGACCACAGCTAGCATAAAATTGTAAGTAATCTGTGGTTCTATTATGAAATTAAAACTTTGATAGTTATTAGCTACCGCGTTTAATATCTGACAAATTGTTTAGCATAAACTGTAAGCGCCAGCCATAAAAAACTAAAATTTTTCATAAAAACATTTTTATTCGGCCGCTAGCGGCTATCACCTTTGTAAACTTAAACATAATAATGTATATTAATTTAAGGTGTTAATATTTGCGTTGATTCCAAGGTACCTTTCTTTACAATGACGTCATTTATATTATATTAAATGTCGGAAACGGTCATGGGCACGGACAAAAAACTGCGAGACAGAGGCGCTACCTGCAGTTACATAGTATATCGCGCGCTCCCTCTGCCAGTGGACCTCGACGGAGTCTCGATGGGGAACAATAGTGGTAGACGAGAGGGAACACAGTGGTGGTTAGGACTCCTGGACTACACACGCTACCTAGAAACTGTCCTACGTTTAGCCGAGTGCCTATTTTGATCGTTAAAATTAATAGAAAGTACAAGTTGTTATTCGATTTCATAGTGATTAAAATATAAAGTGTTACTATTAAACGTAATCTCATTCCAAGATCCCTAAATCTGGCCAAACAATGTCTGATGATTCAGTTCTAAGCCATGATGGTTTTGGTATATTATAATATTCTTTGTCGAAAACATCCCAATCTCCAACAACGCATTACGGAGACTTTTTAAATTTTATTACTATATTTCCAAGAAAACCTATGTCCAAATCGCTTAGCCCGGAAGGAACATAATCCCTAATATTTTATCCTTAACATCATCGTCAACTGCTTTATGTGGACTCAAATCAGCAGATATCGTGACTTGTACATGTTTTTTTTTTAATCAAGAAACGGGACGAACAAGTCGTGCGTCTAGTGGAAAGCGACACGACAATCCGTAACAGTTGTAATGCCACTTAGAGCTTTAAATAACAAAGATCGAAAGATAAATGTCACTTTGCTCGTCACCCTGACACAGAAAGTTGACAAGTCTCATATGCCTGTAGCTTCACCAACACCCTTACCATTCAAAACCAACAAATGAGCTGCTAGATTGGACTGGATTGAACTCATTTTTAGACTGATATTAAGATATAATTAACTTGAAACTTTCTGAAACACGTAGATACAATAATATTAACTTCAAAACATGTCACACCCAAAAAGCAGTTACAGTTACGAATAACATGAACACGAATACTATCAATCTCTTTAATCGTAGAGAACATATCTAATTGCGACTTATTTAGCTCACTTTGATACCTACTACAAATTGTCCCTTTGACGTCTTTATCAGGAACTTCATCATAAACTTTTTAACACTCGAGTCCATGCCATGTGATCGACATGCGGTTGTTTATTGCAGAACCAAACTGCGAATGAATTTTGAGAGATAGTATCGTTGCATTCTTTGCAAGTTATGTATGAACGATTTTACCGGCCTAAACAAAAAATTATAATGACTTTCTTGCCAATGTTCTGTGAAGCTCAGTGTTTTTACAGCTTTAGTAACTATAACCGCTTTTAAATTACGTGTTTCATCAATATTGATACATATAGATCTGCTAAAGTATATAATTATACGAGTAGTCGTTTGTAGATTAAGGATGTGCGTTATTATTATTATTATTTATTTTATGCTAACAACAATGTGTTTTTCCTCTTTCTTTTAAGATATGCTTGCTACAGCATGTCTAATTTAAAATTGATTACGGAAATAAAGAACAATTGTTTTAAATTCAACTTTTACATAAATGCATTTGTACATTACGGATCAACTTATCAAATTTATGCCTGCAAACGTGATAAAATTACAAAAAAAAGTATCTAGTTTAGTCTACTGAAGTGCATGTGAAGAAAAATAAATGTATTATACCTTCAACATGTTTGTATGCCTAATGTTTGGCTGGACACAGCGAAACTATACTTATTTTGTTACATGTGAACTATTTTTTATGATACTAAGCGACAGGACGAACAATTCGCGGGCCTGCAGGTAAGCAACACATTTGTCCATGGCGACAATCAGAGCTTTAAATTGCAAAGATTTGAGGGGCCACTGCCACTGCGCCCGTCACCTTGAGACATAAGTTGACTTAGGCCTATGTGTCTGTAATTTCACCAGCACTCTTATCCTTCAAAACCGGAACACATTAATGCTCATGTTATCGCTTGGCGGCAGAAATAGATAAGGTATAAAGTATAAGGCAGAAATAGGTACTTCCGTGGAAACTTTTTCACAAGAAGCTCTATTGCTCCTAAACTTCTATACAACCTGTGTTTTTATAAATAAATGTAATATGAATAGTAGCTACTATATAAATAATTAACTAAGCCCGGAATTGTAATGCCACAATTTGCAATGCAGTGGCGCGACATTGGCGCTACTGGAGCTCTTCTATACGCGTCTAATGTTGATGGAGCCCTAAGACTGTCTTATTTAAATAAATTTAAATACATATAGGAAATGAAACTATTTTTGAAATGACCGTCGGTTTGTTTGAAAAAACAAATATACACGATTTAAATCCGGAAAAATAGTTTCATTTCCTATGTGTAACAATCGCGAAAACCTCTAAATAATTCAAATCACTTCAATTGAGTTCTTAGGTTTTCCTGATTGTTATTCGTGTGTTATTTAATTTTTCAAACAAGTAAATTTTTAGTCAAGCGTGTGTTGTCCATAAAAATGAATAAAATTGACGAATTTTTTAAATCCTGATAGACTCAGCAACTTATAAGGATGATTTCATCATTTTCAGGGACGAAATAAATCAGGACAGTAGAAGTTGGCCAAATTTAATTATATTATTTTTCATACCCTAAGAAATAAGTTGACAAGTCCCATGGACCTGTGATTTCACCAATACCTTTACCCTTCAAAACCGAGGTTTCAAAAGGACGGTTCATCTTAGGTACTGCTTGGCAGCAGAAATAGGTATGGTAGGTTTAGTACTTCCCTGGACAAACTCTTTCTTTCTACTGCTACTAAAATGCTCAGCAAATCGTCCCATATGGTTTGACGATGGTGACAACTCAACAAATTCACGGTGTTGAAGAAACAAACCCAATAAGATATCCAAATGTGTGTAATGAAAATAAAAATTAAATTTTTATTGAATTGATATTCAATTCAATTTTAACTGCCTCCGTGGCCGAACGGTTACCATGCCGGACTGCCACGCAGAGGTCCCAGGTTCGATTCCCGGGCCGAGAGAAATAGTTGTATGGCCTACAATTATATCTCTCGTGAGTTTGGGTGTAATTTGTGGTTGTCTATGTGTGTGTCCATGGCACCCGCGACACAGGGTTTCCCTAGTGCGGGGCTATGTTGAGTGTGTGCGTTATATTTAAAAAAAAAAAAAAAAAAAAAAAAAAAAATTATTTTTTTGTGAAATTAATCCACTAGTTTGTTATAATTATTATTATTATTTATACAAAAATCATTTAGAAAAAATTCGTTTGACCCGGCCAGATTAAAACCGACGTCTTCTAGTAAACCGTGCCAGACACTATGCCAACTAAGTCACACGGAACGAACCAGCGGACCTCACGAATTTGTCTATGTTCTCGTTGTCGGATCTTTTGTATTTGGTTTTTAACACCCACACACATGTACTCAAACGCAAATACACCTTAGTATAAGAACGACTATTCGCCTTATTAGGCGCAAAATATGAAATTGGCATGCTAGCCATGTTCGTTTTTCTTTCGGGATTTAAGTATTTATACGGTATCCTGTGCACTATACAACTACCACAAAAAATACCTAAACACTATCAACAATATGTGTTAATATTTGGTGATATTTTTCAAGGTTTCGAAATAATCTCGTTAAAATAAATTGGATGTGAAATGTGTCCATAAAGTTAAATAAGACTTAATAATAACAACTGCACCTGATAAAGATAATAAGTAACTTAATCAGAATGCAATCGACAGAATTCGATATGTGGACAATTGTTTTAGTACCTATATTTTTCCCCCTTTGCTTTTCGCCGTTAACGTTAAATCCAACAAGTCGGTTAGTTCTCTCTCAACTTTGATGTCTCTGTCAAAATTGAAATATCCGCAATAAAAGCACGTAAATAATAATAGATTTACAGGATTGAAATCGATGTATGAAAATAAACTTAAACTCGGTGAAGACGTTTTTAGGGCACTTGAAAATTTTCAATGAACGTGGAAAATGGAACACAAGCGTTACATTTACAAAAAGCAATGGGTATGTGTGTGGTAATGGATTCGATGGAGGTAGAATCAAAGCATAAGCTTGTGTACGATTTTGGATTAGCGAGGAATGATAATTTCTGAGGAAGTAGAAAATTATTTCAAAAGGGCAAAGAATAAGGCTGGCAGATTGGTTTTCAGATTACTTGTCGGGACCTATTATTGATATTAAAAAAGCTCCTACCTTATTGTAATTAGTAATTGTAAATCATTGTTGTAAAACCGTTTATTATCTGGATCAATTGTAATGTCAATCACGTGTAACGTGATGTGGCACCAAATTTTGTAAATATGATCTCTGAACTCCATACCTCCTTCAAGAGATACCATTATTATGGTCAATAGAATAGCTAACAATATAAATTTCACGGCGGTACTCTAGAATATGTTTATTTGCCAAAATACGGTAATTGTACAGATCTTGAGCAAAAATGGATATATTACATATATTCATTTTGCAAACAAAATTATTGCGTATTTTATTTTTATAAATATAATATAGCATTTGAAAGTTTATAATAAGCTAAACTTCTTGTGTGGCGGAAATAATTGCCAGGTTTGTGGTCACCGGAGGCTTCTTTGAGGCGATCTGATAGCTCGTTCGCTAGAAGTCTGGCCTGTGGTCCCCAGAGACCCAAGGTTTCAACTGCAAAAGGGCACGAAGCTGTAGCACTGAGCAATTTGAGTCCCTTGCGATTCTCGGCCACAGAGCGGCAGAGCGGCCCGCACCGCCCACGCTTCGAAGGACACGGGAGGGCGGGTTACAGTGACCACACAGGTGATATTCTACACAAGCTGTCTCCTTAGCTTCCATGGACCGATAGTCATACCGTCAGACCTGTTACCTTCACTGCGACAGATGCCAGTGGGTTCGAGAACTGCCGGTATCTTAGCGCTGGTAAAGGCCCGTACAATGATGCTATTGAGCTCTGCGTGTCGGGAAATCCGGCCAACGCTTCGAGTACACAACCAAACTCATCAAGAACATCACCATAGCATCACCACACGCGCATTGATAGGGGTGGACTGTTCTTGCGCCCAGTCGGAAGCAAATAGTTAGTGTGAGGGAGAGATCGTCACTCTAGAATGTTTTTTTTTGTGTTTTTACGTTCTGGACTTTATATATCGTGTTTGGATAAGTTGAAATATAATGTAAATCAATAATGATAAGAGAAAATAATATATAGGAGAATTCAAAGTTCTTTAAGAAACTAACGTTCATTTTATTAAAGTATGCAATGTAACTGATCCTTATAAGTCGTTAATTCGAATGGTTTGGCCGCATTATATAATTTTCGTATTCAAAAATTGCATGATTTTTATTAGTATTATATGTATTATGTGTTATATTTTTATTTTTATTTAATCAATAAAAATTGTATCGTGTATAACTATGTTACTCATTTGCCAAATATCACATCGAGTATCCTGGACCACGTATAAACATAAGTTGTAAACTTTTGGTAGAAAATGAAGTGGAATTATGTTGCCAGCTGAGAATAAATAATTGCCATCCCATTTCGAGCTGACGTGGATAAGTTACCACAGACATGTTTTATAGCTATTAGGTTTTATATTTAGGTACATATGCTATCTCCACTTTCTTACTATACTCAAGAAGATTAGTGTTCAATTATTAACTTCTGGATGAAATTTTTTTTTAGATTTCGTAATCGCTTCCAATATGTCGGGTGGTCTTTTATAAACCGAGTACCAAACAGTGTGCGATTCAAAAGTATTATTTTTATCAACGGAATTTCTCATTATCGAGATTGCCTCTGGAAACTTTTACGACCCTAACAAAATGTTTATATGATCCCGTAAGTCATTGATAAATGGGCAATAAAATTCGTATTTTAATAAACACATCTTCGATACAATAACCGTCCTTGACAATGACACGGTGTAAACATTGTACCAGTGGGTGCTGTTATAAAGATAAATAATTTGAAAATGACAATGTTACTAAAGTTACATTATGAAAATTAACAAGTGCGTCAGCTAGAATACAAAGTTCGGATACAAAGAGAAAAATCCTTCGATCCGGCTTGACTCGAATCTGCGACCTCGTCATACCGCGGCAGACAACGGCGTATTTTGTATTTAACGTTAAATCTAGCTTTTAAAAGTAAAAAAGTTTGTAGAGCTTATTGTGGTGCCTCGCTTATTGTGTATTCCTCGTGTAACAATATCATTTAGAAATAAACTTCAATTAACACCGGGAATATTCCTTTCACCTGTTATCATGACATCATTTTTAACCCAAGAAAGGTACCCAGTTTGTATAATGATAAAACTGAGCTTAATTATTTGACAGCTATTAATAAAATTTTATTTATTAATAGCTGTCAAATATATAAATTTGGCAGCTATTAATAATTATGTGGCTCTAAATAAACCTATATCGCACAATTTTTCTTCTCAGTGTCTTCTGTTGGACGTCGGCTATCATTGTAGTCACTTTGGCCTGTGTAGTTGCTGCACGTCAAAGTTCGTGGCACTCATGTTGAACAACTTAGCAAGATTTTGAAGCTAAGTGATTTTCACACGGGCATATCTTCTGCAGCACACAGCACACTAAATTTGTCTAATATAGAAAGAAAGAAAATAAAACTCTAGCTGGAGTTTTTTTCAAGTAAAAAATTGAAAATTTTATCGAACGCCGCGACCTGAAGTTTCGTGCTCTCGGAGAGTTTCTACTTTGGCGGTAGTAAGTAGTTGCTACCAGATTTTGGTCACCAGTTAAATTAAGTAATAAGTTAAATTTTATGTAATAAGATCATTATTTATATTTTATAAAATAACAATATTGTTTTTATCGAGTTCTTAGGTTTTCGCGATTGTGACACATAGGAAATTAAACTATTTTTTCGGATTTAAATCGCCTATATTTGTTTTTTCAAACAAACCGACGTTTCGGCCCTTTACAGGTCCCATGGTTACGGTTGACTGAGGTGGTACAGTCTTCAACCAGTTATGTCTAATATTAATGCAAACCACCCTATTTTTTCACTATAGTTACAATAGTTAGTAATTAAATACCTTATTTTTAATTTTACAAAGAAAACATTCCAATTTACGCTACATTAAGTTTTACAAATTATTTTATTGAATGAATTTTTATTAAGTTTAATTTATTATTAATTATTAATAGAAATTAGAATAAACTAGAACATATTAATTAGTACTGCAGGCTTATGTCTGTTTGGGATTTTTCATTAGAGGAAATACTGGATCCCAAACTGGTGGTACGGAGAAACCATCTTCCCTGTTGAAATTAGGATGTTTTTTAATTTCAATGGCCTCTCGCAGCATCCTGGGTAGATAACGGACTTCTTTTGCAAGGACCTGGGGTTGGTCAAACTTCATTGAATATTGTTTTTATTTCACAAAACACATAGGTTAACATATTTTCTTAAGTTGTAGTTTTACAATAGCAAAATTATCCTGCCTTCCCAACGAGGAGATCTTGTATCTTAGGAGGCAGAATTTGACCGCTTACTATTAACTACTAGCTTTATGTAGGTATATAAAATTAGGTGATTTTGGATTTGTAATATTGTGTGTTTTGCGAGTGTGTGCATAGTATTTTAAAAGGTAATTATTTTATCCGTATCATCGTAACAGGTTTAGTAATCACTCTTAGAGTTCATTCACGAGTTCTGTACTAATTTAATTTCTGCATATAGACTGCATTGTGAACTGGTAACTGGTACTATCTCAATTTTGACAACTTAATAGAATGAAGAAAAAATTATTTATACACAATCTGGTTTATTAAATAAAAATACGTAGTGTACGTACATACATGGGTAATAAAAATATTTAAAAACTACGTATTTTTATTTATATGCATCAAATATATAGTCAAAATTGAGATAGTACCGATTGCCAGTTCACAGTTGATGTAGTACTTTTGTAGTTATTTGTTGTAAATCCGAGAGCTTAATATACGAAAGGATCCTTCACAAGAGCCACTTACTGTATTAACACATATACAGTGAACGTGTGTCGTATGGCCAGACTGGTCAATCTGGCTTGCAGATAAACATTTTACGATGTGCCCTTAAGACCAAACTGTAAAGATATGATAGTAGCTCAAATAAAACGAGTATGCATACAATTTGAAAGCGGTACTTTTGTAGTGCAACATTTCATGGCTGTGTGTCCACTACATTTGTCACTCTATATTTTATGGAATAACATTTAAATATTCTAGAATATCAGCAAGTATTACAAAACTAGCTGTTACACCCTCATTATGTGATGAAAGAGTATATTTTAATCGGGGGACTAAAACGAGCCAATGTGTACCCGAGATGGTTAGCCATTCGACCTTGAGCGAGGATGTCTATCACTCCGAGAGTTTATATTGGCTTTTTAGTCTTAAGGTGAAAACTTTCTTATTACTTCGATTACGCATAATTAGGTTTGATTACGAAATTATTTCAATCGCTTACACTCTACAACAAAGCCACGACCAAAAATTCTAAAACACTAAAATACATTTGATCAGTTTTATTCATTTTTATGGACAGCTTACACTTTACCGAATAAATAATTGATAATGCCATTAAGTCGCTTAGTTGATGTAGCATCTGGCACGGTGTGCTAGAAGACGTCGGTTCGAATCCGGCGGGATCGAAGGAATTTTTTCAGAGTGTTCGATCTTCGTATTAATAATTAACAACATTTGTATTCAATTAAAAGATAGCTTTATTACTTTACTTATAGCTGTTCGTTATGTGTAAATTTATTGTTATCTCTTAAAGTAGATCAATTAAAGACTCTCTACGAATGTCATATTATATGTATGGGAACGTTTAATGTTAAAATTTAGGCTATTTCCAGTTTTATTTAAAAAAAGTTACTGATGTCGATTTACTCATTAGGTAACGTACTTTCGATATCAGGTTAAAGCTTTTTGATATCTCTTATTTTTATGGAATAATCGCCTGGGCACACTTAACGATTACACCCTGTATATGAAACATAAAAAAATGTTTATCTAAAAAAGTACACATTTACAATAGATCATTTATTTCTTTGCAGATCAAATAATAATCCCCATTTGAAAGACAAAGGGTAAGGTAATGGATCGCAAAGAGTATATTCATTAACGAAATATCAATCAGTTACTTATTTTTCAACCTTTACGTCGTAAAATTGTGGAGATCACACATATTTTCTTCTTTACATGCAACCTTACTTATTTAGTTATCATTCTAATTTGATGGTTTGGATTTTATGGTAAGCTCTATAATACAATCAGTTTATAAATAATGAAATTTTTATTAAAAAATAATAAAACGTAGCGACGATGTGTACTTATGTTCTTTTTAATCCTCCTCAATGTTCTATAAAAACAACCTTGTAACGTTAAGTTTCGTAGCAGTAGAGCTCTTGGTGAAAGAGTTCGTCCAGCGAACTACTGTGAGTTTACCTATTTCTGCCACCAAACAGTTATGTGAACATTACTGCGTTCCAGTTTTGAGGGGCTACTGGGTGCTGGTGAAATTACAAGCGCATGGGACTTCTCAACTTATGTATCAGGGTAAAAGGTAAGCGACAATCCCTGATTTTTTTTAACGTCTGAGGTTAGTGGTTGTTTCAAATTATTTTTTCTTAAGACACAAATATTATCCTGGCCTTGACAGCCAAGAGTGTACCTGCAAAAAAGTGCTGCCTTCATCTCGATACAGGCTAAATGGCACGTCGTTGTCCAGAAGATCACGTAGAGTCACCCATCCAGAATGAGATAAGTATTGCGCACTTGTGACGGCGCATATGGCATCTTCAACATCTAAAAATTAGAGGGGTAAACAACAAGAATCCGTTTTTTCATTGTTCCGAAATGTGTTTTGGAAGGTAAGTAAGAAGATAAGTAATTTCAGCAAGCATTACATGTCCGATATGGTCTAGTGGCTAGGATACCCGGCTCTCACCCAGGAGGGTTGGGGTCGATTCCCGGTATCGGAATCCTACATTTTTTTACTACTAGTAATCTAGTATTCTCTAGTTTTTTATTACCTGTAAACACAATTTCTTTTGATGGGTAAATAATTTGTCCTTTCAATGGCAGGAACGCAAAAGGAATCTGCGGCTTCTTCGCACCACGGCCAAATGAAGCCATGGGACATTCTGAAAAACAAAAATAAAACGAATGTTAATACAAAATTAGATGTAAGTACCGAAGTAATTCTTTGAGCGAGGTCCTAATTATTAAACACAAGCGGCAGTTATAATTATTTATATCCTAATACGACAGACGACTCACAGGCAAATAGAAGTAATAGCTCTAGTTGTCTTTAAATGGTGTTACAATGTCATAGTGAATCGTTATCGACCGTTATTTTGTAAATAGAGATCAAAATAACTCAACATTGACCTCACCTTTTGTTGTGAGGATCTGTGTTCTACACTCTACAGACTAACAACTAAATTCTTTAAACAGTATATCATCTTCAGTAGCACAAAATGGCTTTTGTATTTATATGGGCGGTGTACGTAGAAAACTTAAAAGTTTGTTCTCATATAGTAAAGAAATCCTGGCAGTTAGATTGGTACTCAGAACGTTATTGCGAAAGTGTTTGAAATATTATAAAGCATTAAAAACACCAACAAAAAGATCTTTGCGAAATTTTGCTTAAATTTTAACTAAAAATTAAGCAAAATCTCGGGATTCTATTGCTATCATTTGGAACCAAATTTTGAAAACATTGTTATAAACGGAATTTAAGACAGTTTTAATCCTAATGAGTTAGTAGCAGTCCAGGAAAGTACCGCCTCTTTCACAAGAAGTTCTAGAGCTCTATTAAAAGTTATGTGCCGTTCTAGCTCTGTCCTGCTTTCAAAACTACGTTTCCAAAGACTTGCAATTTCATTCATAATTATAATGACTTGACATTGATGCCCCGTAATTTAGCAATCCGTTTTCTAACCCTTGATCGTTTGACCTTGGTTTATGCAAATGTTCCTCTAAACTATCAATGATATCTATTGTACTTCAATGTCTTCATTTGCATTGTTAAGTAGTCGAAGAGCCGTCTCATTTCATCTCGGAGATATTTTAATGTTAAATGCAATTATGCATAATTTTGCGTCTTCTTTACTTTTTGCATTGTAAAATAGTATAATTCTTGAACTTCTAATCATAATGGACGTCAGACATTACAGTCTCAACTTTAACGACAGTAAATTCAAACTCAATTATTCTTTATTTTAAGCATATTAAACTTGAAATCGTCATATTGATTAAACTCTAGTAGAGTTTAATAAATTTTATTTAATTTTTTTTCTTCATCCTGTAAAGTTGTCAAAATTGAGATAGTACCCAATTCATAGTCGATATTTATTTTTATTCCTCCTATTAATGAGGTATAATACCTACCTTCGATATGATTAACGCAGATTTTCTGATCCTCTCGAAACGCTGGCGTATCATGTCGGCATTGGCATAAGCAGCCGTCACTGCTGCTCATAGCTGCCAGAGCCGTGCCATGCGACAACTCCATGCAGCGGGTCGGGCCACAGTCGGAACCTGCAAAGTGCGGTATAATAACCATGTAACACAATTTTTGGGGTTATCAATATCATTTTTCAATTAAATCTGACATGAGAACATGTAAAAATCTTTATTTGCCTGCAAAAACATTGTTTTGTGGTCAAGTCAACGACAGTTGAAATTTGCGTACCATTATGAAATTGTACTAATTTTAGAGTTTTTCTTTATTGAAAGACAAAAAAAGGAACATTATATTTCAAATCAATGGTGTATTTCAACCAAAATTCCATAAATTGATAACAAAGAAACTAGAATTGTGTTGATTTGTGAGATTATGTAAATACCACTATATAACTATGTACATAGGCAGCTATGTAAATACCACTTTGACAGCCACAAAAGTACTAAAGAGGTATAGCTACTCTTTTCCTCACACATAGTAGCAGTAGATCTCCTTGCGAAAGAGTTCGTCCAGGGTAGTACTGCCACCTTACCTATTTCTGCCGTTAAGCAGCAATGTCAGCATTACTGTGTTCCAGTTTTGTAAGGGTAAGGGTGCTGGTGAAATTACGGGCACATGGGACTTGTCAACTTATGCTTCAGGACGACAGACGCAGTGGTAGTGCTATATAGATCTTTGCAATTTAAAGCTCAGAGTGGCACTGTAACTGTTATGGACAGGCATGTAGCTTACCATCAGGTGCACGACTTGTTCGTCTCGTCACTTGACGTTATAAAAAAAAACATACTTGCTGCTCAATTAAACCAAAACCAATACTATCAAATCAATTGACCCTTTTTGAAAATTTTGCGATTTTAGTAACACATTTCTGGGTATTAGTACAGTTATTATCTACTCAAGAACCAGTAGAACGTTATAGTATGAATAATTGCACGAAAGTGAATTTTTTCTAGTTCCATGGGTGATCAAATGATAGAAAATTCGAGCTGTTAGGCTTTCGCTATTACTAAATATAGGAAACGAAAATATTTTTTGGATCTAAAGTGCATGTGATTGTTTTTCAAATAAACTGACGCTACGTTTCGCCAGGTCTCAATATTACCATCTCAGTCAACCGTGACCACGGGACCTGTAAAGGATCCGAAGCGTTGGTTTGTTTGAAATAACAAGTTATGCGATATAAATTTAAAAATAGTTTCAATTCCAATGATACGTAGGTTTTAGACGTGACAGGATTTCTTAAAAGTCTGTAAATTCTAACGTATAGTTTGATAAGATAACATGGCACGTAACCAATTTTTCTGAATTTTCATACTTACCAACTAATGAGAAAAGATCACCAGTGGCGAATCTTGTAACGTTAGCCAGTAACATCTCTCCGCTGTGGCTGACACAGTTTCCAACATCAGCAAATAAAAACAATACTACTAACGCCACCTCCACTTTCATTTGAGAACTAGCTCGAACACCAGCTGCCGTTCTTTTCATTTTGTATGCCATCTCTTGTGCGGTGTCAGAACTAAAAAAAAAACGCGCGCTCTGGTTTTCTCAACTTTTCAACCAGTAGTCATTCTGTTCGTTTTTCGAATGTATTATAGTTTTTATTTGTAGTCTTTGTTGGTCAAATCCATCCATCTGTCAGCCTTTGTTAGTTCATCAAATCTATAACAAAAGAAATGCAAACGTTATTATTTTTTAAACATGAGCGAATGATACTAATTCTTTGAACACAGAATTGGTAGAAAGAATTGTTTTGGAAATTCAAATCGAATAACAAAATTAATAAATTACACAGTGCGCTTTCACTTTCAAAAAATCTATAAAAAAGCGAAAGTGAAAAATTTCAAAAACGATTATTATGTCTAAATAGCAGCCTCTTCAAAACAAGTACAAGTTATGCCTACGTCTAACTTTCGAAATTGTCTCATCTTCGGAATAAATTATTGAGATTTATTCTGCCCACCTCAGGTTTTACAAAAAACTTGTCTATGGCAATAAAATTTAGATAAATGTCTATGATATACAAAATAAATTTCTACAAATGACAAACAAGGCGAATCTTCTTTCCACCGAGGAACAGAGTCAGAATCAAGGAATATAATAGGACCTTGAATAGAATTGCCTAAAAATCTTTATCAAGAGACCGTCTATGACTCAAAAACCAAAGATAGGAGGTGTATTTAATTTAGTAAGTCAATGAGACAGAAAGAAAAATAACTTGTTCGAAAACTTTAGTATACAAGTCTGGTTACAAAATGATTGCAAATATAAAATAAACTTAATTATGATAAAATATATTACAATTAAACAGGATACAAAATTAAATGAAATATTTATAACGTTAACAAAATGGATTCCACTCAGCTTCTTGAAACATGACGTTACAAAACGTCTCATTACGCTTGCTGTAGTGAAACTGTTTTAGTCATTTAAGAAACACATATAGAGTGGATTATACCTTGTACTATTATAATGTTTTCCTTCTGTGTTTTTGATGTATAACTGTGTAAAAAAATATGACTACCTATTTATTATATTTCTTTTTTTATTTTAGACATTCCGGATTTCTGTGTGTATTGAGGTTTAGGTAAATATTGTGTTTCTAACGCGTAGCTGTGTCTTCATCCACCATTTATAAAAAAAAATGGAATTTATACAAAATTGAAAATTTATTAAAAAATTAAATTATTTACCAAAATAGATACAGATACCAATATGTCTCTAAGATGTGTGACGGGTTAAATAAATCGTTACCAATTTCTTTTTGATTGAGTGTAATATAAACAATCATTGCCATTGTGATGACTTTCTGGTATCAAACTTAATAATGTTGAACAATATAAATCGTCCCACAATACGGACACACCAATCAAAATTGACACACTATTGTACGGCATCTCATATTTCATAAGATACCAAGTTATATTTGCCGATAATAAAGGTTGTGCACTTCTGACCAATGTATTAGTTACAATTTTTTCCAATAACCAACGTAAGTTGGTAGCAAAGTGACAATTTCGTGCAAATTTCATAGACGTAGGATTGAAAATTGCATAACATAATGAAAGTTTTCGTAATATCACACCCAACGGAAGAATTATATAATAATGTAACACTAACTTCTAACAACGAAGTCTCAAAACTAGCGTATTACTCGTATTAACAATAGGGGACATCGCGTAATAACATTGTATTAGGTGACATCCATATAAAATAATAAATTACAGACTGACACTAAGAAATTTACATTTCAATTGTGCAAAACACAATGCAAGTCCCAAAGCTGACTTATTACTGAAAATTTGAGACTTCATTCCAAAATATGTACAAGTATGTAGTTTAGTAACTAGGTATGTTATGCTACAACTTATCTGATTGCTACAAGAACTTTTCGATTGTGGTAGGTCAAAAAATTAAAACATTACTTGGCAGAATTCCCTACCGAAACGTAGCAGTCTTTGTTATATTTTTTTTGTCAGTCTCATTATGGTAGGCAGGGACTATCGATCGCCTTTATTATATTATTTGCTCGATCCTGACAAACCTCTCTTGCTTCACTTATATTCAGGCTTTTCATATAGGCCCTCTTATTTATCACTCTTATTCTTCCATCAGCCTTTTTGAGAACACTCTTAATTTGATCAGAGAATGTTTTTCGATGCCGTCCACTTCCAACAATGCCTTTCTACGTTAGCTCTATACCGATCCCTCCTACGTAAAGAGTCGTAAACCCAAATCCTCAACTTTACTGGAGAATGGTTTTAACATATTGAAAGAATTAAAACGAGCATAATACCGTCGATTCTTGACGTATTGAAATAATTACACTGCTTAGTATAATAAATAAACTCAGATAAAAATAGAGTGATTAATGAAATAAATAAATATTAGTAAAAAAAAATTCACTTTTTTACGTGGCTTACGGTAGATTACACAAGAGGAGTCGGTATATTTGTTTCGTTAATAAAACCCATAAACACTGCTTTTTGCACTTATGCGTGCCCATGTATATTTTTTCTTTCGTATATTTTACAATTAAATATTATTCCGTACATTTACAAAGACATAATGACCTTACCCTCAATAATTTGAAATCTTGGTAGAAGTAGAACTCCTTGTGAAAGAGTCCAAGGAAGTACTGCCACCTTACCTATTTCTGCCGTCATGCAGTAATACTCACATTACTGCGTTCCGGTTTAGAAGGGTGAAAGGTGTTGGTGATATTACAAGCACATTTTACTTGACACACTTATGTCGCAGGGTGACGGGCGCAGTGGCAGTGCCCGTCAGATCTTTTCGACTTAAAACTCTGGATCTGGACTGGTAGTGCAACACAACCTCCGTGGTCGAGTGGCTTACACACCGGTTTTCATGGTGTCGCCATTTCTAAGATCCCGGGTTCGAGTTTCGGCAACTTCAATGTAGAAAAACTAACTTTTCTATTTTGTGTCGGGTCTGGGTGTTTGTAGTACCGTCGTTGTTTCTGGCTTCCATAACACAAGTGCGTTAGTTACTCCCTTTGGGATAATAATAATAATAACGTACACACTCATAGCCCCGCACTAGGGAAAACATTGTGTTGTGGGTGCCATGGACACACATAGAAAACCAGAAATTACACCCAAACTCACGAGAGAAAAAATATAGGCCATATAAATATTTCACCCGGCCCGGGAATCATCAATGATTGGGAATCAAAAATGGGATCAGAGCAACGTATGTTATGTTGGTTTATATTTATTTATTTTTATTATCTGTCACGGATAAGCATGTCGCTTATCACCAGCTGCACGACTTATTTGTCGAATAAAAAAAATGATAATTGAATATTTATCCGTAGACTTACATAGTGACCTTTAACCTCAATTATCTAAAGACGTAAATGAAATTGAAAATTTTGGTTTCGTCACAATCTGTAGAATTGTATTTGTTACATTAGTTTCAAATTTCATGCATATCAGTCGAGGAACGGCCAAGTAATTCCCTTCATAGATTTATAATTTGTGTAGATGGCAAGGCAGCTTCCCTGGCTGCGATTTGATAATATAAAGTCTCTGTAGCTACACATTCTTTGTATAAAGAATTAATGACTTAGAGGCTTATTATTTTACGTTATAAAGCTATTTGTTTAAATGTATTTTAAATAAATAGCTTTACAAAGAAGTTAAAAGATTGAGATGCTAACAAATTGTTATCGGCTTTTGTATTGTGCGGACGGTAGTGAAAAAAATTGATTGTGAGTTCTGTTGGTTTGATGTATTGATCTTCATTATTTATCGTGTAAGTGTAAGTAGTAATGACGTGATATAATTGTGTCGTCTGTTTATTTGATGGATTTACGCTGGGTTATTAAAAGTATCGCTCTATAAAACAGTGGTGGGATGTGGGGATATGATGTCGGACATTTTTTATACTTAGCAGCAAGCCTGAAAATTCCCATCTAATTTTACACTTTGAGTACAACAAACACATCAAGTCTAACACTTCGAGCACAAGAAACGATTAAATATGTACGACTGTTGTGCCTATCATCACGCCTTTCTGCCACTGGGGGTTTAGGCGGTGACCACCTGCTACGTTCCCGACAAACTTCCTTCCATCAGTCTCTCCATACATGGTACGTTTAATCCGGTCTTTTTAAAGACATCCCTAATCTGATCGAGATATGTACGCCGAGGTCTACCTATCCATTCACATTCGCTCCATAAATTTATGCCATCAATCTACTAACACATTCTTTCTACGTGACCATCGAAACTTATCTTTATCCTGGTCAGTACATCATCTTTCATACTGCAACGTTCTCTTACTACACAGTGGTGATTTGCTGAAATTGTACTATTTTACATCTGCGGAAAACATACGTTTCTGCAAGCACTATTTTAACATTGTTGTCTATACAAATACAAAATATCTCTTACTTGTATACTATATGTTTGTTTTTTCTAAAGAAAGACATTTTATCTAAAAGCTTTTAAAGATACGGATAAATTTTACATCTTAATTTTTTTTTTGTAATACCAAGTGACGGGGCGAACAAGTCGTGCCTTCTCTTGTGGCAAACGACACACAAGTCCATAATATTTGCAGTGCCAATAAGAGCTTTAAATTACAAAGATCTAAGGGGCATTGCCAGTGCGCTCGTCACCCTAAGACTTAAGGTGATGTGCCTGTAATTTCAGGTTTACCTATCCATCCACATTCGCTCCATTACCAACATACTTTCTGTCTATATGACCAAGGTCTAGGTAGGTTTCTGTACAGCAGTATTTCAACATTCTTATTCTAGAAAATAATCACATAAAGTTACATTTTCCACATTACTATAATATGACGTATTTAATGGCTGCGTAAATCGGAAACGTGACACCATTAATAGTTTGAAGCCGCGCGATCAATCGTACACGAAGATAGCTCGTTGTTAATTATATTTATACGATACAGGGTTGCTACATGTAAACAACTACAATCAATCCACATTTTTTATGACCTGACACTTCTTTTTGTGAAGGTTTCAGGACATAAATCAAGACGCGAAGACTAAATTGTAGGTTTTTTTCTGTCGTCCAAGTTGTTCCCCAAAGTTTTACTACTATTTACTTATACCAGCTTTACCATGTAAAACCAATGCAAGTCTTAGTACAGGGTTTTGTAATTTCCTTACAATAAGAAACTTTAGGCAGTTGTCTATGCAAAACAAACTTATTCGATTTTAATGGAAAAAGAATATTTTGCAACGTAAAATTGTAGATACAATCTTTAATATCTAATGTACAAAGTAAGTTAAATGCATTTTTTATGTTATTAATCTGCAAAATTACAGAAAACCCAAAAATCCTTGTTGCAGCCATTTCTCACAATGCAGTTTTTGATATTACAATGTATATTGGCTTGACACGGTAGATCTGGTGATGGTTAAAATTATAATTAATTTGCGGTAATACAGGTGGTATCGATAGTTTTCCAGACTAGAGGCCCCTATCTCAAAAGCCGCTTATTCAACATGAAAAAATTAAAAAAAAAGAATTTATGATGCACATAGCGGATAAATTGTGTACCGGCTCATTATTGTCATATGGTTGTTTTCACTAATGGAAAGCTCTGTGATTTTGAATCCAGCTGTGTAATAAATAAAAAATCACTATTTTGGTTTGGCCCACAATTCTCGCAAAGCAACGATATGCTTCGCTCAGGTGCCAACCCTAGCGCCCGTTAATATCTCGCAAAGGCAAGTCATTAATTACGCACAGCAATAAACGAAAGAGTCATCAAACGCTCTTCACGGTAGGGTCGGCACTATATCAATTTGCTATTTAATTTTTTCATCTCACTCCGGGTCAGAGGCCATTATGGTAGTATAATCAGTGTGATCCCGTTAATCAGTTTCGATTGCAGAATGCTAGGATGGAAAGTAAGGTCTGGTTCATTGCTTGGTAACGCTGACTAGTCACATTTGAGCCTACGGCATGTAAACGAATTCCAAAGTATTAATTTCTACTGACATAAAATTGATGTCAAAAGTCAATCTTGGTGGCATCATCATTCAGAATCCTATAAAGATATCATTTTAATTTAAAATTACAAATCTCTAGTTCAAATTAATTAACGTAAACGTAAACGTAATTATAGATACAAATACAAAATATCTCTTACTTATGGAGTATAATGTCCGTTTTATCTGAAGACAAATTATAATGATGGTCAATAAAAGCTGTTAAAGATACGGAGAAATTTTACATCTCAATTTTTTTTATGATATCAAGTGACGAGACGAATAAGTCGTGCGCCTGGTGGTAAGCGACACATTATGGACAGTTGCAATGCTACTAAGAGTACAAAGATCTGAGGGGCACTGCCACTGCGCCCGTCACCCTCAGTCATATGTTGATAAGTTCCATGTGCCTGTAATTTCACATTTATTAAACATCGTTTAGTCTGTTAACAAAGAAAAATACTATGAAGAATAATACTATATCTTTATCCGTGACCATGGGACCTGTAAAGGGCCCGAAACGTCGGTTTGTTTGAAAACAAATATACGCGATTTAAATCCGGAAAAATAGTTTCATTTCCTATATATCTTTATTGTCATATTTACCGAACAATACAACCCGGACATTTGAAAGTTAAAGTGAACAGGTATTTTCTTGTAGAGGTGTGCAATCGTGGTGCACATGTTCATTTTTCATCAAGTGAGATTATAAAGTAACGTAAGCGTTTAAATTCATAGAAGTACAACACACACCTGTCAGTAGTCCGAAATGACATTTTCCAGAAATAACGTTTGCTCGAATTTTCATAACCACGAAAGTAATTTTGAGAGGAAAATGTTTTTTCTTTCAAACCTAACTTCACCTTTTTTTTTTTTTTTTTTTTTTTTAACACAGGGAAATGCATTACGCATACCCCGCCGCGGGCGATGACATGGCGGGGTTATGTGGGACTCTCCTCCGTGGCCCCAACCGGCGACAAAAGCTCTCCCGATGAATCCTCGGAGGCCTACCCACTAAAAAACCTGTGTATGCATCCTCACCCACTGATGCCGGTTCGTGGGATCCCGTTAGGATTCTCCACTCAAAACCTAACTTCACCTAACCTAACCGAACCTAATTGTGTCTTTGCGATAAACATCCAACATATCCTGAATGAACAACGGTTTCGTTATAATTCGGTTTTCGGTGTAATGAAAATTCGAACAAACGTTATTTCGGGAAAAAAATCCAGTTTGTGATAGGTTACGATTTGACAAGATTTTTGAATTTTATAATCTTTTTTAACTTTTAGAAGCAGTAGAGCTCTTTGTGAAAGAACTCGTCCGGGGAAGTACTGCCAGCTTACCTATTTCTGCCGCGCAGCAGTAATGCGAGCATTACTGTTTTCCACATTTGAAGGGTTAGGGTAATGGTGAAATTACAGACGTATGGGAATGTCATATCAAGTTATGTCTCAGGATGACGGCGCAGTGGATGGCCCTGCAAAACTTTGTGATTTAAAGCTCTGAGTGGCACTGCAGCTGCTATGATCAGGTGTATCGCTTGCCAGGGGCAAGTACGACTTATTCCTCTTATCATTTAGTATTATAAAAAAACTTATTATGTACACTTGCTGTGCACGGGGCCCTAGAAGGGCAGTCCCATATCTTTCTACATCAGTTTTCTTTATAGTGCCTCTGTCAACCTCTTGGTTATGCGGGAAAGGCACTATGAATTGTGCGAGAGAGCCCGCACAGTGACCATCTAAGTCAGGTCCTAATCCCAGATCAATCCGTTTGCACGGAATTCATCCGGTTCTCTGTAAGGCCAGTGCCTTAGGTGAGTATATTTTCCATATAGGTACCGGAGCTATAGGCTACAAGGGCAGTAAATATAAATAATTATTTACACACAACAGATAATAAAAGTGTTTGTAAAGAATAATAAAGCTAACTCCTTGCTAATGCGCTTTCTCTTACTGAATGCCATGATGTGATAATAAAATAGCAAGTTATGTTTTGTTTGACAATAAGTATTTATATCCTTACTGTTGAAGCAACGTCATAACAATGTAATGTATTCATTACTAGCGCATATCGCATAGATCATAAATATACCTTTTATAATTAATAACAGTAAATAAATGAGAGGACAGTCTGTTGTAAAATAAATATTGCTAGAATTAATCTACGCCGCATATGTTATCTAAGTTGTTAGTATGAGTAATATTTTATTTTATATCACATATCGACTGTGAACTGGCAACCGGCACTATCTCAATTTTGACAACTTTACAAGTGAAGAAAAACATTGTTTGCGTCACTTATACAGCATCTGGTTTATGAAATAAAAATACGTTCAGAATCGATATCTCGGTTGCCACATTTCACACATCAATAACTCTGATTTACATTTTTTAAGAATTTTTGTGAACTCATGTTCTTGCCCGATTTTTTTTATAATATCAAGTGACGGGACGAACAAGTCGTGCGCTTGATGGTAAGCTACACGCGTGTCTATAACAGTTGAAGTGCCACTTAGAGCTTTAAATCGCAAAGATCTGAGGGGCACTGACACTGCGTCTTTCACCGTGAGACATAAGTTGACAAGTCCCATGTGCCTGTAATTTGACCAGCACCATTACCTATCTAAACCGGAACGCAGTAATGCTAACATTACTGCTTGGCGGCAGAAATAGGTAAGGTAAGTAAACATTTGATTTATCTTGCTTTAATGCAGTGTCACATTCCATGTATACCTATTATTATTTATATTATTTTTGTAACTCTTCAAGACGTTTATCGTGTGATAATGGAATGTGTTAGGAGTGAGGTGTTACGACAACAGATTCCGGATTTAACGTTCTGTGCACTAGGCGCATGCAATAGCATCTTGGCCAGCCCCTTGGCCAGCCCAGGAGGCATGGATGTTGTATAACGTTGTGCAATTAACGACATACCTAGATTGAAATATCTCAGTGTAGCCCCTATGAAAGTGGCATATTTATAAAGATAAAACTCTCTTTGAAAATATAGAAAAAGGAAGTTAATGCACTGAATCCTGCTGCCTACAAAGGTGATAGTAGAAAACCAGAACTTTGCTTTTGGGTAAAACTGGCAGTGGTCGGATATTCGGATGCTTTTATACCTAAAGTTCACTTTTGAACCAATGAAAATGTGCTAGCATGGCGTGTCGTGTAATGATTTTTATAAGTACTCTGAACAGCTAGAAGTGTCAAGTTTTAACGATGATACGATGATTTGGTAAAAACTGATTAAAATTAAGATTTTTTTTGTATGTATATTACACGATTATTCCGGCATTTGTAAACAGATTTTGATGATTCTTCTTTTATTGGAAAGTGGTACCTCAGTAGTGGTTTCATTTAAATTTGAAGAAAATATTCCTCTAAGGGTGGCAAACTAGGGGATGAACCGGTTCGCTCACTTTTACGGTAACTGATTTAATAGATGTAATTCCACGAACTTTAGAGGTCGGTTTTTTTATCAAAATACGTTTTCAAAATTACGTTTATTCAGTTTTGTACTTAACAATATCGTCAATCCCGTTGTCGCGGGATTTTCTCAATAAATAATCCCGTGATTGCATTCCATCTTAGCGAGCATCCGAATTGTAGATAGATTGATTAATTGATTGATATTTATTTGCATAAAATATATTTTACAAAAGATAAATAAGTATCCGATTGTCCGACAACTGCTTATAACTTATTTGGCCTGCTGCAATACACACAAATTGTTGTTTTTCCATTAGTGTGTATATTTATTTAATTTCTTTCTTTTGTTCGTTTGTTTCTTTTCCCTGTTAATTTTAATTTGTAATTTGTATCTGCTTATTCTTTTCTTCGTATAGCTATACGAATGCACAACTGTGCATGCTTGCTATTCATTACCGTTGATGACATATATCTAATATTACTCTTGCTAGCCGGCATTAATACGAAATTAAACACATAACAGTTATGTGAAAGAAAACGCGTTACCAGGTAAACGTAAGATGCAGTATCAGGCAGATAACATTGCACATCGAACAAACTGGGAAATCATGGACATAGCCAAATGCTGTTTCTGCGTCGAAAAGTCAATAATATAACTTTATAATTCTATAATTCCTTGGATGCAGATTTGTTCCTTTAACTAACCTTGAACAGGCATTATACGCATTTAAGGTACCAGATACATATTATTACACATCGAGATTAACTCGGAAACCATGTACATACAATTTGCTGTTCAAATTTTTTTTTTTCTCATGAACCATATTAAGGTGACCATCAATTATCTCAAATCACAGAGATTTTAAATCCGGGCTTCGCTACGACTTGTAGAATTGTATTATTTATCTTCTTCTTCAGCGTTAAAAGCTTTTAGGTTACCTTGACTATATCGACGGTTCATCGTCTGACGGACCCACCCAACGCCACTTTCTTTGCGCAATGAGACGTTTCGCGTCAGATATCTTAGTACGACTCCGGATTTCTGTATTTTTTATTCTGTCGCTCAGATTTACACCCGCCATGGTGTGTTCCATTTTTCATTGGGCTCCCAAAGGGGCTACCTACAACTTTTGGGTGCACTGCTATGTGAGAGTCCAAGCTTCCGCACTGTATACCATAACCGGCTGAACACACTACTCATAAGCACTTCGTTAGAGAGAAAGGGACATCTTCTTACGTCTGCAAATTTGGGATAACATACCGACCGTCTCACGTCTGAGTCCTATGTGGCGTTGCAATTCTTTAGATTGTCAGTCCTTCCCAATCAATCTTTTTCCCGTTCAACATGATGCTGTTCTCGACGAGATCTTTGCTATGAGTCTTTGTGGTGTTCATTCTCAGACCACCATTTATGAGGCTAGGTAAAGTTTTTCCATCATATTTTGGAGTTTCGGCGAAAATGAAAATGTCGTCGGCGAAGCGCAGGTAGTTAAGACGCTCACCATTTATATTTATTGTTTATGCTAGTTTCAAATATCATGCACGTCCGTTGATGAGCGGTCAAGTAATTCCCTTCTTAAATTATATAATTTGAGCGGCTGCCAAAAAAAACTTCACTCGTTGCGGATCTATTAATTAGGAAACTGGATTACGTTTCTATATCAAAATTGATGCAAAACTACCGATCAACTTAATACGATTACTCAACAACTTTTTGAATTGATGATACCTCATAAATTTGTACTTATATTAAGATCATATGTCTAAACCATCTGAGTAAAACGAGAACATTAACTTCGAAACAGCAACATCAAAAAACCCAGAATAATTATTTTGACCTCAATACTGATTAATCATTTAAGGTTATACAATCACATCATAACGCTTCTATGCTTCCGTAAATATCTATGTAAATTAATATGTATTATGTAAAAACATTATGTTTTCAACTATGTAATGTGCATCGCAAAGTCAACTAAGAGAAGTGATAAATGATCTATATGAGAAAATGTCGAACTCCCTGATAAATATGTATTAGGTCCATCGAGTATATAACCAGAAATAGAGAAGCAAAATTAAGCAAATGAGCCTTATATCACTTTTAAATATCAACTCTCGTTTGAACTGAAATCACAAATTAGAAAGCTGAAATAGTACAGCGCCAACAACAGACCTGTGGCTACGTCTCCGTATATTCCAAAAATATTCTGTATTCATTGTAATAAAGATAATATATCTCTAACCATGGAGGGCTGTTCCATTCAGTGGTGTCGGAAAAACAGCAAAACATCTAATTACAAAACAAACAGGATCACATTTCATCGGTAATTGAATATTAAATACGTAATTTTTAAATTTTCGTCCATAATGGCAACATTCAAGTTAAACTGGTCGAATTTAAGTGAAACAATTTACGGGTGTCGTCAATATCATGAGTCATAGTGTAATGTAAAATAATGGGCTACTTTAAAAAGTTGTGTTGTTTTTACCCATATCTAACATTAAACTTGAAAGCAGTTTTTTCCTATGAAATGTTATATTGTCTGTGGTCATTTTAGAAATAATATTTTAGTACGCATTAAAAATTTCAATTTTATTTGAGTTTGTTGTTTGTCAAATATTGTTTTATGTACCTCAAGTTTATTCATTCTCCACAACAGCAGACCGTTAAATAGGTTCTTCCAAAAATAAATACATTGCTGCTGCCTAATCATTGGCCTTCTCCGTCAATATTAACTGACACCCAAGTGGCCCAAATCTAGTGGCCGCCGTTAAGGAAATAATAATAATAAGTTTAAAATTCATGAAAAACGCCCAGATCTTAGAGGTTTCGTATTTCATCATGATAATGCTAAACCACACAAATCTTTACGAAGCCGTCAAACTCTATTGAATTTAGGTTGAGTTGTGTTACATCGTCCACTGACATAGCCCCATCAGATTTTCACTTGTTTCAGTCTTTGCAAATATCTTAGAATGGACACGACTGAAGAGACTTTCAACATTTTTTTTACGATACATAGTGACGGGACGGACAAGTCGTGCGCCTGGTATCACACGCCTGTGCATAGCAGTTGCAGCTGCTACTCACAGCTTTAAATCGCAAAGATCTGAGGGGTAGTGCCACTGCACCCGTCACCCTGAGACAAGAGTTGACAAGTCCCCTGTGATTTCACCAGCACCTTTACCCTTCAAAACCAGATCGCAGTAATGCTCACATTGCTTCTTGCGGCAGAAATAGGTAAAGTGGCAGTACTACTATTTTAGTAGCAGTAAGGAGCTCTACTGCTACTAAAATGGCCTATACATCATTGGTTAAAATTTGATAATTTTAATCAATGACGTATGGATATACTATACCGCACTGATTTTTTGACCAACCCAGTAAATTTATTGTGAAAAATTACATAGGAGTCACAAAGCATGTTGCTTATTCTTTTTCTCTAATGAAATGGCAAAATGTATGAAACTGCATTCTAGTTGTAGTAGTTACCACATTCAAAATGATCAATTAATTTGAATTTGTTCTTTGAATCGAACTTCTTTTTCTTAAATATAAACAGATTTGTTGATACAAACATTACCTCAGCCACACACAGGAAGAAAGTAAAGAGACAAAAACAAACACGAGTACAAATAAACAAAATACAAATCAATTAGATCATTCTCAGTCCGTGTTGTGCATCATGTAAAAATATGAACAGTCATCGACCATCGCTGTCGTCCAAACTAAAGCGCGACACATACCGTATTTTTCGCTCTTTGACCGGCTCAAGCAACCAAATTAATGATCGGTAAGTGTTGCACTCTAAGGCGAAAGACTCCGGTTTATCGTTAGCATATTTTATCGCTATTTCTACAATATCAACAAAAGAAATGATCGTTACTACTATAAACAATAATAATTAATACAAAATAAGATGGTATAACAAAAAATCTAAATACTAAATAGTGTTTTCTCTAATATGCTCGGAAATGTTTGCATTACTTTCAAAAAACGAATACGAAAAGTTTGTCATTTAAGGACCGTGTGAATTTTCGAGCATGTTTGAGAAAAATATTTTTTTAAACAAATTTTATTCAAAAGAGATTCCTCTACATTGTGTAATACATCAATAAAAACATTGCGTGATTGTAACAACAACATCCTTCTCATCGAAACATCCTTATTAACACCGGTAGACTATTACATAGGTAATGCTTAAATTATAATGTTACATGTTTTTAGTTTTAGAAATGTGAACTCAACGGTTTTTCCACCCTTATTATGTAGATCAACCATTTTTGCGTATGGACAATTCGTTCTCGAAAATATACAATATCAAAAATAATACAAATAAAACTTTGACGCACCCTAGGCAACAATGGGCGAGTACGTTACGTTCTTAAACTGCGCGTGCGAACAGTTACCATACTGTACTGCAACGCAGAGGGCCCGGCTTCGTTTCCCGGAATGAGAGAAATATTTCTATGGCCGACATTTATTTGTGGTTGTCTATGTGGCTCAAGCTAATTCGGACACGTGTAGTGACTCTTCATGATGATGTCACTTCGTGTTACAATTAGGTCAAGATTTTAATCAAAATTACATTAATTGAACATTGCTACAAAAATTAAAACAAAAAGAATACTTCAAAGAATTTGTTAATACAAAAATCCTAATAGAAATATGACTAATAAAATAACATAAGAAAGTTAATACAAATATATCAAAACCTGAATTTTCTATACAAATCGGTTTCACTTATTAACCAACGATAACGATTTACAATATTATTTACTGTTGTGCAATAAACTACACATATTTATTATAACATACTAACTATACTTAAGTAACATGATATTTCTAGATTTTCTGCATACTTGGAGTTGATTGTAGCATCAATTACCTAGTGGAACGTGTGAAATGTTCGTATTTCTAATTCGTTTTCTAATTAGACATGGAACCCCGACGCCAATTTTACGCAGCGCATATGGCCTACATTTTTGCATCAAATTTTGTAGTAGCCTGTAACAAATGTAATCTTTTTTTCTATTATCTATTTTTCCAAAACTTTTGTTATGAAAGTATTCGGGATGAATTCCATGCGTGTAGCCTTAGTACAGCCACGCTTGACGATACCCACAAATGGGTCATTCACCTTTTTTACCACACACAGCTGTCAATGAATATTTAAATAAACTTTATTATAATAAAAAAACTCCAAATTTTTTCACCACATATTATTAGAAAAAATTATATATATTCTTTGTGTTTGGTAACAAAACTTCAAATTAAAATTACCTAAACGTGAAATTTAAAAGTGTAATCGGCAGAAAAATTATTTTATTGTGCAAAAAAAAAGCTAATATTGGCAAAAAATAAAACGTTTTTTAGGTTTTCGCGATTGTTACACATAGGAAATGAAACTATTTTTCCGGATTTAAATCGCGTATATTTGTTACTTCAAACAAACCGACATTTCGGGCCCTTTACAGGTTCCATGGTCACGGTGGACATCAACCGGAAAAATAGTTTCATTTCCTAAAACATTTTTTTACGATAATGTTGTGAACATTTCTGGCAACACAATAGACTCTGGGACAGTTCCATATCGCTCTCCTCCATAAGTTTTGTTTATGATACTATATCCTATGGTATAAAAAAAAATGTTTTTTTAAATCATTCACCACAGAATTGATAAAAAAAGTTCATTGATACGCGTTTAGTATAAACTCAGTGGCTAAAGCGTGCTGATAAGTGAAGTGCAAGTTAGGAAGTAGCTTTAAGGCAGTTGTCTTCAAAACCTTAATGAATTTCCGGCACAGCGCAGGTTTGACGTCTCAAGCACAGCGGCCTCCAATTCATTGCTCGAGACGTCATAGTGTTCACACTACGCCAACTTAATTTCTGGGCCTGTTCCATTTTTATTTTGTTACTTTATTTTTTGTTCACAAAATTCCTTTTCTTGTTTTTATTTTTTCAAATTTGTTTTTTGTCTCTTTAAGATTTTTTTTTATTAAATTCGGGGAGCATAATGCTAGAAAATAAATATGACTGTTTAGAAAAATAACAGAAAATGACAAAAAAAAATACAGTTAGTGTAGTGTTCATTGGAGCTATCGAGAGGGTCGTGGGTTCGAATCTGGGCTTGCACCTCAGAGTTTTCGGAATTTATGAACGAAATTTGATTTGAAATTTATCATGAGCTTTTCAGTGAAGGAAAATATTGTCAGGTAACCTATTGTGGCAACTGCAAAGAAATGGGATGACTAAATTACAGCCCGAGCCCACTTATTGTGATAGGGGGCAGTGGGACTATATTATGTATAGAGTCTATTATCATAACTATTAAAGGCTTTCCAAAACAATTTACGTTTAAGCATACACTATGTATTAAATTGGTTTTCTTAAGAAACTTACGCTAGCATTAAGTATGTTACTAGTAGATTTTATTGTTAGTAAAAGTTTTCATATCACGTTCTTGATAGTGGAGCGAGGAGGCCTACTTGCGGTAGCCCTGTAATAACTAGCCCTGCATTATCTTTATTACAGTGGTACTTTGTACGTGGCGACCACCGGATGTTAATATAGGCACCTGTGTGTATAGAATCCGAGTAATAATAGGAATAGATTGAAATCAGCATTGTTTATACATAGGGCGCAATATAAGTCACCGGAACTGGCCACTTACATAAACAATATTTATAAAGTAAATTACAACATTTAAAAATGGAACTCTTTGGCTGTAGAATACAGTTTGTTTCATCTGACTGTCACTTGTTTTTACATTGTGGCGTCATTTTAGAATTTGGTGGTCTACATCACCATGCATTTAACTCGTGAAAATTTTTCGTAGTATGATTTTCTACGACTTAAAGTGTAATTTAACAGTTCAGCGGAGCTTCGCTCGGCTTCAGACTGCTTTTAGCGATAAAGCAATGTGCTAGACGACTATTTATACTGGACTATTTAGACTGGTTTGCAGAATTCAAACGCGGTCGTGTGAATCTCAGTGACGAATTTCATGATGGTCACCCGTCCACTGCTGTGAACAACAAAAACATCGATGCTGCCCCGTATGATCAAAACAGACAGGCATGTGACATACCATGAGATTTGGGCATCTTTGAGCATAGAGGCTGTCGAAGAGTATGAAAAATATGTTTCAGAGATTGTCACGGAGGAGTGGCATAAATGTTTTCAAAATTAGTTCATTCATATGAAAAAGTGCATTAATTCTAACGGAGAATTTCTGTAACACAAAAAATTAAAAAATACCGCTTTAAAAACTAGACCAGAGAGTCTAATGCAACGGCAAAAGTCGAATCACCATATATTTCTCTATATTAACAATAAAAAAAAGTTTGTATAAACCGGCAATATATCTTTCTCCTTCAATCAATTGCACAATTTCTAATGTTTGAAGGAGAGAAAACATAATTATGATGCATATCTCGATTATGTGTGAAGACGGAGGAAGTTGTAAAAATTTACATTGACATATAAAGGTCAAGCTGCCATAATTATATAACAGCTGTCAGCTAAACAAATCTCGAATTAATTTACAACTCATCAATTTGGACGAATATGGTTAACGATTAATAAAATTTTAATAATAAATTTCATCACAATTTGGCTCACGTTTTCACTTTTCAATAAAGTGTTTTCGAATCGTGTATTACAGGTGTTGAGTACCAACCCAACACCTGTTATACACGTGTGTGTGTGTGTGAACTCGTTATGAGGATTGCTGTGTATATGGGGAGAGTGACTTCCATAATAAGCCTTACCATTCAGTTACTTAAAAGTTTGAAATCATTTAAAATAACAATACCCGTTCTGAATTATTTAATAAGTTCCTACAGAAGTTACTTAATAAAATTAATGGAGACGTTGAATATTAATCAGGTTTCTGTAACCCAAACGATTATTTAGGACTTATTGCTGTTAAATTTACTTTGTAATATCGTTTTACTTTTTATTGTAATCCTGGCTTTAATTGCAAATTTTCGTGATTTTAATCACATTTTTCTCAGATGAAAAGTATGATATGAACATGTATGTACTCTTTCCTGAAAATAATATTGAAATGAACGATCAAAAGACCGACGACACGTAGAGCAATGCCATACGAGAGCTGCCGATGCGTTATATTGCAGGAAAAGAAATTAAATGTGGGTAACACCACTTTTGCGCTGATAACCTCATTTAACGTTACCTACCCGACAACCCTAATACAAAAAATAAACATCCATATGCAAATACATTGTGCAACAGTTTATAAAACAGTTAGTTCAGTGCTCTAGTTACTAGATAACCTGTCAGGCCAGTCAGGTTTGTGAACTATTGTCCGATTACATCTTTATGCAACTTTAGGAAAAAACGTGTCTGTAACAAAACCCGTGTTTATAATGTTTCAAGTTCCATTTGGTAGCTTATTGACAGTTCTACTGTTCACTGACTCGTACTTATTATCCATTTTTGCTTGCGCTATGTTCAAATCATTCTTCAGAAGGATTTATCATCGAAGATACTTTTTGTTAGAGGTCTAATTAGTATTGACAAGTGTATACACTGGTTAGGTTAGGCAGTCGCAAATAGAGATTTATTTTACTACTTTTGGGTATGAAACCCTTGTTAAGTTTTCATATGGAGTAAAAAAACTATATCAATGTTGATTTTTTTAATACTAAGTGACGGAACGAATAAGTCGTACGCCTGGTGGTAAGCGACACGCCTATCCATAACAGTTGCAGTACCATAGATCTTAGGGGTGCTGTCATTGCGTTCATCACCCTGAGACATAAGTTGACAAGTCCCATGTGCCTGTAATTTCACCAGCACCCTTGCTCTTCAAAACCGGAACGCAATCTTGCTCACATTATGGCTTGACGGCAGAAATAGGTAAGGTGGCAGTACTTCCCTGGGCGAACTCTTTCACATGGAGCTCTACGACTACAACGTCCCTATCCGAAATAAGGTGAAAAATTTTTGGTCCAAATCCAAACAAGTTATTGCGTTGCTATTTAAAAATGGCGCTTGAATTGACGTTTGCTAATTGGTATTGGTATATATTGGTATGGTACAGACACATGTGATCATACATCAAAAGTACTTTTATCACATGAGATCATCATGAGAGTCATAAAAATAACACGATGTACAATATTTATATAAAATTTTATAACTCTCGTGTTTAAGATATTAAGGGATTTTCAGGAGAGTTGATATTGATTAAGAAGATCGACTCTCCTGAAAACTGTTTTGTTACAGGTGTGACCTTATTACTTCGAGGGAGCATGTAATTGTTCACTTTATCAATGGAAGATTTTTTTAAATTATCCATCATGGCGAAGATCGAAACAACTCAAAACCCTTTAAAAACTATTTTGTCTTTTTACTGATAGGCATTAAAAGAGTTAGGTATTTGTTGAATTGTTTATTCCTTATACTCCTAAAAATCTTCAAAATTTTTGAAGTATTAACAATCCAACCTTCAATATGAACAACTTTCATTAAAGGTTCCTACAATGAAAGTTTTTTGTGCTATGACATGGGGTTTTTCAAAAAGCATGTCAACAGTGCAATCAAACGCTGTCAACGCATACGCAGGTCATCTGATGTTGCAGATGTCCTAGAGCGAGAATGACCGCCTCCCATCTAGTGGCTCATCTGCTCATTTCCCTCCAAATTTACAAATAAAAAAGTTTCTCAGGTGTTGTGAAAAAAAAATTTAGCATTCCATATCCAAAGGTTCTATATCCAAATAAAAAGGAGTACAAGTCAGAAACGATAAGTTTACAAGGAAACGCGAAAAGCACTTAACGCTTAACATCATATTAAGTATTAGCTGTTTTTCGGGTCTCCTTGTACAGTTGGCTTTTTTTTACTTGTACCCCTTTTCCACTAGCACCATAGAATTATTATTTGAATTAGTCGCAATGCTGGATGTTAGCTAATTGCGTACATGGAAACACGAAAAACACTTAACGCTTAATATCATATTAAGCTTTATCTATTTTTCGCGTCTCCTTGTACAGTTGGATTTTTTTTACTTGTACCCCTTTTCAATAGCGCCATAGAATTATTATTTGAATTGGTCGCAACGCTGGATTAACTTAATTGGGTCAGACTCGACGGAAAATGATTTTATCTATTAAAATAATCAACATTTACTTAGTTTATTTAGTTAGTTTCCCATTTAAACTACTAAAAAGAATCAGCTTATTAGTTGATTATTTTTGCGTAGTTTTAAAGAGCTCTACATAGTAGAAGTAGTAATAATAATAATCATAATGTATTTATTCAATTCCACAGTGAAAGATATATGTAAGTAAAATACAGCGTATCCATTTTATTGTGGAAGACTGGTGCTCAAACTAGGTAAACGCTATGTTACGAGATACCAGGTCTCCCTTTGCGAAACAAATTTGAAACCAGGAAACAAAACAAAAAGTATGTGGTAGAGTAGGTAAGGTTAAAACTGCTACATAAATAGTTAAAGTTAACATAATAAATAAAGAAACTAGCAAAATACGGCCAGTCTTAAAAATGGGAAATGGAAATATGTAAAGTTACGTGATGTGTGTTGGAGTGTTTTGGTGTGTGTGTGTGTGTGTGTGTGTGTGTGTGTGTGTGCGTGTGTGTGTGTGTGTGTGTGTGTGTGTGTGTGTGTGTGTGTTTGTGTGTGTGTGTTTGTGTGCAACTAAAAAAAAGCGCAGAGTTAAAACCCGACGTTTGCCCATCTCTGAACGTGACAGATACAGTAACGGGGTACTAGTGTGTACGCGTGAAACAGTCTTCACTCGCTAGAAAGATAGAGTATAAATAGAGTACCTGGTTATCGTCGGCTCACTGCGAACCGCACGCGTTCTGCTCGCGGCAAACCCGCGGTAAATCATGTACGCTATATGATTTTGTGTCTCTGTGTGTGTGTGTGTGTGATAGAAGAAAAATGAAGTACTAAGGATCTACGGGAAGATACCTTAATAAATTCGTAAACCTGTAGGATTCATGTTATGTAAGCCATTTAGTACATGCCTTTACATTGTAGCGTGTTAGTAAATAAGTGAAGGCGTTAATAACCACGGGAAGTGAGCGATTTACGACGATTTAATTACATATAACGCCGACGTCTAACCACCAATTATATTTTGCATTTTAAATGTAAAAACAAATCACTATCGCTTTTATGGATTTTTTTTTCGAAGGAGTGCCGAAACTTAAAATGAAAATTGCTGTGATAGTAATTTAATGACGTTAAAAAGTACTTTTTTAATAGTTTTCATTATAGTAACAGTCTTTGGTCATTTAGTAATTTGTAAAGAGAAAATATTATTATACGTAAAGATTAAAAAATGTAAACCGGTAATTTTCGTACAACTTTCTCTGATTTTCTAACACTTTTCATAAGGAATGTTTAGTTGATAATTTTGTTTTTCATATAAGGATGACACCAAATATCATTATTATATATTACTTATAAGTTCGACGGAAAGAAAAATATTCAATGTCTCTGGATTTGACATGAAACGTTCATTTTCGTTTTAGTTAACATGTAAGTTACGTCTAAGTCTTGTATTATTATAATGTGTGATATAAAAGACCTAATAGAAAACAAATATGAATTTAATAATCTCAATTCCGGCCAATAACAATTAGAGGAATCATTTTAATTTTAGGTTTGTAATTATTATTACAAAGATCATCGAACACAAAGAAAAATTAAAAAATAGACTCGAACAAGCGACCTCGCCATACCGGGGTTTTCGTTCTCCTAAGTTATGGAACGAGTCAGCATACCTTACGAATATAAGTGCTTGTTGCTGATCTTCGTTTTTGATTTTAACGACTTCTTTGCCGTAGCTCCATTTGTGAGAAATCTGGTAGCTGTAAATATACCTGGCTGAGTGATGAAAAACTTTCATAGATTTCTCATATGCCGCATTTCTCAATAATTACTAGCAGTATTTTCTCAATTATTAGTAGGAGTAGAGCTTCTTGTGAAAGAGCTCATCCAGGGCAGTACTGTCACCTGTCACCTTACATATTTCTGCCACCAAGCATTAATGTCAGTATTGCTGTGTTCCGGTTTTGAAGGGTAAGAGTGCTGGTGAAATTACAGGTACGTTGGGCTTGTCTATGCCTCAGGGTGACGGGCGCAGTGTCAGTGCGCCTCAGATCTTTGCGATTTAAAGCTCTGAGTGGCACTGCAACTTTTATGGACAGGCACGTAGCTTACCATGAGGCGCATGACTTGTTCGCCGCGCCGCTTGATATTATAAAAAAAACTTCATAAATAACACCGAAAAGACATAACTGACTATAATTGTATCTTTTTTACATTAAAAGTAATAATAGATATTATATTTAATTTGCTAAGTTAAAAGTTGAGGTGCACGATAGGAATCTCTTCGTAATGGCGTACTATTCTTGTCCTCTGTACGTCTGTGCACCCTGGGCAACAATCGGCGACTACGTTACGCTGATTGGTAAATTCTTTCGTCACGATGTCAAACATGTGCCACTCTTCAGCGTGGCGGCTACTACAAGTGACGCGGGCAGCGGCAATTACTTCTGGGCCGCAATAATATTGTGTACGTCGTAGTGTATGTCATCGATAATATAAGATGTAGACTAAGTTAAAAGAGAAAACTAAAGTTTTCTATTAAATGGCTATTTAAAATGCAATGAAAGTTTCTATGTAACATATGTCTTATGTATATTTAACATAAATAAACTACTTAATATACATAACTATTCTTTTTATAACAACAGCCTAGAAAATGTCATTTATCTTCGAATTTCGAATTTGATACTTGTGCATTTCTTTTTTCGAGGGCAGTGTATAAATTTCCAAAAGCTTTTCGAGAAAAGGTTTCTTTCTTTTCTAAATTTCTTTATATTAATGATGTGGATACTACCTCAGCATAAATTCACATTTTTCCCGTACTAACGGTTTAAGTTGAGCGGTAGAGACGCTGCTTTATTTCAGAATTTTTTTAAACGAAATTAAAACCATTTGAAAATTGTATATCGCATACTATACATGTTCTATTTAGTTCAGTTGATATAAAAAAAATTGGTATATGTAAAGTACCTATTGAATGCAGCGGTTTTGTTGTGAAATTTCGAGATAAGTTTGTGTTTTTTTTTCTGCCGTGAAAATTTTTAGGAATCGTGTTTCCAAACCGCATTGTAATCAGTATATATCCTCAATTTTACTATATATGTTTCCCAAAGTGTTTGATTCAACATTTTCACAGCTATGCGGAATCAACCAAAGTTCAATCAAACCGTTTGAGGTTGTATGGACTTTTTAATGACTACATAAGAACCACTGATTTGGAAAAAGACGTCGGAAGTATAATAAGTATGTCAATTGTACACTGGTGATATATTATATTTGATCTTTCTAAAATATCTGTGCTGAAATTTGCATTCATACGTTATTCGCTTTTACATATCGATTTGACACATAATTTACATGATATATCCATTTATTGCATTTCATGTTTAGCTTTCAAACCTCGAAGCTGGTTTACACAATCAGCCGTGTACTTTTAAGACAGATGCCTCTTCCGAATTGTTAATGATAAATGATGATGATTATTAATACACACACAAACACACACAACACTAAAACATACTTACACTTACACCTTTATAATTTATATAATAATAATGTTATATTTGTATGTAATAATTTAATAATATGTAGATTACCATTAATTTAAGAACTTAATGTAAATTTTCAACATGTTTGTTTTTCGATTAGGCTATAGATTAACGCTAGATAAAGTAACGCTATAATTAAAATGTAATATGACAAACTTTGTTATTGGCTATATACGTATATTATTATGATTGTAAACGAAAATTAAAAAGCTGTAAAGTTTGCAAATAAACAAATAAATAATTCAACGCTTAGCTCTTTTTAAGAAACCCACACACAGCAGCATAGAAGTGAGATGTTAAATATGATGGCAATTTATATCACCAATGCAATTGAATACTAAATTTTAGAAAAAAATAATAGCCTTTTTGGTTAAAAAATAATGTCTTATTTAGTTGTACCAGCATCAGATGGCACTTTGACAAATTTAAATTTCCATTAGGCGACACCAATGTATTAGAGAAGTAAAATTGTACTAGATACTTTATACTTAATAATCAATGTTCGGAAAAAGGTGTTCCACATATATAAACACATGTATAGACATAGCTACAAGGCGCGACATAGATTTGTTAAATCCACTACATATCATTTAATTTTTCAAATTCCGGGTTTCCAGCGAGTACCTGTGAGTGCCTGCGAGGCACTTCCTTGACAGCCTTGTTGCCGTTCCGTCAATATGCGGGGTTCCGGCAATGGTGCGATACCTAAAGCTAGAGAGGGTCAGAGAGTGACTATTTTCATTACTTTTTTAGTCTCTGCTTTGGTAAAGGGTCAATTATCTACTGCATTTTTTACATAGCATTAGAATTGCATTAAAATCTAACATCGACCTCCTAGGGCAGTAGTTGTGTTCTACGATGCAGTAAAACCATTTCCGGAATTTCGAATAAGATATATAATTATTAGCTGGTGGTTTTAGGAACTCTATGTCGATCCTTGTAGCTATATATCTATACATGTATATATATGGAACATCCTTTTCCGACCATCGATATTAATAACGCACAAACTCGCATTAGAGAAACCCTGTATCGCGGGTGCCATGGACATACACATAGACTACCACAAAGGACACCCAAAAGCATGAGAGAAATAAATGTAGATCACACAACCGTTCGACCACAGAGGCAGCTAAACATATTTCATAAAAAATAGATTTATGTATCTTCGTCCACTTTTTAATATCTGTATGAATATGACGTGTAAGCGAGAGACAAGTAATTTCTAACACTTATGTTAGTAATACAAAACATTGTGGCAATTAATGATAATTAGGCAATAAACATCCCAATGAAAAACAGAAAAAATATATATTTAAGATTCTAAAACTGTGCCAATTTAAAAAAATCCTAAATCTTAATGTGTAATATAATACGAACTAATACTGTAGTTGTCTATTTGGAACTTGAAAAGAGTACCAGTGTGGTTACTCAACTGTAAAAAGGAGTATGATCATCTTAATAAAATATTTTCTTTGGCCTAATCCAATTTCATAAAACGCCTTTCTGCTCGGCAACTTGTGGCTTTATAGCCAATCGTTATGAAAACGAAAGTCTTTGATTTCCCTTTAAAATTACCAAGTTAATTTATTGTTTCTTATTTTGAGACCTACATTTGAATTCAACCTTGTTCCGGTGTTGTGGACCACTGTCCGTCCATTCTAAGATATTATTTTTAATTAATCTACATAACTTTTTTTAGCCTGTAGTTTGTAAGTTGTCAATGTGGTAAAAACTCGAAGTACGTGTCGAGATAGATATATCTAAAATAAATGAAACTACTTAACAAATAACCAAGGTTTTATTTGTATTCATCAGTCCCGAGTGGTCAAAATCGTAACAAACAGTGGATACATATTAAGGTATATAACTAACTAACCTAACTACTCAAAAAAAAATTGAAAAAAGAGTAGAGAAACTTAGAAAGATTTCTCACAGATGGCATGGAGTTTCCAACTTTTCATAAGTCAAGTATTAAAAGTAATATTTTTTTATAATTTCTTTTTGTACTACCCAAGTTAAAAGAAAAAATTAAATTTAAAAAAATGGCTTATTAAAATACAATGAAAATTTCATAAATAAACTAACTATATATGTAAGAAAAACCTAAAAAACGATTCCTTATATTATAGCATAATATCCTACTTGGTATAATAAAGTCACAAATCAGCGAAACCAGCTCTACAAGCCTCTATAAGCGGTTTTTTTTAATATTTTATTTAGTTTCAGTTTTATTACTAAGCAAAAGCGTACTGAACATTTTTCAAAGAAAAAAAACTTTAGGTGCCAATATCTCGACAGTTACCAAAATGCAATTCGTCTGGGATAGTACAATTACGCGCAACTAGCATTTGATTATGAATTTCCATTTCGGTAATATACTGGTCAAATTAAATCCGCGTAAATGTCGTGGTAACCAAATTAGCGTGATTTACGGGAATCTATTATCATCAGTCCGTAGACAACACAAATTAATGCCTACTCGGCAAAAATGAAAGTCGTAGCCATTGAAATAACAAAATAATAAGTTACATCCCTCTCCTGTAAAATTTGTTTTAGTACAGATACGCACCTTTTATCAATACTACATACGCGGATTTGCACTATCCCCGACGAAATGCGTTGTTTATGAAAAGGGCAGAAATTATGTACAATAATATAATTCCTCAAACTACTGTACTTTAGTTTAAGCAAAAATAACGTTATTATTTCCTTTCTACTTATTGTAATATTTACCTGATAAAAATGTGTATAATTAAATTGGGATGTCAGATTTATTTTTAAATATATACAAGTACCTGATTAATATGAGTTCCTCATTCTTATATATGCGTATCTATTTAATCATTTTAGTGAAATTTCACGAATAAATATGAATTTTTACATGGCATTAATGTTGAAAACAGAAAAAAAAGCAGTTTTCTATCTTTAATCGCCCAAGTTATAATTTATAAATTCAATGAAGGGCCACGCCTAAGGGCATCGTGCGCTCAGAGTGCTTTTCGATAGCTAAATTTCTATTGGGAGAGAGAGAAAGCTGCCAGTATTTTTAGGGTCGTATTCCAGAACTCTACTCAATACTCAAGTCAGGACTTGAGTATTGCAGTGAACACTGAAAATCATACTCAAGGCATTGCCCTTAGGGTCGTATTTCCAGTGCTTGATATCATACTCAAGTCTGCTCAAATCCTGACTTGAGCATTGAGTAGAGTTCTGGACGACCCAGTGTCCAGAAAGCTGATTTGAATTAGTTGCTACTTAAAAACCTATGTAAAAAAAACTATTAGCAAATGGAACAAGTTTTTCGGATATAAATCGTGTATAAGTATTTATTATTTTTATAAAAACCAACGTTTCGTGTCCTTTACGGTCCCATGATCACGGCTTACTGCCTGATATATGGATAAAGATAGTCAACCGTGACTGTGGGACAAATATACACGATTTAAATCCGAAGAAATAGTTTCATTTCTTATATGTAATAATTGCGAAAACCTTAGAACTCGGTGAAAACATCAATTAGATGATAAAAATGTTAGAACTAATACTTTTAACTGTACCAAGTACCTACATACAAAGCTCCAAAAGACATTAAAGCCGTTGATATAGGGAACAGATAACTGACAGCTGAGAATTGCGAATAAAAACATGATAATAGAATTATGGTGGCAACAGTCAACAGGCTGCACAGTTTATTGTGCAAAAAATTGGATCCCCTTTCTCAACGATAGTGTTGGGTATGATGCTATTATTACTGTTATTATTTAAAAAAATAGTAACCTTAATCGTCTTTTGAAAAAGGTCATGATATTCATTCTACTAGGCAAAAAATCAGTGTTAGATGATTGCAAACTTTTGATTTAGAGTTGCAAAAGTATTTTCACATGTGAAGGATACATACCATTTTATCAGTGGAATCAAAGATCTACGGTTAACTGATGATGACACTATGGTCAGTTTTGATGTTCAGTCGCTGTTTACCAACCTACCAGTAAAAGACTGCATTGAAATTGTACGAAGAAAGCTAAGGGAACATAATATGTACATTGAATATGCAGAATTATTAGAACACTGCCTAACATCAGGCTGTCTATTGTGGAATAATGAATTCTACCTACAAATTGACGGTATAGCGATGGGCTCTCCGGTATCTCCCGTTGTTGCCGATATTTTCATGGAAGACTTCGAGGAGTGAGTTTTACCCTTTTCAAACGGTACGTTGATGATACTTTCACAATATTACCTAAAGATAGGATACCTTCTTTCTTGGACTATCTTAATTCTTTTAGTACTAAGATCCAATTTACTATAGAACAAGAGAATTGTGGTACTTTAGCTTTCTTAGATGTTTTAATTAAAAGAAATCCTAATAACACCTTACGCCATACTGTATTTCGAAAGAAAACCCATACTGATAGGTATCTCAATGGTAATTCCCATCACCATCAAAATCTTTGTTTCAGAGAGCACATGGTGTCTGCGACAGTAATCATCTGGCAGGGAAACTTCAGCATACAAAGCAAGTCCTACATGCGAATAAGTTGAAGATGCCACGCCAATGCCGCAGGCCCCGTGTGAAACCACCAACAGTCAAGCGAAGACCTGCCATCTTACCTTACGTGAGAGGTGTTACAGACAAGATCGGAAGAGCCCTCAGGCGTGCATCTATCAAGACCTATTTCAAGCCCCTGAGGAAGATTTCTCAGTTCCTGAGACCCGTCAAATGTAGCATCACCTTACAAGATTCAGGAGTTTACAAGCTTGACTGTGAGTGCAGTCTCTCTTATATTGGTCAAACGAAGGGAAGTATTTGTACCCGCGTCAAAGAACATACAGCTGATGTCAAACACCGTCGCGTAAACAAATCTGCAGTCTGCGAGCATGTCATGGATAAACCTACACATTCAATGAAGTTTAACAAACACCAGGTCCTTGCAAAAGTAGTCCGTTATCTACCTAGGATGCTGCGAGAAGCTATTGAAATAAAAAAACATCCTAATTTCAACAGGGAAGATAGTTTCTCCGTACCACCTTTGGGATACAGTATTTCCTCTAATGAAAAATCCCAAACAGACATAAGACTGCAGTACTAATTAATATGTTTCAGTTTATTCTAATTTCTATTATTAATTAATAATAAATTGAACTTAATAAAAATTCATTCAATAAAATAATTTGTAAAACTGAATATAGCGTAAATTGGATTTTTTTTTTGTAAAATTAAAAGTAAGGTATTTAATTAATAACTATTATAACTATAGTGAAAAAAAAGGGTGGTTTGTATCAATATTAGACATAACGGGTTGAAGACTGTACCACCTCAGTCAACCGTGACTGTGGGACCTGTAAAGGGTCGAAACGTCGGTTTGTTTGAAAAAACAAATATACGCAATTAAAATCCGGAAAAATAGTTTCAATTCCGATAACTTATAGTTATTTCAAATTTCAAAGCCCTATTTAGAATACGATATTACGGAAACATTTGACATATAAAGTTTTTTCTCTATACGTAAGGATACATAGGAATACGACCTTGTATAGGAAAATTTTATATTCCACTATACAAAGGTTATCAAGAGGTTAATTTAGTTTTGAATTTTAGATTAAAACTTTCACTTGAAATATTTCAAGCTTCGCAATATGATTATAGCAAAGATACCAATACAATTTGAATGCAAATTTTTGATATTTGTATTCAAGAATACCTGTAAAATTTTCAATATTATATGGCTTTCCATTCAATCACTGTATTAAATCAGTATACCTCTAGATAGTGAATCTCATGCGTACGTATTATACGGACGACGTTGGTGGCCTAGCGGTTAGTCCTGTGTGGCGGAATCGAACTATTCTAAATTGGTGCTGCTCTGGGTATTCTGGCCAGTGCCCCAGAGTTTCGTTGCTCTGAAATTAATAGTACCAAAAATAAAACCTAGTGAGTGTGGTTAGTGGCAGTAGTATGACAACTATCATTTATTATTACTATAATAAATATTCATCCGTTACGCATCCTAGAGACACACGTCGAATCATCCGAAGAACAGAGTGGGATGTGATTATACGACGAAAATAGGATAAATACATAATCTCGTTTTACAAAATAAGGCCTAGCCCTAGGTGTTTAGAAATTTATGTATTATTTTGTTTCGGAAATATAAAATCGATCAAAGGTCGATCATATCACAGCCCAGAACAGCGAACATGTACAATGTCGTGAGAATAAGCAGTCTTGCACATAGGTCTTTGTTCTACGGATGAGACGACGGTGTCTCTAACTATTTTAGTAAAAATATATTTTTTTTAACATTTTCAAATTAATGAAAACTGCGTCAGAAACTCCGTGTTTCTCTAGGAAGCCAACAGTACCAAAATCTTATGGACACCTTATGTCTTTTTTATTTATTTACTGCTATGATGTTTGAAAAACGAAACAAACTAACATTAAAAACATTGTTGATTATTATTGAATGAAAAAACTAACACTATTGTTAGTAACTGCTACTCCGACATCACTACAGATAATAATAGCGAGTGACAATTATAAGTCAATCACATAGTGTGAGTGGATTAAGCACTTACTCAATTGCTTATAATTACTTTTGAATTAAAAACTTTAAATCATGGGATAATTTACTTTTAGTAAGTGACAGTTTTGTGATACAAAATTTCAGTTACTCACTACATAATAATAATATATTCTTGCCTGTACCTTTTGAATAATTTAAAAACTTCTTTTGGACTTACGTAGTTTTTACTATTTAAGTACTTATTAACCCCCAATACAAAAAGAGGGAACTTATAAGTTTGAAGCCTTCATCGGCTACTTAAATATCATCACCTTTTTTCTCAGTGTAGGGATCTCAGTCGTAAAATGAACATTTATTTTATCTCTACTTGTCCGATCGACTTGAAATTTGGTAAGTATACCTACCTAAGAATCTGACTCTAAAACTCGACTTGGATACGAAAACGGAACTAAAGGGTTTTTCAACATGAACTTTGTTTTCTAAATCAAAATAAAACAATAAATTTAGATGACAATGATTGAAATTTTTATTGTAGTAAAAATTGGCTCTGTCTTTAACATAATCCCATAAAAAAGAATCCAGCGATTTTAAATCTATTGCAATAAATTCATTGTTTCGGTGGCTGTGTGACTTGCGCCGTTGATATTGGGCCGTTTTTTTTTTTCGAAAATTCGGCTGGAAATGCCATTACGGTTAATGGATTACGCTATCGAGAGATGTTAACAACTCAATTATGGCCTATTTATTATTGATGATATAACATGTGGTTTCAACAAGACGGTGCCACAGACGGTGTTACCTTCAAGGCAAGTAAAAATCATAGTCAATGTTTTATACATATATTTTTTTTATTAAATAGACATCTCAAGATTGTTTACATTTTCTTAAGTACATAAAAACAACTGGACTACTGTTTGTTTTTACCGATTTTGTTAAAGCGAAACTTTTCGGCTCTTGGTTAAATAGTATTATTAAAGTAACATAGCATCCAAAAGAGGTATAATAAAATTTATCTAATTTAACTGCCTGCCAATCAGTTACCCTGCCGGACTGCCACGCAGAGGTACCAGGTTCGATTCCTGGGTCGGGAAAAATATTTATATGGCCTACATTTATTTTTCTTGTGACTTTGGTTGTAATTTGTGGTTGACTATGTGTGTGTCCATGTCACCAGGACACAGGGTTTCCCTAGTGTGGGGCTATGTTGAGTGTGTGCGTTATTACAAAATAAACAACCAACTATAAACATTTATGTTTACTATATTTAATACAACACTTTTATTTTCGTCATGAAAAGTTACCAAATCACACACAATCACTAACAGGCGACGCTGTTTTTCTTTTTTATGAAACCAAGTGATGGGACGAACAAGTCGTGCGCCTTGTGGTAAGCGACACCCTGTCCATGACAGTTGCTACTCAGAACATAGATCATAAACAACAAAGATCTGAGGGGCATTGTAACTGTGCCCTTCACCCTGAGACATAAGTTGACAAGTCCCATGTGCTTGTAATTTCACCTGCACCCTTATAAACCGGGACGCAGTAATGCTCACATTACTGCTTGGCGGCAGAAATAAGTAAGGTGGCAGTACTTGACAAAAATCTGTGCTTAGCTGCATTACATACCTCCATGAGTGGGTACAATACAGTTAATGAAACTACTGTCAGTGTTATTGAATTTGTAAGACTCTTACTTTGTGTCATGCAAAGAATTGTGGGTCTGTGTCAAGAGTTGTATCCATTAAAAATAATCGCAATGTAATGTAACTTGCTTAACATACAGGCTGCACCAAAAAACGCAATAATAATCTGGGTTAAGAAAGTCTTCATACTCCTCGTTACTTTTAACTGCAAATCGAAATAGAAATGAAGTTTTTCTTATTTGTTTTTTAAAACAGAACAACATTTTGGTCACTAGGGTGGTTTGCGTTAATATTAGCCTCCTAAGATCCACCAACCTACACTACGAAAAGCGTTAAATGCCCAAGTAAAATATATTAAATACAATTATATTCTTTAGGCCCGACCAAGTATGCCCTGAGTTTTGTATGAAAAATGTATTTCTCTAGATGCTCTATTGACATTTAATTTGAATGCGATCTTTTCATCATAATGGTCACTGGGCGTTTAAGTGATCATAGGAATAATTTTATCTGTTTCTGAATTATTACATTACATATACATTCTGATGTACATGGGGACTTAGGAAGTTAGACATAACTGGTTAATGATTTTCCCACTTCAGTCAGCCGTGACCATAGGGCCTGTAAAGGACCCGAAACGTTGGTTTGTTTGAAAATACAAATATATGCGGTTTAGATACAAACAAATAGTTTAATTTCAAATGTTCATTTCCAATTTTCAAATGTGGAATAATCGCGAAAACCTAAGAACTCGATAGATACCAAATTTCCATTAAAAATAGTTGCTTATAATATGTTTTAACCCATAAAACCATGTAACTATTTTTGAGAAAATACTGGTAGGCATTCCCCGACACCTTACCTTCGACTATACAGGATAAAAAAAGCATATGCAAACCCGTCACAAAGATGAATTGAAACAATTTTTATTAAAAAGCGCCTTTGCTAATTGTTATTAAGTGCTACCGCAGGCTCACTCAATACCATTGATAGTTAGGTTTCTCGATAAATCCCAATTCTAAAGGAATTAAGGTGAGCGCCATTAATACCTTGTTAAACTACTTTTATTGGTTTTATGGGTAAACCTGTCGGAACAAGTAAGAACTAAATTGTAATGTCCCCGTTTAGCTACTAAGCTCCTTCAAAATATATAAAAACTTTTTCATACATATAAAAAACTTTACCACATTAAAAAAATGCCATATGTATATATAAAATAGTTGCTTCTACATTATAAAAGTTACTTAAAAATATTATTATCCTAAAGTATTATTGTTACACCTTGTAGAAAAGATCGATTATTAACAATGCTCATATTGCGTGTAAGCATATTTCACTGTCCATTATAGTCTCATAAAATGATTTTGACACATAACTGCAGTTACTGCCTTTTGAGAACACTTCTCTTCTATCTAGAAAGTACAGAGTTCGAATCCAGTTAAGGATGTACCATTGTGTCTTATTGAATAATTTAGTAAACATAATTATTTTTTAAGTCATCATTTAGCACTACTATTACAATAGTATTTATTAAAAATTTGTGAAACTCAAGATTATACCATTTCTGGACTGTACTGACTAAATTCATTTTTTGAGTTAATACACTATTGTATTAGCAGTGCGATTCACTTTAAATGCTGCAAGAGAAAATCATAAAGAAACTTGCATATGAGAGAATATTCATGTAATTCTCTAAACTCTAGTAGCTTTCAGATGTTTGCGATTTAAAGCTCTACGTAGTACTGCAACTGTTATGGACAGGCGTGCTACCTACCAGCAGGCTACACATTACTTAATATGACCAAGCACATGACTTGTTCGTCCCGTTATATGGTATCATAAAAATAACTCTAAATTCTGTAAAATGTTCAGTCTCTATAAAGTAACAACCCGCATTAGGTCATTTTATTTTATTATTAGTATTTATTTTTTTAAGAAACACTGCTACCATTTTTTCCTAACAAATATTTAAGAAATCAAAAACTAATTAAAAACTATAACTATAAAAATCCGCTATTTTTCTGCTACAAATTTAAAACCCGCTTTATTAGCGGAGACACAACAATTGAATTTACATTTACTAAAGGACTTAAACGTTCCTTACTTACTCAGATTTATGGTACTAATCTTTCTTTGATTTTTTAGAGCAAATTAATGTAATACAAATCTGTAATGAAACTTACATTTAAATAGCTTAATATGTAAAGTAAATAAATGTGCTTTCATTTCGAAAATTAACTCTACATAATCATTACCCAAGTGTTGAAAATAAAAGAAACTTATACAGTCAAAGATTAATGCGAAATCACCCCAACATCTATTTGTCTCGAAATCGTACTTACTGCTGATTTGAAAGTGACAGATGGTATTAAATCTATGATAGACATTGTATAAGTTTGATGGATTGTTTAGATTGAAATTGCTCTTTAAATAATTCTTCTTCTGATCTTAATGATTACAAAAAATGCAAATGTAAATTTAACTTGTTGCCCTTTGGCGTTTGCAATTATGAAATTGTAGTTGCTTGTGATTTTCGATCCTTTCCTTTTTATCAAAATACCTTTTAGAAAAAATTACAAAAATATATTTATTTTTATTTATAGTTTATGATTTCAATTTTCCTAAAAAAAAATAAATATATATAATATGAAAAACTTACCGAGCATATATTTTAATTCATCCAACAATAATTCGAAATTGAAATTCAATCCAAGAGACCGTTCGTTTCATTCACAAAAAAACAAAACACATCATTCGCAAAACTCGTCAGTTTTCCGGGCGATTTTCAATTTCCGCGCGAAACGTAACGCGCGTCGAGCGCTCGCATCAACTGCAGACTGATCAACTATAGAACATAAACTTCCTACTGAGCTTAGAGCGACCCGACCCGCCCTCGAAGACATATCGTTCGATTCCGGATAGACCACAGCCGGGTCACTGAATTATTCAAATATCGGTTGAATCAGGTTAATTGTTATTTTTTCTTATTCGAAATTTTTGGCAGTCACTTTCTAATGTTTTGAAACTTTTTAATATTCAAAGGTCGCCGCAGACTTATCGTATCATCTTTAGTATATAGCCACAATAATTAATGCGTATTTGCAAACGTTTCAATTTTTTTTTTAATATACACTCATGAACTGACATTTGACAGCAATGCCTGATTTGATTTACAGATAACTAGATGATATTCCCGCGTTTTATTTTCACTCTCACTGGGTGCTGTGAACCATGTTTGTTTACGAGGTATCCGTTATACGTAGTCAACGTACTATTACCAAATGTAAATTATAATGTTTTGGTTGGTAATATTGATTGTAATGAATGTCATGATAGGAAATGAAACTATTTTGTCGAATCTGAATCGCGTATATTTGTTTTTTTTTGACTGACCATGGGACCTTTAAGGACATGAAACGTTGGTCTGTTTGAAAAAAAAAACGCTATTTAGATACAAAAAAATAGTTTCATTTTCTATGTGTAACAATTGCGAACACCTAAGAATTGAATGTTATGATGTTAAATTAATTTATTTTTATGAAATTACTTCTTTTTTGTTATGGTGAGTTGTCAGTACAAACTATATAGTAGTAATGATACGGCTTAGCGGCCTAGTTAGTATCTATGGTCGCGAGTTCACATGACTTAACCCTTCGTTTTTGGTTCAAAAATGCGTTTATTTTTTTGTTTTTATTTTATATATTTAAGCCCTAATGGTCTATGTTATTACTATATAAGTGTTAATATTCGGTACTCATTGTCTATAGAATACTTACTTAATTTTTTTTATGTATTAATACATATTTGTAACGACTGTTTGTACTAAAATAAATTTTAAAATATATGACATATGTGGAACCTTCTCCTCGTCGAAGTCAGACGGTCGCCTTCGGATCCAGCTTTCAAGGGTGCCCTTTTGAAGTTTGGGGATTGTTCAGACTTCTCATGTTAGACCTTATGAAATATTTTATTTATTTATTTGGAAGAAATCTCTTTATGGGATAAGCTCGCCTTTGTACACAAATATTTCAATTTTTTCCTAAAAATTTTTACTTTGTGGTACAACAAAGTGTTTAAATAAAATTAAAAACGTATCAGTAGAGTTCTTTTATTTTTTTCCATCCTCTAAGCAGTAGAGTCTCAACGAAATTACAATGACCACAAAAAGTAGATTTGGGGCCCTGGTCGATGCGCGGAAAAAAAACAAATAATTGAGGGAGTAGATAGTATATTTTTAAGCTTCGGATTCATTCAAGTTTAGCAGCAAATGGGAGAACATAGTCCATTGACAAACTTTTTAAATCGGTAAAACGTCAGTTCGACGTGACCTTCACATTCACTGTGACCTTAAATCTGAATAGTTACGGTAGATTTTTAATTACTGCGATTCGATTACAATATTCTGAATGTAGGTCTATACCAAAATGGTCTAGAAAATTGAAAGATAATACACGTGAGAATTTTATTATGTATATGGTACTCGGAATACTGAAGTTAAGTATTGTGACGATAAAATAAAATTTTATTATGTTTCATGAAACTATGATTAGTTTCTTTTTGAAATGAAGAGTGTTATAAATTGTCAATGTTTCAAAGTGTAAATTTGAACTTTAAATAAATGATGATATGAATAAACATGAGCATTACAATTCGAACAAAGTAGTTTGACACGATGTAATGTAACTTATGTAATGAAATAGGACAGTAAAATTGTAATGAGTTTGGCATCATAATAGATTTTAATGTAATAATCTGAGTTATAACCATAATTTATAGTATTTTTTATGAGAATATATTTTGTCCGCCATAATTTATGATATCATATATTTACTGTACAGCAAATTGTTTGATACCGAAAAATCGAACATTTTGATTTCTTTCATAAAATCTTTGGTATGGCTTTCTGAAACAGGAAACGAAAAAACAAAATAGCAACTTTTTAATTTTTGAGAGCGTGTCCAAAATATGCTAATTCGAATAAAGCTTTAAAAAGTCTCTATAACTTATGGTATCGCACTCTCGAATCTTTTAAAAGAAACTATTTATTTTTTATTTAAGCCATTTTGGTGCTTGTGTGTTCACAAAAACGATGATTTTAACTCTGAACGATTAAAAACGCTGTGGTTTTTTAGCCCTAGGACATCTATTGTTAAATCCTTCGTTTATTCTTAATCGGTCTTGTAAAGAAATGTCAGATTTTTTTAAATTAAAAATTTGACAATGTGATAATAATAATAATAATGTGCTATACAATCACTGCAATTGCCTAGTCCCAAAGTAGTATAAGTACAGTTGCGTGCAATGAAATGTAAACGTTTACACATTATCGGATAAATACATTTACATGTAAGATAGTTCAAAATAAGTACCTTGTGTGTGTTCAAAAATATGTAATCATGACACGGTTTTAACCAGGCAAGGATGTGACACGAAAAGAGTACGACTAGGTTCAGCTGGGACATTATTACCCCATATTTCATTTACATTTTTTATATATCAGTTAGAACTTTTTAACAAAGTATTTATATATAATATATCATCATTTTATAGTGTATTATATTATCATAGGTATAATGCAATATTTCAAGGATATTCATGAAAAAAAATCAGTACAATAAACTGCAAATTTTATAATCATACAAATTTTAGAAAGTGTCTACAAAATAATCAGCTTTGGCAGGTCTTTTCTTTCCATGCCGTAAAAAAAATCAACAAAAATATTATTTTCTCTTACTAGTTAAATTATTTTGGTAGTGTACAGTGACATCAATAATAAAATGCAACATAAGAAAAGTGTACTCGATAAAAATCTGCAGGGAAATAATGACCACTCCTCGTTGTCGCCGTGTTAAAATAGGTAAAAAAAACTATATTTTTATTTCAGAAAAAAGTAAACAAATTACAATCAGTGAAAAATATACACTCCTGGTGTTTAATACGCATCCATAACATTTTCGTAAATATTTATATAATGCATTTTTATTAAAATGTATTCTGTACGCAACTGTACCAGAAATATAGTAGCAGTAGAGCTCCTTGTGAAAGAGTTCGTCCAGGGAAGTACTGCCACCTTACCTATTTCTGCCGCCAAGCAGTAGTGTAAGCAGCATTACTGTGTTCCGGTTTTGAAGGGTAAAGGTGCTGGTGAAATTACAGGCACATGAGACTTGTCATCTTACGTCTCATAGTGACGAGCGAAAAAATCCTAAATCTATGGTGACGGGCGCTGTGGCAATGCACCGCAAATTTATGCGATTTAAAGTTCTGAGTGGCAATGCAACTGTTATGGACAGGCGTGTTGCTTACCATAAGGCGCACGATTTGTCCGCCCTGTCATTGATTTAAAAAAATAATAATAATAAATTGTAGAGTACCCAAAACATATAAACATATATATAAATTTTAGGAACAATCAAATAAATTTTGGGACGGGAACTGTATCCAGAATATTCTCATCTAGCTTCCAGAGGTCCAATCGTTAAGCCATCGAGATCGTTGAAATATTTTAACAGTTTCTTACATTACAACACAGAGCAAAAACAATAAATCGAATTTAAATATTTACATGCAACTTTTATTTAACGAAATCTTAAGTTAAGCCCTTTTGTGTTGAAAGTGGCTAAATTTACATTCGAAAGTGACATCTCTAGTGATTTACCAGCAGAGCGATTTGAAAATAACACACCGCTATTATAAATGACAAGGTCGTTACGAGAAGTTGTTCCAAACAAGAACTGGAAAATAATTTCTATTTTAGTGAATAACGGGACTTGTATTTTAGAAGATTAGTAAATCAGTTAAATATTTAATCCGAACTTTACTGTTGTTAGTCAAGTGTGGTTGTAAATCTATCTATTCAGTTAAAATGGTTATGTAAGTACTTAAGTTTAGTTTAACGTGTGTAGGTGTAGATTCATTCTATTCTATTTTAGAAATCGACAAAATAGTTATTGCACTATTTAGATTTCCAAAAGTAGTTCCTTTTATGGAAATGTAGAAAAATATAATGAAATATAGAAAACACAAAGAAATAAAGGTGTGGACGAGTTAATTTAGTAGCAGTAGAAGTTCCAGTAGAAGACTTCGTCCAGGGTAATGCTCATACCTTACTTATTTCTGCCGCCAAGCAGTAATGTCGGCATTTAATGATGTATTTTCAGAAATTTTTTAATTTTTTTTTTTCAGAAACTTTGAAGATTCTTTTTACTCTTTTGAGTATAGCCATAATGAGTCACTATTATGTTTTATGCAACAAGGAGGTATTTGTTTGGTTTAAAAATACCAAATTTTATTTAATGGAATAATTTTAAAAATAATATTGGTGTCTGGAGAGAAACTTTTCAAAAAACTACAAAAAAAATTATTACAAAATGTCAAAAAATTGTCAAAAATTTTCACGGCACTAATTTTTATTTTTAAATAGATCATAGCTAAAAGTAATACTTGAAGTACTATAATATTAATATTTTTAGTATTTATTTTATTGAATATCTATAATGATATCCATATATTTTTTGTGAAAATACTCCATAAGTTTGATGTTATTGACACAAACATCGAAGAAACACGAAGAAAAATTCCTTCGATCCGACTGGATTCGAACCAGCTCTTAGTTCTACAAGATCATAGTAAAGGAGTTAAAAGCCGTGGTAGCCTGTGTGACTTACCGCGTCCCAAGCTGAAGCCGTTACTTCGTATCTGGGTTCGCATCTCTGAGTATTTCGGGATTTATGTGCGAAATTTAGTTTGAAATTAACAAGGTATTAAGTAATTATAATGTTTTATGAAGAGTAAATTCGCCATACTTTCTCTTTAAATAATTTACTATAACCAAAAATCAAGTCGCGATCAAGATTTCTAATTGCAAAGCTGTTTCGAGTAAAGTGTTAGAATGTAACAATTTTTAAAATAATTCGCACCCATGTAAATTTTAATAAATACGTTTACTATTTATATCTTTAGATATATTACCAAGTTATATAAACTTGTTGTTAGAAAATTGCAGTACCGTATAAAGTAATCATTTTGAAAGTAATTACCACCCATGTAAACTTTGATAAATACTACCTTGATTACCATCTTTAGATACGGTACCGCGTTATATAAACTTTTTAATCAAAAAAATTATTAAGGTGTTTTTTTTAAGAAACCCTTAAATCATTCAAGTGAAAGTCAGAAAATAGGATTTATACAATTGTGAGGTGAAGTTATCTCATTACTATGGTAAAGAAGGAAACCAAATCGTGCCGTACTTCTCATGTTAAAAAAAATATGGAAATTTAAAAGCTGGCAAGTACAGACCGTAAATAAATAATTGTAATTTTTCTAGCAGTAGACCTTCTTGTGAAAGAGTTTGTCCAGGGAAATACTGACACTACCTATTTCTACCGTCAAGCAGTAATGTGAGCATCACTGTATTTCGGTTTTGACGGAGTAAGGGTGCTGGTGAAATTACACCCACATGGGGCTTGTCAACTTATGTCTCAGGGTGACAGGCGTAGTGGCAGTATCTCTCAGATCTTTGCGATTTAAAGCTCTGAGTGGCACTGCAACTACTATGGACAGGTGTGTCGCTTAACACTAAATGCACGACTTGCACGTCCTGTCACTATGTATCATAAAAAAACAAATTCAAATGAAGAGAACTATTACTGAAAGGGTTAAAAAACATTATCGCCAATGTTTTTGTAATGCACATTTTCTCGAGCTCATCAGTTCTGTAGGTTCTCTTCACCGATCGCGATTTTCATCCAAGAATTGTGCGCGAAGCGAATGAAATAAAAAAAACATCAAAATAATTTTAATCGGGAGAACGGTCTCAAGTTATTTGCAGCATGGAATCCGGTATTTGTCAATATAGTTTCTAGCGATCGACAGCTTACCAGAATACGGCTCCGGTACCAAATAAAGCACCGTTAATGTTGTGTGTTGCGGTATTTCGAAAAATATAGTGAGGGTGGATAATGATTACACCGTAGATGGAGACCTAACACCGCATCACCAGTGACCACGGCTAGTGCAAATTGGTCGAAACGTCCGGAAAACGGATAGGTGTGAATATGCCTATTAATTTGTTTCCAAATATTAATAATGACTGCAAGTATAACCATATCGTCAGCTAAGTAAGACTTTTAATCTATAATTACTAGAATCACGTTTGAACGGTAACACGTCTGAACTGTCTTTCTCCCTGCGTGGTTACCTGCAGATGAGTAACGCAGTCTACTGTGGAAGCTCTATTTCATTCATTTAATTTACACTTCATAATGAAGTCTTTTACACTTACATAATTATGTAAATACATTAATTATGTTTTGTAGTTTTTTAAATTACGTAATTGATGTAATTTTTCCGGCTCATGTCTTAATTTAATTTAATGTTATTTTTTGCATACTTTATTGCCACAAAAATCAACATTCAGTGAATTAAGTACTTGTTTTTAATGCAATAAAATAATGTTTTACTAAAAGATTATCTGTCCTGTTTATTTGTATTTTTTTATAATATCAAGTCACGGGACGGATAAGTCGTGCGCCTGATGGTAAGCTACATACCTGTTCATAACAGTTGCAGCGCCACTTAGTGCTTTAAATCACAAAGATCTGAGGGGCACTGCCACTGCGCCCGTCACTCTGAGACATAAGTTGACAAGTCTCATGTGCCCGTAATTTCACCAGCACCCTTACTCTTTAAAACAGGAACACAGTAATGCCGACATTACTGCTTGGCAGCAGAATTAGGTAAGGTGGCAGTACTTCTCTCGACTCAATTGTTTCCATTTTTTTTAGATTATTATTATGATTGTTCCTCTGTCGTATTGTTTATATGCGCTTCTGTGCTTGTATAATAAACAGTTTTCTTTCTTTCACTGATTAATATTTGTTTATTAATCTGTGAAGAGAACATTACTGCGATCCGGTTTTTAAGAGTAAGGGTGCTAGTGAAATTACAGCCACATGGGTCTTATCAACTTAAATCTCAGGATGACAGATGCAGTGTCAGTACTCCTCAGATCTTTGCGATCTTAAGTGGCACTACAGCTGCTATAGACAGGCGTGTAGCTCTTACCACCAGACGCACGGCTTATTCGTCCTGACACTTGGTATCATAAAAAAGAAATATCTGACTTCTCAAGTTTGAAATCAAGCTATTAGTTTTCTGGCGCATTATTATTATTGAAAGTGATTACAGTCAAGAGATGTTATGTAGTCTATTATTTATTCTAACCTCTAGCGCAGGAAATGGTTATAGAAAGTTAACGTAAAACATCACGTCATCATAAGTAATGTTAATATGACACTATGAGAGGACTAATGTATGTTAAAGCATCGGGTGCATTTGCATATAAAACCCATAATCAAATGTACTGTCAAATTACAATACGCATTAACAATTTATAATGTAGGATGTAAGAGAGTTAAAGTTATGTGAAATATGAATGGATTAGAAAATAGGCTTCATAATGCCCTACTCACTGATATTCGTTATAGTATAATAGACAAGCTTGGTAACTCCATACAAACGCGTAGCAGCGCAACTTGTATATGTGCGCGCCCGTGTACCGACGCACACATTTGAATAATCTAACGATACACTTGCGTTGCATAACACTGGTCGATCCAACGCACCTTTCGTTGTTATGTAAATATGAGTGTGTGTACACGGCGCGTGGTGGTCGCGCACACATACAACACCATGCTGTTACTTTGTACCGAGTTGTCTTTTTTTTTACTCTTTTATTGGTAGCAGTAGAGCTCTTGTGAAATAGTTCGTCCAGGGTAGTACTGCCACCTTACCTATTTCTGCCACCAAGCCGTAATGTCAGCATTATTGTTTTCCGGTTTTGAGGGGTAAGGGTGCTGATGAAATTACAGGCGTAGATATAGGCTTGAGACATAACTTGACAAGTTCCATGACTTGTCAACTTATGTCTCAGGATGATGGGTGCAGTGTCAGTGCCCCTCAGATCTTTGCGATTTAAAGCTCTGGGTGGCACTGCAAATATTATGGACAGGCGTGTAGCTTACCATCAGGCGCACGACTTCTTCGTCCTGTCACTTGACATTATAAAAAAATACTATGTGTACGGTCTGTGCTCCTACCACGTAGGCAACAAATTGGCTCACTCCATACTTAACTGCTTATTGTGGTTATTTTCCTGTACATAGACAGGCTCTTGAAAAAATATAAGACATCTCGCCTTCATTACACGGCATTTTGGCTCGCCCAGAAAAGTTCATCCTCATTTTATAATGTTATTAATTACACATATTGTTATTCATTCGCACGAAGCGTTACGCTTCTACATTTATATGGCGAACAGCTATGGAGTGGAATTCCCTGTCTGCAGAGTTGTTCCCTAAACGTTATAACTTGGGCCTTTCAAGGCGCGCGTGAATAGGTATTATTTAGGTGTGCATGCTCCATCGTCGACCTCATCGTCAGTACATTTTATAAAAAAATAAAAAATAAAAATCCATGCTTGGACCAATGAAATAATTCATTTTGCTTGCGCCAAATATAAGTATGTATGTTTCTGTATGATATGAAAAAAATATATGTTCGTTTTACTTTGTACCACATACCAATTGTTATTCTATATTTTGTACGTACGTTTTTTATTATTGATGTATTTCATATCATAATACTTTTGAATTTATGCGACGAGATCTCATCATAATTTTAATTGTGAATCGAAAAATAGACCTGCGGATACAGCCAGCGTAATTACCGCAAGAAGATGACATAGAGACATATAGCAATTAAGCACGACAGCCATTACGGTTACCCAAGCGCGACGATGACTAGATCTATTTTTAAGGTCATGAAGGTAAGTTTACCGACAGAATAAATCGTGGTAGCCTAATGGTTTGACCTATCGCTTCTAAAGCAGAAGTCGCGGATTCGAATACCGGGCTCGCACCTCTGAGTTTCTCAGAATTTATGTGCGAAATTTAATTTGAAATTTATCGTGAGCTTTTCGATGAAGGAAAACATCGTGATGAAACCTGGACGAAGGTTTACAACCCTTGGAAAACGTGTGAAGTCCCCAACTTCACATACACACGTTTTGGTTTGCACAGGTAAAGGGTGCTGCTGCCTGGTGACATGACAGGCACGTGGGACTTGTCAACTATGTCTCAGGGTGACGGGCGCAGGCAGTGCCCCTCAGATCTTTGTGATTTCAATCTCTGAGTGGAACTGCAACTGTTATTGACAGGAGTGTCACTTACCACCAGCCACACGCTTGTTCGTCCCGTCACTTGGTATCGTAAAAAAATTAAATTAAATTCCATAGCACTTGTGGATAACATCGATCTGAAGGTTTTATGTGCTCTCGGCTGTTCTCATGTGGTTTCAGCATAGAACCCTAACCACCAGTAAAAATCTTAATACCAACATTAACCTTTTTAACTTTATCATAAAATTGATTTAAAAAACACGTATGTGTGTTGTACGTTTTCTGCGTAAACTGATCGTTTTATTCCACGCAACATTTTTCCACGTGAATAAACACCCTGTTTTAACTATGTTACTAGTATACATACAATTATAGTTATGTTGTATTGATTACATTTCACACACGAAGCGTCCTCACCCAGAAGTGGGATTATTATAGCCCTCAATTTCCGCAAGCTATTATTATGCCATCGCAGTTGCGGTTTTTATAATCTTGCCCATGCTTTTTCCACTTCCTCTTATGTTTATTAGGTTCCTTGGGTTGTTAATAAATAATGTGTAATGTAATATGCAATTATAGTATTATCTTAAAATTTCGCGTATTCAAGGTAATATATTGTACCTAACCAAGTATCACGCGACTCCTTTTAAGTCAAAATATCCAAATGCCTAGCCCAAATTACCTTAACCATATATTTTTATATTATCAGGTGACGGGACGAACAGGTAGTGCACCTGATGGTAAGCTACACGCCTGTCCATAACAGTTGCAGTGCCATTCAGAGCTTTAAACCGCAAAGATCTATAGGGTTCTGCCACTGCACCCGTCGCCCTGGAACACGTTGACAAGTCCCATGTGCCTGTAAATTCACCAGCACCCTTACCCTTCACAACCGGAACACATTAATGTTGATGTTACTGCTTGACGGCAGAAATAGATAAGGTGGCAGTACTTCCCTGGACGAACTCTTTCACAAGGAGCTCTACAGCTACTTAAAATAAAAAATAAATAAAATAAAAAGAGAAACGCTGCAAGCATTTTGAGAACCCTAGTAGACTTAGACCCAAAATTGGCACCCTTGGTGTAACAAGGCCACGCCTGCAAAATGATAACGTTTCTGGAGAGACGTTTAAAAATTCTACGAACGAAATCTATCGATAGTTTTTTATGCTAAAGAAAGAGAGTTATTATATTTCACATAGATATGTAATTTGTTTCATGGAGTTCGTATTACTTTTTATAAAAACTCATGTATTGAAGAAAATAATCGTGTAATGAGGGAGTTATCGATCTTGGGTACGGCACTTGTCATTGTTTCGGACGAAGAATGAGACTACGGGCCTAGTTTGGATCTTTAGAGTGCTCAGGTACATTGCACCTAATACGCTGCTAAGAACCATTTATCTAGTACCTGTACAGTCTGTACTCATATATTATATACAAGTTTGGGTTGAATCTATTAAGACTAAGTTTATACAATTAGAAAAAGCTCAGCGGCCTACCTTGAAAGTAATGTTTCAAAAACCTCGTAGATTTTTCACTGAGTTATTGTATTCGATTGGTGATTTGTTGGCAGTACGTGAATCATATATTGTTCATGTTATTCTTAGAACACACCAAAACATAAGTTTCTTGAGAAGAGAAAAAAACACAGTGTTGCTCCCATACATATCGTTAAAACAGCTTTGCATCCAGACAGTACAAAAAACAATCCAGTAATTTTTGTAACCAGATTAATAAACTGCTGCATGTGTATCCGCTAAGTGCCTATGAATGTAGAATTGAGATAACTGAAATGGTTGCAATCAAAAAAATATAATGAAATTGATAAAACATAATAATACCTGACCTACATAAACACATCTCATCAGCTATACTTTTTCACGTCACGATTTTTTTTGTCGCCGCTCATTTCTCTAGTCTCCTATCCGACGTATATTTTGATTGAAACGTACTAATGCACATGGAGTACTACCACACTATTAATGCTGTTGGTACAGCCCATTAATGCAACATTATTTATTAATTAAGAATTTTTTCAATAACATTTGTAACGTGATATTAAATTGCAAAATATATACCTTTATAGACCTTTGGAAAGCATGCGCATATTTTGACTGGTTTATGAACTTATATTACTTTGTAAAAGCGTGGAAAGTATTTTAGCTACATGCAGCTGATTTTAGCTGTTGAAAATAGTTTGTAGGTCTTATGTCACCGAGATTATTCCACTAATTAAGAAAAGAACTCGAGAAAAATGGGAATATCATTTCGGAGAACAGTCGATGGATAAAGGCCTTGGAATATGGTACAGGACCATCCACAGTAATCCACAGTGGGTACGTTGGTTAGATTCTGTCAATATAGCAAGGAAATATGTACTGGCCTATAAGCCGCGTTCTGGTCACATTCCAACTAATAAATTCTTTCATATGGTGGGTTTTAAACCATCCCCATTGTGCGGTGCGTAAGTTTAAGCAACGGAAAAATTAATTTTTGGCTCAGAGAGTAATATAGGCATTGCTGTATTCCGGTCTTGAAGGGTGTTGGTGAAATTACAGGTACATGGCACTTGTAAACTTATGTCTCAGGGTGACAGCCGCAGTGGCAGTACCCCTCAAGTCTTTGCGATATTGAGCTCTGGGTGCCAATGCAACTTCTATGGAGCACTAACACTGGAAATATGCATTTACTATTATGCATCAAAAAGTCATTAGCGACTACCTGATTAACATCCTCCAGTAGAACAAATAGGTGTCTAAAGCAACTACACAAGGTAAACGTAGTGTAGGACGCCTTGCGACAAGATGGACGGATGACCTGGGAAAATCAGTAGCCGTGGAGCTCCTTGTGAAAGAGTTTGTTCAGAGACGTACTGCCTCCTTATATTTTTCTGCCGCCAAGCAGTAATGTGAGCATTACTGCGTTCCGGTTTGGAAGAGTAAGGGTGATGGTGAAATTACAGGCATATGGGATTTGTCAACTTATGTCTCGGGGTGACGGGCGCAGTGGCAGTACCCCTCAAGTCTTTGCGATATGGAGCTCTGGGTGCCAATGCAACTTCTACGGACAGGTGTGTCGCTTGCCACTAGGCGCACGGCTTGTTCGTCCCTTCACTTGGTAGCATAAAACAAAACTATGGTAGCTATGGATAAGGGGACGGTTATAAAAACGAGTTTTCACGTTCGTTACTAAAAATAAAAATGCGTTTATTATTATGCCAGGCGATGACGTCACTATTGCATCACTAAAGCTAATAGAAAATTACCTGTTCTTGATATCATGTATAGTTTTAAATTCGCAAAAATACGATAGTTTGTCCGCCTATGAGTCAAAAAATGCTGCATTTCTAACTGACTCCCAAAAAGGAAGGTTCTCAATACGGCTGTATTTTTTGTGTGTGTAAGAGCAGTTACACACGGTGACTTAGCAGCGATGTAGACGTGATGCAGTAGCGATGAAGTCGCTAATCGTCAACTTTTACACGTGCGCGCGACTTATAATGCAAACGCGATATATGTTTTAAATTAATTAAGTAATTTATTTATTATAAATGAAATAAATTTGCAATTTACAAAACAAAATAATGTCCATAAACCTATACTGACTTTTCGTACATAATTGTTCAACATAACAGTCTGTATCGATGCAGTCGTGCGTTTCCATCGATGCAATATATCGCAAGTGTATATAGCGGTGTAATCGCGCATTTCACGAACGCGCGTTTGCATCGCTGCCAAAAGTCGCAGTGTGTAATCACTCTATGTTACGCGGTTACTTTTTCTTGTCGGAAAGAGGGTACCTCATTAGGAGTCCCATTCGAATTTGAAGAAAATATTCGAAAAATAGTAGATGAATTCAGTTTATTGAATTTCACCCACTTTCCATAAACCAATTTCAATAAAACTTGGCAAATAGGTGTAATACTACAAACTTTCAAGGTCGTACGTTCCATGCTCTTTGGAGATATGAAGAGAATGTAAGGCTGAAATAGACGCCACTAGAATAAGTTGAAACAATTTTTTTTTATTTACCAATCAATTAGGCACAGGGTCCAGACTCCAACTCTATGCCGCTTACGATAAGAACGGTCTAAAATACAAAGTGTCAAGGTTGATGTGCTCTTGACTGTACAAAAGAAACAATTATTATAACATTTAAAAACCACTAATGTTTGAGTCAATGCTGTATGTTGTCTACGTCGACAATACATAAATCTGAACTTGAATCTTCAGTCCATCGATGTATTAATTTAAATGAATGACATTGGTTATTTACTTATGTGCTTTAGACTACCGACTCTAGAATTAGGTCCTAATCATCGTAAAAAGTAAAAAGTATTGGTATGCAATCTAAACAGTATATTCAAATAAACACCTATTGAAACGAAGATCCAGAAATATTAAATTTCACTTTGCATACAAACAGCAATGTCTCAACTACATTTTAATCTTGGGAACCAACCAAGAATGAGCCCTAAATCATCAGGAAACCTTTATAATGTATGCCATGTTTCCCGAAGTTTTGACGACTGTATATCTAACAATGCAACAATTCCATTGATAAAGCAATTCTCACTTCCCGGATAAACGTTTTTCTCATAAAAGTATTCTTATTTCTACAAACTTATCAAATACAGTTGACAGCGGTGTTATCGTCGAACAATAAGTATTAAGAATTTACAAATTGACTTGCAAATACAGCTTAGTGTTAACCGTTTCCTACGTTATAACGCTGGAGCCTTTTCTCTGGCATTCAAATGATCGTTAGTCAGTAAAAAGGTAACTAAAGTAGTTTCGGAAATGTGTGGTGCTCAGTGTTTCCGACTTTGAGCTTCGAGAATGTATCATAATATATTTCGTGTCATTTGTTAAAATAACGTACACTTAATACAAACGACATAGGCAAGTTCTAAATTTTGTAAATAATTATTATTACGTAACAATTATATCATTACGTTCGTCCATAATACGCTTTATTTTGTAATATTTGCATGTATTTTATATGATGTAACGTTCTTAATACACTCAGAAGGAGTGAGAATAGTGATCTGTAACACAGGTAACCAAGTACAGACTCCAGCTCTCACTAAGAAATTTGGTATTTTACATAAGATGTAATTGTATATACAAAACGTTGAGGCACTCAATACGACTGTATTTTTTCATGTTACGCGGTAACTAATTTGTGAACCCATTTTGATGATTCTTTTTTGTTGGAAAGAGGCTACCTCAGTATAGGTCCTATTAAATTTGAAGAAAATATTCCATCTCTAAAGGTGGCAAATTAGGGGATGAATCTGGTTTCGCGTACTTTCCGGTAACCGATTCCAATAAAACTTGGCAAATAGATGCAGAGTGACGAATTTTTGAGGTCGGTTTCTTCAATAAAGAAAGAAAGAAAGATCATTTATTCCTTCAAACACAGTACACATGCATTTTATAATAATAATAATAATACTGATAATAATAGTAATAATAACCTAAGTATTTGAAACTAAATACATATAATATATAGAGTACAAAGCGTGTGTGCTGTGCTGCTAAGAAAACCGTGACCCACTCAGCTTGTTGTCGTCTCACATTCAAGTGCTACGACGCTGATTTTCAGCTGATCCGGCAACAAATAATAAGCTTCTTGTATTCGTAAAAAATGTCACCTAATGACAGCGCTGGCGCTAGCCCATGAAGCGCCCGGGTGCATAGAATACCTTGCCACGCGATCAAAATGTAATACTTACAGGTATATTTTCCCCAGGGATCGGAAATTCGGGTACAAATGGTGTTATATAACGCAGGACTTTGGAGGCGTCGCGAGCGGTGCTCGGCACCGCCTAGGGCTCAAACTACATTGCGGCCGCACGGAAATGAAGCGAATTTTTGTAACGAAGTTTTATGTAGCAAAATGAACTTTATATCAATTGTGTAACGTATAAACTAGATACGACCCAAAAAAACAAATCCTGCGTCTTCATAGCTGTCTTCACTTCATAGCTATACGCGGAAGTAAAACTTTTTTGCAAATTTTTACCCATTCGTAGAAAGCGCTTTTGATTCTTTTGAGAAATTTTATATAGAGATATAAAAAAGTTACAACAAACAGTCCTCAGAATACTTGAAACTTGTGCTTGGAAAATAAATAATAATTTCTTGCAACCAGAACACAGATTTAAGTTTTATTCCAAGCTCGCGCGAAACCTTATTACATTTCCAATTCGTTTATTTCAGTATCTATTTATTTGCGAACATGCAATAAAATTACATTACATGTGACCTGTAAGCTAAGACTTAAAAATATACTTAGACATACAATTAATTAAACTTAAAAATAATTAATAATTGAAAAATAAAATAAATAATAAAAATATTCAATTCTCTTAAATAATAAAATATCTTAATAAGGTCAATTAAATAATGATACTACATACTAATTATTATATTATTTCGAAAGGAATATCCACAGCAGATTGGATTTTCAAAAGTTGTGCTAACCACTGGGCCACCGTGTTTTCAAACAAAATATTTTGTTCTTATAGTAATAGGTACATGATAAAGTAATATATGATACGCATTTTATTCATGTAACTATATACGCGTTCAAGATGTGCAAAAAAGTCGATTATTTTGTCACAACATGAACAATAATTGTCATATCAATTGTTATATGATATGTTTAGGTAGGTAGGTTTAGTAGATAGGCAAATTTTATACATTTCTGTAAATTGCACCTGTGTAAATAAACTTAGTAGAAAGTTAGAATAGTAGTAAGTAAATGCGTGAATGAATAGAAAGTAAATGTTATACAAATTGAAAAGCCATCCATTGAAAAGGATTGAAGAATCTTAATCGTCTAATTACAGTCATTTAAGTGCCTATGGTAAATGCTGCTACGAAGCTAATACTTTGGTGTTTAAAACATAAATAAAAAGACATTTTTTTATCTTAAAATAAACCAAATAATAAGCGAACAATTAAAACAAAAGAACAGCAATGTGGACAAAAAGGATGGAGGTCAACATGGCTGATTTTTATGCTTCACCTATTCGCTATTCGCTTGCTGCATCAGACTGGCAAACGTGGAAACTAAACAGCAAGAAATTATAATAATAGAGACTGTCTGTGTTGCTTGCACTATATGTAAAATGTATAAAAATTTAAATTTGTCCAATGTAATAAATTCTAAAATCAAAGTTTTATTGAATTGATATTCAATTATTTTTTGTGAAATTAAAAAAAAGTCGTTGAAAACCAAATACAAAGATCCGACAACAAGCACATAGAAAAATTCGTGAGATCCGCTGGTTTGTTCCGTGGTTTAGTTGGCATAGCGTTTGGCACGGTTTGCTAGGAGACGTCGTTTCGAATTCGGACGGATCAAAGGAATTTTTTCCAAGTGTTCGATCTTTGTACTTATAAAATAATTTTATGTATTGAAGGAGTGGGATTTAACCACCGACCAATTGCTACTCGATTTCTGCACAGACAGGTGCCATTGTTTACACATTCTTTTGAAAGCATATAGCGGTTTGGCATTTTTTCCGGAGGCGGCAGGTCATTCCAGCACTTACTCGCTGCGAACCGCGAATTTATTACCAAACAGATTCTATAGACTGTTTATATAACTTAGATACGGCATAAAACAAACTTTTACACATGGCAATAGTACAGTATTGCAGAGGCCGTAAAGGATTGCCGAATGAGCATGAGTTCTTTAAATGAGTAAAATCTCCGTTCCCGCCGAAGTACATACATATAGGGCGGTTTGTAAAATACTAACAACCCAACGGGACTATATTACTAACATCTTAGGCAATAACTTTTGGTACATGATTTTTAATAATTAATTTTACTTTCATAAAAAAATAGAAATATTTAAATAGATCGTTCTAAATGGTGATAACTCAGCGCAAAACGCAAAGCTTGCATGTTTAAACTTACTACTAGACACACTAAATAGTGTTAGAAGGTAAAACAAAAACTTAAGTTTATTTTTGGTAAAAATAAAATTATATTTCGTAAAAAGTTATGGACAAAAGTTATTGTTTATGATGCAATAAAGTCCTGCGAGGTTATTAGTATTTTACAAATAACCCTATATAGTGGTTTTCTCAAACAATACAAGGAAGTAATAAAAGACTAAAGGTCGAAGGCGACTGTATAATAGAAAAAGTGAAAAATAATTTCGCTTCTCCATTGTATGGAAGTTTCGTAAACTTTTATACATTTTTGTTTGCTGGAAATAAGCTTTTTATGAAATTTACTTTTAAAAATTCTTTTTTTAAATTTCGCTCTTCCCACTGGATCTCATCATCGCAAAGGAAATACAAAACAAAATTATTAAAAATAGAAATAACAAAAGAGAACTTGAATTAAATTTTACCGCCTTTTTTAAATATGCGATGTAGGGATATTCGTGCACCTTAATTAAATAAAAAATAAGTAATAGCATATACAATATTTAATTCTCGCAATTACGGATATTGATGCAAATGAGCAGTTGGCTCTATGACAGTTTTTCTTTAGTCTGTATACATAGCTCTTTATTAGTAGATATTTTTAAAAGTTTAGAGCAGCGGACAGAAATGGATTTACACACTTGTTTTGACAGTCTAGGTCGGCAAAGAGATGTACACTCTGTAAATGACTTTTAAATAACTTTGTTACTTGTTTTTTTTTTAAAGAAACGCAAACGTATAAAGCGCGTTTCGTTATAAAACGAATTATTCGCTACACTATGGTACAACACAATAATTCTCTATAAACAATAAAATTAAGTCGTATCTAATAGCTCTAAAATTGTAACTCATAAGTGTTTCCCACGCTTGGTCAGCCAGCTATAGTTATATGTTTTGATTGGTGTAAATTAAGAGAGAAAAGTCGTAAACCGATTTACAATTCAGTACAATAAATTACTCGTAAGCCCCGCTACGTTTTTTCGTGGCTTGATGTTCATTATAATTATATGGTAGATGTGTATTTAATATTTTCTAATAGTACTGTTTATTGGAAATGATTTATTTGCTTATACCACGTTGTGTAAAGATTGTGGCCCCCTCCTATATTCACTCAAGAAAGCTTAAAACAACTAAGAACAGCAGAAAGGTCGAATTCGTAAGCCTCAGTGCTACAGCTAGGTGTACCTTTTGCGATAAAAATACTGGTTCGCTAGAGGACCACAGACAAAAACTTTTTGGTTGGCAGCTACTTTCGTCAAAGAATATTAGACAATATCACACACGTAACTCTATTCCCAAAGTAACTAAAGTACTAATGTTATGAAAACCGGAAAAAATGACGGTACCACTAACACCCAGACTCGAAACAATATAGAAACATGGTAATTTCTACATTAACTCAGCCGGGGATCATCATGAAAACCGGTGTACAAGCCACTCGACCGCAAACGTCGTCAAACGTTGCCACGTTCCTGAGAAGGTCGCCCCAGGACGCGGATCTAGATAAAATTTCTAGCTATAACTAGCAAGTTAAATGAAGATTTTCTCAATTCTTGTTTATGACATACATTTAATATCATTCTTCATTAAATAAATGACATTTAAATACATCGATAATAGACGTGGTAGCTAAAATAGCTAACTATTAACTACATCGTTATAAACAGAAAACAAAATTGAAAATATTACACATTCTCGTACATTGCAATAACAGTAAACACCAAAACTTTCTTAATAATAGCAGAACACGTAGCTTGTTTAGTAGTACCACAGAAGTACTGCCACTTTACCTATTTCTGCCGCCAAGCAGTAATGTGAGCATTACTGAGTTCCAGCTTTTAAAGGTAAGGGTACTGTTGAAATTACAAGCAAATAAGACTTATCAATGCCGCAAAGATCTGCGTTGCGATAGAAAGCTCTGAGTGACACTATAACTACTATGTACAGGCGTGTCGCTTACCACCAGGCGCACGACTTATTCGTCCCATCATTTGGTATCATAAAAAAGAATATAAGTACACCTACGATGTGTAAACCCTCAGTTGCCAACATTGTAATTAAAATATTTATTACCTACATTCTAAAAAGTTACATAAACAAAAGAAACATTAACCTTTTGAAGTATCCATTAATAACATGTTGCGTTAAAGCTTCTAATAAATTAGTGTAAATTCTTTACAAATAATTAAATATAGAGGTTTACATTACTTCTGTAGTCAAAGTACGCAAGAATACGTACCTTAAAAGTCAGTTTTTACATAATGTCATCTTGACCATAGTTTATGGTGATAATAATAATAATAACGCACACACCCAACACAGACCCGCACTAAGGAAACCCTGTGTCGCCGGTGCTATGGACACATATATAGACAACACAAATTACACCCAAACTCACGAGAGAAATAAATGTAGGCCATACAAATATTTCTCCCAGCCCGGGAATTGAACCTGGGACCCCTGTCCGGCATCGTAACCGTTCGGCCACAGAGGCAGTTTGTGATGTTGTGTGATGCTTACTACAAATGTAGTAAGCATTTTTTTTTCTAATGCGGTTTTTCATCGTCATAGGCTTGTCATAGACTCGCGACTAAGTCAAGGCAAACGTAGTGTAGGACGCCCTTTTTTTTTTTTTTTTTGACGGGGGAAATTTTTATGGATACCCCTGAGCCCAGGGAGACTCAGGAGTTATGTGGGGACTCTCCCTCCAGACTGGAGGGCCTACCCCACTAAAACCCCCCCGGGTTTCCCTCTCGCCGGTTGAGTCGGCGCCGTGGGATCAGTGAATGTAGGACGCCCTGCGGATGGACGGACGGAGGACCCAAGAAAGGCGGCTGTCCCGGTTTTCGTCCAAAACAATTACTGTCAAATAAGTAATATTCGACCTAATCAAATGACAATGTCAAGTATGAAGCTTCATTCGCATCATGCATCTTTTAATTTGGTGGAGAATTAGTTATTTGACAATAATTCTTTAGGGCGCATGTCAGACGGAGAACTGGTGTAGACATGGAGTGGATTAGTATGATGTTATTATGATCGCCTTATAGTGATTACGTCGTATGTAATTCCTACGTAGTTTTTTTGTTTTCTTATAGTACCAAGTGACGGGACGAACAAGTCATGCGCCTGATGGTGAGCGACACGCCTATCCATAACAGTTGCAGTGACATTCAGAGCCTTAAGTCACAAAGATCTTTTGGGTACAGCTACTGCGCCCGTCACCCTGAAACATAAGTTGACAAGTACCCATGTGCCTGTAATTTCACCAGCACACTTACACTTCAAAACCGGAACACAGTAATGCTGACATTACTGCTTGGCGACAGAAATAGATAAGGTGGCATTCCCTGGACGAGTCTTTCACAAGGAGCTCTACTGCTAATTATGTTTTTTTTATGCAAGGAAGGAGGTAAACGAGCAGACGAGCCACTTGGTAGGAGGTGGTCATCGTCGCCCATGGGACATTTGTAACATCAGACGAGCTGCCTATTGAGAGCCCTGTTAACACGCTTTTTGAAGAACCGCTTGTCATAACGCAAAGTAAATACTTCAGGAAGAAGATCATTTCACATCTTGCAGGTTCGAGGAAGGACGAACGAGATGCCCGCGTGGTCTTACAATACCAGGTATCTAAGATGTGGGGATGGACTCTACTCCTTTGACGGGAAGTGCGATGGTAGAAACGAGACGGTTGCACCAGTTCGAAAAGTCCCTCAGAGTATTTCCCATTGTAAAGACGGTAGAACATACACAGAGAGCCAACGTCTCTCCGTAGGCTAAGGGGCACCACATCATCTGTGCGTTATGTTATTATGATTGCCTTATAGTGATTACCTCATATGTAATTTCTATGTGGTTTTACAGGACGAAGACAAAAATTTGGTGTAAAATATAAAAACACAATAATGTTTGTAGTTAGCATTTTAATTAGTTAAATTATTAACCGACTTTAAAAAAAAGGGGGCGAGGAGTCTAATTCGACTGTATTCTTTTGAGAGTGCTCCGACACTTGTAAACCGATTTCCATGATTCTTTTTTTGGTAGAAAAAGGAGTACCTCCTCAGTAGTAGTTCTAGTCAATATGGCAGAAAATATTCCACCTATTAAGGTGGTAAATTACAAAATGAATCCGGTTAACTGGATTTCACCCACATTCCATTAATCGATTTCAATAAACTTGACAAATAGATGTAATTCCATACACTTCTAAGGTTGTTTTTATTATAAAAAAAATATACTTATATAGGAAATGCGGATTTAAATAGCGTATATTTGTTTTTTCAAATAAACCAAGATTGTGACCATGACCAACTTGGTAAACCGTGATCATGGGATCTGTGAAGGGCCCGAAACGTTGGTTTGTTTGAAAAAACAAATATACGCGATTTAAATTCCGAAAAGTAGTTTCATTTCCTATGTGTAACAATCGCCAAAACCTAAGAACTCGATAAAAAATATATAATTATATCTCTTTAAAATGCTAGGATTAAATCGTATATTTAAGCAAAAGTTTTACAAATTTTCATTAAACAAAATCAGTTAAGATAAACTATATAAAAATGCGGCAAAAATGTAAGGAATCTATAGGAACACCTTTTGTAGGTAAATACGCTTTTAACATTTTCATCTTTCCCATATAAATTCGTATAAAAAACCACAGCAAACCCAAGTTTCGTCTGTGTAAAAAGATTATTCAAATATTATCAATAAACTTGTCCGTTTTGATGTATACAACAAAGTTCTTGAGTCATCATATCATCCATTTCGTAGACACCAAAATATATCTTACTATTCTCTTGTATAAGAAATATGGGCGGCCGAAAAAGAAGAACTTCGCAGTTCTAAATGTTTTTTAAATATTCAACTTTGTTGCACAATCAATATAATCGTTAAAAGCGTAGGCATACACTAAGCTTAAAAAACGAGCTCGATAAATATAAAAATGCATAACTCAAGTTATCACTGTAAAGAGACGTTATGTAAAAGATAAATAGTAGATACCTCTACTATCAACTTGTCATTGTCGGAAGGTCGACTAACTTTGGGTTTTCCTCCCATATTATGCTCGAGAATAAGATCCTGTGAACTCAGCCCATTGTCGTTAACACATTTTTTTTAAGATTTCAACAAGTTGAGCCAAAACATTTGCAATGCCATTTAGCAATAGATTTTTTGCATTAGCATTAGCATTTTTAGCAGTAGAGCTCCTTGTGAATGAGTTTGTACAAGGAAGTATACCTTACCTGTTTCTGCCCCCAAACAGTAATATGAGCATTACTTCGTTTCGATATTGAAAGGTAAGCGTGCTGATGAAAATATAACTTGTCAACTTACGTCTAAGGGAGAAGAAATTATAGGTACAACTTAAGTCTCAGGGTGAAGGGCGTAGTGGCAATGCACCTCAGATCTTTGCAGTGTAAAGGACTGAATGGCATTGCAACTACTATTGACAGGCGTATCGCTTACCACCAGATGTACCACTTGTTCGTCCCGTCACTTAATAAAAAAAACCTACAAATCACAAAAATCCTCAGACGCAGATGCGCCCATAATGCTGATAATTAAATTTGTATTGAATTGATATTCAAATGTTTTTTGTGAAATTACTCCACTAGTTTGTTGTAATTATTAATACAAAGATCGAACACTCAGAAAAAATTGCTTCGATCCGGCCGGATTCTAGCAAACTAGCTTAGTTGTCGGTTTTCTGTCGGATATATTTCGGAGTGTCTGTGCAGAAACTTTTCAATTTAGTTCCACTCTTACCGTTCCTCCTTCAGTCGACTAAAAGGTCCGGAACAATCCATCCGTATGTCGTAAACCACCCATTCGCACTAAGCGCTTTGCTTCCTCCTTTCTGATGCGTACGGCAAAGGAATGGAATAGGGTAAAACCGGGATAGATGCCGCAGTGGGATTGGCCCTCGTTTTTAAAAAACCTAACTTCCCCAAATCACCACAAAGATTAATTAGTTTAAATAAGGAGTATAGACACCTCCCATCAAAGTTCCTGCAGGGCGTCGTGTGGAATAGACGCATTTGGCTTATGTATGCGTTTATCTCCGCGGCGAACGCGACAAACTGTTCAAAATTTCATACGCAACAATTTATTGTCGCATAACTTTGTAAGTTATTATAAATTCCGTTTTATTTTTATTATAACTATACACTGGTTCGTTAACTGCGCACCTAGGTGTCAGTAATCGCTCTATTGTAAATAGTTTAGTTACATAATAAAAGTGCATCTATCCATATCCAATAGGATAGTCGCCTCGATTTTTTCGCGGTATAGGTGCCTTTAGGGGCAAAGGACAAGACAAGAAAGTTAGGAAAAGCAAATAAAAAATACATTATTGTACTGAAAAAGACAAGTAAATGATAATAGCTTAAAGTAAGTAAAAGTACCAAGAGGACAAATTATTCACAGTTCAAACAGCGAACATTTTTGTATAGAATGTTTTGATAGCTACAAAAATACGAAGTGAAATAAGTAGTAACTTTAAATACGTCTATATTTATTATTAAAGATGTAATACGTATATTCAATATATTAAAGGTTGCAAATAAAACATTTCATTATGAATTTTACTATTTTATTCTAAAGGGTATCTATCCTTCTTAGTATTTTCATCGTGTGGCGTCTATCCATATAGGCAGTTGCCTATATGGATAGACGCTTGATCCTCAAAAAAATAGGTTTGCAAAAAGTCAGTTTCTTCAAAATCAGTAAATGTTATATCAATAAAATCAAGTCTTAATGTAATGTAAAATATCTAACCCGGTTTTACCTTACTCTATCGAGTTTGACGAAAAGTACAATTTGGGGCTATTGAAGGCTAGCGTGAATAGGCATTTTTGGGCAAACGCGTACCATGGTCGGTCATATCATCGCTTACATCAGATGAGATTGTAGCCAAGCGTATGTTTATTATTTATTATAAAAAATAAAAAACTGTGTATTGTTACATTTAAAGATAATCCATTCGTTATACAGTTACACGGTACACAGTTATTAGGCGCTGGTAATGGCAAAATTCTCTGTTTTTTCCATTTCTATCTCAAAACTGCAGTGCTGTACTGTATTATACAGCAATGCTGTACAATAATATCTTGTCAATGTTCAGCAGTGGACGTTTTGATGATAACGAATATATAAAGATTAAACATTCGATGTTTGAGTCGCCTCATAGTACCGCAGCCAGGCAATGTGACACTGCCATGAATACAAATGAGCAATGCACCATAAACTTTATCCTTTACTAGATAAGGTTACATTTCTATAACAAAAAAATTAAAAAGAACCCTCAGTAAGCGACGTCGAGCGGCGTAAAGCGGCACCGAGCATGCACTTTGCAAAAGCAATAAAATATACGTTTCGTTGCATTCTACTTCACAATAGAATTATACACCGGTGGGAATTTATATCCTATCACAAGTTTAGTAAAGTTTAGCTTAAAAACTAATTGATAGTATATCTAATTTACCTGTGATATACTTAGTCATCAATAATTTCGGTGAAGAAAACATCGTGATGACACCTGCAGGTTCAAAGAAGGTCCGCAACCCTCGGAAAATGTATGAAGTCCCCAACCCGCATTGGGCCAGTGTGCCAGACTATGGTCTAAACCCTCGCCTGAGAAGAGACTCGTGCTCTGCAGTGGGACGTAAAATGTGTTGATGTTCATAGTTTATCATCAAAATTGTGTGCTGCCCTACTTCCGAAAAGATTTCTAAATAAAATTAACGATAACCGATCTTTTAACCGGAACAAGCTATCTAGAACAAGGCCCAGTGAGCTATGGAAGCTTCCACTTGCATTTTATTTATACGACCACAACACGATAAAAAATTTTAATTTATAAATAACATGGAGCTCACTTTTACGCCAGCTGTTACCAATCAAAGAGTAGCTCTTTATTACTCTCACTTAATATTTTTAATACAGATATACTAATGGTTAATATTCTAACGGTCAAAGGTTGATTCGTGGTTAACTCGACGTTTAAGCTGGCACATGTCTAATATGGTACGTTATGGAAAGTTTTAAATTGTTTTTATAATAGTTGCCAAGTGATAGGCTATAGGCTTTTTATGCAATTTCTACTATCAAATGGCTAGGTTGTGGGCACATGTTTTTTACAACTGTCAAAATATAACGAATCGTGTTCGTTTATGCGGCAGTAAGAATTATTCTGTCTTCGTGAACAACGTAGAAAGTTAACATACCTAATCTAAGTTCAAAGGTGTACACAAATATTTTTTTAATTAAGTAACAGTAATAAATGCAACTCACCAAACCATATGTCTGGAGTACAGCACTGTATGGATGCGAGTCATGGACAATAACAAACAAAGACAGAGACAAATAGGAGTCATTTGAAATGTGGTGATCAAATAAGGAAGTTTTGGAAAGGGTTGGGGAGGAGAGAAGTCTTTTGAATGCAATATAGAGGAGAAGGGGGAAAACGTTCGAATATTTGTTGGGTAATTGCAAATTTGTAAGAGCAATAATTGAGTGGAGGATAGAAGGGAAGAGAAAGAGAGGAAAACAAATGGCGTATAGTGAACAAATAAAAAAGAAGATCAAAGTGAATAGCTATAAAGAGGTCTAGAAACTGGCTATGAATAGTGAGGAGTGGAGGAGGCGACAGTGTGCGACATTGTCACTCAGATCTTTGCGCCTTAAAGCTCTAAATAACATTGCAACTGCTTTGGACAGGCAAGTCGCTTACCACCAGGCGCACGACATGTTCGTCCCGTCACTTGATATCATAACTTTTTAATTTAAAAAAAACCGACCTCGAATGTTTGAAGAATTACATCTATTTGCCAAGTTATACTCGTCTTTTTTGCCAAGTATCGGTTACCGGAAAATGCACGAAACCGGATCCATCCCCTAGTTTGCCACCCTTGTGGCATCCACAGGTGGATACTTCCATAAATTTAAATGGGACTAATACTGAAGTACACTCTTTCCAACAAAAAAGAACCATCAATATCGGTTCACAAAACCGTACAATAAAAATAATATACTTCATTTACAATGTAACGCAAAAACCTAAAAACTTGATACAACTAAATATTCTTAGTTTTTTATAACCCATTGCTGTAATTTTATATTTCTCTTTATTTGCATTCAATAAAAAAAATTGTGCTGTTACCGACAAACAAAACAAAAGCAATGATGAGCAAAATTCAACGCACTAACTAGTAATATAAAGCAACGTCGCGATTTGTCCCAGCTAAGAGTAATGCGTACAATCATCGGTGGAGACCACCGCAGGTTCGCTTTCTACAACTTTATTGTAACTATAATCATTTGTACTCTTATAGTCTATTAAGTTGTAAAACTGTGCTTTTTACTTACAGGGTTCATAGAGCGTAAATATTGACACTTAATATTTGAAGTCATCCCTTCTCGTGGTCTTGACTGTGCCTTCATTTTAAAACATGTACCTACTTTATGGAACTCGGAGTATGTACTCTTAAGTACAAATAACAATAAATATTAAAAGCAATTAGTGACAAGTGAATCAAGGTGTAAGAGATAGATATATATATATAGTTTTAAATTTATATGTAAATTAAGAAATTGTAATGACTAAAAATAATATTCATTATGATAAAGCTAATTTATAGGCAGATTAAACGTGTCTAATATGTATTTTCCATAATTAAAGTACAAAAACGACGTGTCATGTGATTGAATTTCGACTTGTGGTAGTTATCATTGTTGTCATTCCTTTTATACATATGTCATAGTTTTGGCTTAAGCCATATTGTCCAAATAGTTACTTGAATCTATTGATATTTATATAGATATATGTATACACACGGCATAATATCGTTACTATTTTTAATAGAAATAAAATTATGTCATAACACCAGTTTCAAATATTGTGTAAGTATTATATTATAATCGTCATAGTCGTATTCAAATAGTCCTTCGCGATTTCAGTGCACAATCAAGCCCGCTCTCACACTGCGTCAATGTAATTCTTAGTTTCACACATTTTTTATCACAAATTTTTATCTTTGTATTTTAAATTACACATATTTTGAATTAGTTTATTTTGTTTTTAATAGTTACTTTTTTAATAATAGTAGTTAATTCATTGTAGCTATTGTTATTATTTAAGTTAGGGTTCATTAGTTGTTTTTTTTTTCTGTTGTGTCCACATTTGCATGCCGTGGCGACCGTTTAACTGAGGCAGAATTTAGTATGTCTATGTGTCACTGTTTCTACATTGTAATATTTAATTTATGTATCATCATCATATGAGACGCAAGACGTCTACTGCTGGAAATAGGCCTCCCTAAAGGTCGCGCTACTACCACCAAGTCACCCGTCCACGTTGTGGGTGGGCGCTGCGTGTTCCGATACGCGATCGCTGCTCACGCTCTTTGGCCACATCAGCTATCTCTTCTGCGAGCAATAAGCCCTGTCCACTGCCACTTAAGTTTTGCAATTCTTTGGGCAATGTGGGTTCTAGTTCTTTTGCGGATATCATCATTTCTGATTCAATATCGCAGTGAAACTCCGAGCACAGCGTTGTCCATTGCCCGTTGAGTGACCTTGAGCCTTCTTATGACGCCCATGGTGAGAGACAACGTCTCCGTGTATAAGGAAGATGTATTTAAATTTAATATTGTAAAAGTAGTACAAATTGGTTGAACATCTAACTACAAAATTCGCTTATAATCGCAAGTCGACATTGCTCTATAATTTTGAAATAATTCTAAGAAAGTTGAAGACTAAATATACCAGATTAGTCTAGCAAATAATCCCTTTAGGCGGTCTGTATAAAGGACATTGTTTTATTATCAATTTACGATGTCATAATGGTATCTTAGAGGATCTAGAACGGATGGTTTTCTTAGAAATTATTGTTTGTTGAAGATGATACGCAATTAGAGTTATTTGGATGAAAGCTCTGGACAAGTTTTACATCACTTTAATTTGATGTTACAGGAAGATTCTATGAATATATGTAAATTTAGTTTACTTCAGAGTATAATGATATATATTTCAGTACAAATTTGAAAGCAAATTCAAATTAAAATTCTTTATTTCTGTAATATTCATCCATAAAGGTTAGTGGGAAAGCACTTAAAAATTTCTAAAACTAATATTGACGTTGTCACAGTAAAAATGTTACTTTATCAAGATACCAAACATACTAAGTATTTTGTTGGAAATGAAAAACCATAACATTTACTGACAGTCATTAACACAACGTTTCGATTCGATCATTTTTGGTCGATACCTATCGATCTACATGTTAGAAAGGCCACTACCAACTGACTAATTATTATACGCACTCCATTTATCGAGATATACACACTCCATGTTTTTTAACAATTAAATTTCAAATTATAAAATAGATATTAATAAATTATAACTGTATTGAAAAATTTATTATTATATCTGTTTTAGACTCTCGCCTCTCCGGTGGCCTAAAACATTAGTATTAATATCGAGTTCTTAGGTTTTCACGATTGTTATACATAGGAATGAAACTATTTTTCAGTCAACCGTGACCACGGGACCTGTAAAGGGCCCGAAACGTCGGTTTGTTTGAAAAAAACAAATATACGCGATTTAAATCCGGAAAAATAGTTTCATTCCTATTAGTATTAATATTATTATTATCATTGGTACTACTATAAAGACATTGTATTTCATTAAATTCTTATTGTTTTTGTTTTTAGCGTACATGTTACTAACATAGTTCTTAAGGTTTTGTAACCAATATGCTATGGACTCATTTGTCTGCAAAAAAATAATTAATTTGATTTAATTAAGATCACTTGTACAATATACTTAACCTATAATAAATAGTAGATTTAAGTTTTTTAAATCAAATGACGGGATAAACAAGTCGTGCGATTGGCGGTGACACTCCGTAACATTACCAGTGCCACTCAGAGGTTTAAATCGCAAAGATCTGTGGAACGCTGCCACTGAACTTGTCGCCTTGAGACATAAAGTCCACAAGTCTCAATGTGCCTGTAGTGAAACACACTGACAGCGGGTGTAAGTCAGGCGCGTGTCGGGTCGGGTGTAATTAGTGCACGGCGGGTATAATTGCATGTATTTGTTAGTTGACAACACACCACACACGGGCGCAGATCGGGTCTCGATTCCGGTCCATATAAATACACGCTCCCGACACGACACTCGCCCGACCCACACCCGTTATCTGTGTGTTTTACGCTTTACCCTTCAAAACCGAAAAGCATTGGTGCTCACTGCTTGGTGACAGAAATAAGTAAGTATGGTGATGATACTTCCATGGACTACGATACTATGATATTTGCAAAAAGGTGTGAAGGCCACCAAGCTCTCAACACTAGGAACATTGGATCTTAAGGATTCTAAATTTAAGGTGCAAAATATTTCAAAATTAACGTTACACCAGGCAATCAGCTCCAGATCGTTGTTGATAAAACATTTCTTTACACTATAAGCATAATTTCGCATAAGCTTGAGTATTATACAAAATACTATCCAACCCAAAGCAATTAATAAACATCAGAGAAAGTTATATAACAGACATTTAAATGTCTCTGTCATCTGAGCAGAATTCTCACAAACGATGGAAGTTAAACCAAACAATATTCTTAGTGAAGCACAGCGACTATACAATGCACATACCTATGTGAATTTTTTACAATGTTATATTTGCCGTAGGATAAATTTGGATCTACGATGTCTGTCTTGATTAATATACGACGTCAAAAGGCGATATAAGTGTTTTGTATCTTTCCTCCCTTATAGAAAGAATTCTAGATTTTCGAAAAGGCACCTACAATTTGTCCCTTTATTACGAAATGCTTAAAACTCTTTCTTTCTCATGAATGTTTGGAGTTTTTTACAAAAATTATGACGTTTATGTATCTATATAGTACAGTCTCTTTGCCGTGTGAAGATGACTTGAACAGCAAATATAAGTTGGTAAATGTAATTGTAACTATGGGAAAACACGCGTCGCATGCAAATGAGACACGTTTTGTTTAAGTTCAAAGAATTTTATAAAATTGAGGTAATACAAGATAGCTGTGTTTATGATTGGAAAGAAAGCTGAGAAGTTATTATTATGTACTTGGATTTAAGTCGTGAGTTGGAGTTAAACTGTGTATGATTAATAACAACATACTTGTGTGCGTAGTTATACGCGTACCCATTTATATGATTAACTAGTAGTACATTCATAAGACTAAGGAGATATAGCATGAAAGCAGCAGACATAATAGGAAAGAAGCGACAGTTTCCAAATCCGTTCATCACCAAAACACGAAAATGACATCATCAGCTGACGGTCATCAGAGGCCTCCCCAATAAAACACCACCCTACGATATTTACTAGGTCATTGGTCTAAATAATGATGAGGAAGAATTAATGACGATCAAAGAATAAACTTAGCATCGGCAACCGCTAGTTGTGTAATACGCAACGGGAAGTGAGCGTGCCTACAGCCCTGGTACCTATCTGGATAATAGGGAGAGTACTGTACATGCACCCGGGGCGGCCCACCCGAGGCACAAGCTCTCGAGAACCGAATGAAGTCAAGTGACAACCTTTGTTCACTGGCTGATCTGGGGTTAGAACTTTAACTTATAAGGTTCCTGTACGCGCACAAGTTACAGTGCCCATCCCGCATAACCAAGAAGTTGATAGAGAGGGTCACTATAATTAAAACTTGTGTAGAAAAGGCATGAGAGCTGTTCCTCTCAGATCATCGCCAATCGAGAACCGTTCTTTTCGTTAGTTAATCCTCTTTCTGAACAAAGTCTTGAGTTAGTACAGTCAAGACGATGTTGCCGATAGAACGAGCTCAACTCAATGAAGACACCTAGATAATTATCCTATCTCTTCAAGGTTCAACTTTATTCGTGTCAAAGATAGTAATTTTAAATAGTAACTTCAGGCGTTACTATGCAGAAGTACGTGTTATAAAAATGGAAGTAATTTAATTTGCAAGTTCTTATAGTCAGTGAAGGTTAAATCATGGAAAATAACTGCGCCAGTGTTTAATTTTTTTTAAGTAAGTAAAGTTAACAAAAGGATAAATCAACTGCATGAAAAAACTCAACACAAGCGCAGCTATTTTGCTCAATTAGTTTTCACTGGATTCGCGGAGCAGAAAATTCATTATTGAACAGGAAAATACAGAGTATATTAGTAAAAAAAAAACAAACAAAAGGTATGACTATTCAAAGCAGTTGCAGTACCATTCAGTGGTTTAAATGGCAAAGATCTAAGGGGTACTGCCACTGTGCCCGAAACCTTGAGATATAAGTTCACAAGTCTCATGTGCCTGTAATTTCACGAGCACCCTTATATCCTGCAAAACCGGAACGCAGTAATACTCACATTACAGTACTTCCCTGGAGGAACTCAAATTTGATGAGATGCACTGTCTGACTATTTACCGGTTTGTATAAAAAAATTGAATTGTGTAATGAACGTTTATTTCTTTTAGGTGGACGTTGCAACTTCGACATCGTCGAGCAGGTGAAAGCCTATGAATATTCCTTAGTGGCTCTGACAACTAATGTATACCCGGGAATTTTCTTTTTTCTAAAATACATATGTCAATTCTAATGAGTACCACCACAAGTTGGTCCTTTTTGTTTCAGTCTGTATGATGTGTATTTTATATTTTACTATTACTCATTAATCGGAGATATCCAGTTAAGTGTAATTGCATTTAAGTGTATAATTCAAGCCATTGGCGCGGGTTACGTAATCGTAGTTTCCCCTTCGATTCCCAATTATAGGGTTAGCTTAGAAATCCGTACAAGTAGAAAATCATCGCTTGTAGGTTTTATTTATTGCAAAAATATTGTTTGCAATTAATGATTTTTTGTGAGTATGGAACTTTGCACATTGTTATGTACTTTGACAATACAAACAATATTAACGAATATTGTATACGTGCTTTATACGTTCTCGTATGCTCTCAATCCCATGTGCCCCCCGAAAATTAAGACCGTACCTACATTGAAAACAAACTTACTATCGCAAAATAAGTAATAAATATAATCATTTAATCAAACTATATTTGCTAAAAATATATTTATACCTGAGTTCTATATATGTTCTATACAGTTGACTTCATAAGTGATATTACTGATAAATAATAAATTAGAAGCATAATCTTGTGAAAGAGCTCGTCGAGGAAAGTACTGCCACCATGCCTATTTCTGTCACCAAGCAGTGATGTCAGCATTACTGCGTTCTGGTTTTGAAGGATATTATGGGTGCTGGTCAAACTACAGACACTTGGGGCTTAGATTCAGGGTGACGGGCGCAGTGGCGGTGCCCCTATTTGCGATTTAAAGCTGTGAATGGCACTGATTATAAATACAAAACTTCATGACAGTCTTTTCAAAAGATTACATATTGCACGGATTCAAGAATATTCTTTGTCCAAACAAACGAAACACTGTGAAAGAATAAAATTACACAGTGCACTGTTTTATCAACAAACTATATTTTGACAATTTGGATTTTGGACAGTTCTTATCGCAAGCGCATAAAGTTGAATATAAGTGTTAAGTTGTTAAGCATTATGTAAATGTCACTACAGCCAAATGACAAAGAATCAATTCATTTACATCCACAATAACACTTTACTAGGACAATATAAAGTAATTATTATACAGAACCCAAATGATCTAAACAAATTACATTTATGTAAGTATAGATATAAATTAATACATAGACCATTAGGTCAATGAAGCGTAGGAGTCCTTTTTTGCTCGAAGGTCTAGAAGCCTGTCCGGTCATGCTCGCCTGGTTATGACATATACTTTTTGCTATGTTTTGTATTAAAGTTCAATGAACGAGGAAGTAATTACGTTGATCTACAAGACGCGCACAGGGTGTATACTTTCTATATTAACATACCGCACCCTTTTTTTATTAAAGTCACATCTTCAAAATGACAACTTTTCAGACGTGAGGTTTAAAGATTCCACTAACGAAATAAGTCGGTAACTTTTCCATGCCGGAGAGTTATAAAATTTCACATATATATTGATATAACGCACCTCTGGTGAAACATAGATTTAACTGCAAGAAAAGTGATGCTTGACCATTATAAAAATGCAATTTATATAGCAGTTATATATTTTAAATTTTAAGTAGCAATAAAGCTCCTTGGGAAAGTGTTCGGCCAGGGGAGTATTGCCGCGTTACCTATTTATGCATTAAAGCCGTAATGTGCTGCGTTCCGGTATTTTTTATAATATACACGTGCGCATTTGACCTCCATCTCACCTGATGGAAAGTGACGAGAAGGTCGACGATGGAGCATGCACACCTAAATAAAGCCTGTTCGCTCTCGCCTTTGAAAGGCCTAAGTTATAACGTTCAGAGAAGTTCTTGTCAACTTATGTCTCAGGGTAACGGCAGTGCCCTTGAGATCTTTATGATTTCAAACTCTAAGTGACACTGGAACTGTTATGGACAGGCGTGTCAATTACTACCAGGCCCACAACTTGTTCGTCCGTCACTTAGAATCATAAAAAAATAGAATGAAATAATACAAGCACATTATGCTTTCCTTCATTTTTTCATAGCGGACGCAATGCTTATTTAAACAGTATAACATTTAAGAGTTCTTCAAAATGTGCTCAGCAACCTAAGCACAAAACTTTCAATTCGTTTTCTTTAAATTTTACAAATGTAATTTAAGCCACTGTTTCACCGAAGGTGCGATAATTTGTTTCATATAGGTCGTATTATTTTTATGAGTATCATGTAATAAAACTGTTTTTAGGTATGATAATTCGAATATTGCCCATTGTTTCCTTCTCTGTAACGAAGAGCTGTATTCCAATAACTAATGGTATTTAAAAATTGAATATTTGGTACTTAGACCTCTTGTCCACTTGAGTATACTTTTATTGTAACTTATCGGTATTTTTTTATGATACCAAGTGGCGGGACCAGCAAGGCGTGAGTAAGTAATAACGCCTCTCCATAACAGTTGCAGTGCCATTCAGAGTTTTAAGTCGCATAGATGTCATGGGCACTGCCACTGCGCCTGTCTCCCAGAGACACAAGTTGACAAGTCCCATGTGCCTGTAATTTCACCTTACCCTTCTAAACCGGCTCGCACTAATGCACACATTACTGCTTGGCGGCAGAAATAGGCAAGGTGGCAGTACTTCCCTGGACGAACTCTTTCACAAGGAGCTCTACTGCTACTAATTTTAATAATTTGAATCAATACCCGTATGCCGCACTTATTCGTACACTTATCGTACGAGATGATTTGTTGGGTATGTAGATTACAGCATAATAACAATATATTTTTGACCTTTCTATGTCTATGTTCTTTGTCCATTTATACATGTAAATTAATTTCCATTATTTACCTATTTACTTTTTTTTATATAGTTTCTTTATCCATCTCCTCAACGTTCTTGTTTACGGTAGTATCTCATTAGACGACTTGCTTGTAACAAAAACAAAATACCGATTACAAAAAATACGAAGAAACAAGCGAATAACACTATTTTAAATTAATGTTTCCGTTAATTGATACACAACCCGCATTTCCGACTGTATTGCCATAAGTATAAAAATATTGTGATTTTTTATAATGTTAGATCTGGGTTAAGGATCCAATGGTTAGTAACTCACAAAAACACAAACATATTAGTGAACATTAATTGACGTGGCACTCCAAAATGCCTAAGCTTATAAGCTCCACCAGTTTGTTACTAAACATTTTCAGGATACTGTTAGAAGCTGTTTCCAGTTCTCTGCAGTAAGGGTGCTGTCTTTTACCTAATCATTGCATAAAAATCGTGTTTGCATTTCTGCAAACATACCTGATGCACTGAAGGAACGAGAAAAGCCCAACAGCAATTTGAATCCGTTAAAAAGCAGTACTACGGTGCAGCTTGATTTTTTTTTATAATATCAAGTGACGGGACTGTGCACCTGATGGTAAGCTACACGCCTGTCCATAACAGTTGTAATGCCACTCAGCTCTTTAAATCACAAAGATCTGAGACGCACTGCCATTGCGCCCGTCACAGTAATGCTGACATTACTGCTTGGCGGCAGAAATAGGCAAGGTGGCACTACTTCCCTGAACGAACTCTTTCACAAGGAGCTCTACTGCTACTAAAATCGATTGCGGGTTCAAGTCCCAGCGGGTCGAAAAAGTATTTCTATGTGTTCGATATTTGTATCAATAATTGTAATAAAAACTAGTGGAGATTTTTCTCAAAAAAAAAATCAAATAATAAAAAAAGAATCAAGTCGAAATCGGTTCACAAATGCCGAAGTAAACTTAATATAATGAATACGGAGAGCATTCAGCTACCTTTTGGTGTAATTGGTCCGCAAGGCACTCGAGTAAAATGATTGACCATTAACTCTGAATCCAATTTATTAGAACATTTAAAAAAAATCTCTGGTTATTCGAAAGAGAATGTTATAGACGAATATTCAGGGGAAAGGCAAGAAATTCTTTGTAGATTCTACTAGAGTTGCAGGTGCAAAACGAGAAAGATAGTCCTGATTTTATACGAAAAAAGTTTTCTTTGTACGGGCCTAAATCGTTTCGGTTAATCAAATAGGTCTGAATAAACATTATGAGATAAACGATAGCGAAAAATTTCACAGGCTAAACCACAAGTCATACGCTGACCGCTTCTGAATGCAACCGTCAATAAAATCTTAGAATAATCGTGTGAGTTCGTAACTAAACACTGCTGCAATTATGCGACATAATACATAGGTTAGCTTCTCTAACGACTGACACACTATTTCCTAATTATGCTTTTGTTCATATAGATTAAACCAAAATAAAGACACGGCCATTACAAGAGAAATGTCTTGCATCAATCTTTATTTTAATAATTATTTCTGTTACAAATTACCTACTAGGTCGAGCAATTTTTGAAAATAGGTGGGCGCCTACTTATTTACATCAACGGATTAATGTTTGTGTTAGAAGATAATAAATAATAATATAATCTTGTTTGGAGTTTAAATGATACTGTAGCCGCCATACCTAAGTAAAAGACGTAAAGATTCTCGACGAGCTTGTAAAATTAAAGACGATTTCAGTCGACTGTAATATTTTGGCAATAGGTTACTGATTTACAGGAGTAGGGCCATTAATCGCTGAACAATGGTGGTTTCTTACGTCCCTTTTGACCTTTGTTAGTTCGTACAAAGTTCGTTAAATTATGGTAGGGACGAAATAACATGTATATGGTGTTAGTTGATTGGCTCAAAATAGAACCCACGGCTGACGTAATATGCCCTTGACGTTTAAGTTACTGCTTCAAAAATTACATTAAATTTTATTACAAAAATTCTGTTGTTCGTTCGCAGCAGATACAATTATTTTGTTATGGGAGCAGTTGCAATGAACATTTGACTTTTGATCAAGGAAGCTTTGTCCAGTGTCTGGTATTTCTAAACTGAATTTGCAGTGTTGATTTCGCTAGCTGGATCTAGTAAAACTACTGACCTGTTAATTCTTAACATGTTTTATTACTGTTAAGGTCAGCGCAAACCGGAGGAAAGAGCATTGAGGAGTATCTTATGCCCGCCAACGCACATTCACGAAAATACCGCAAGCATCCACCAGCATGCCGCACAGCGTCCACTCCCTCCCGTTTGCCGTTACCCTGGTGCCTCCCGCTGCGGTATCCTGTAGGGTGTTATAATACCGTCGAGAGAAATGCACTGCGATAATCCGAGGTCGATCTCAGTGCATTCAAATTCATACTTTAATTGAAATAGCATAAAACATACATTGATTTGAATTATCTTTTTTTTTTTCATTGACAATTTAATATAAATAAAGACAGCGAAGGAAGACCGAGACGAAGTTATTTAGATTAGATAAGGGAAAGGCTACTATCGTATTGTATCAGGGAAGGCAACCGACAAGAATCTAGCTCTTAAAATTAGAAGAAGATCATCAATTACAACTTTGACTGTGAGCGTACCCGATTAATTGTGTGATTGTTATTGTTTTAATTCTTTATTTTGGTTATGATAATTTAACTTAAATTTAGTTTCTTTTTTCCTATTTTTGATATAGGTTTAATTGGCCTCTAGGTGTTAGTCATTGAATGTTGTGGACATCTATAATTAGCTTGTGGATCGGTTTATTCTCTTTAGTCTTAAGTTTTAAAAACGTTATGCAAACTAAGCAAGTAAGCTTTAAAAATGATTGTAATGGAAAAATCTAATCAGTTACAACTTATTAATACAAAGATTATTATAACAAACTAGTGAAATAATTTCACAAAAAAATATCAATTCAATAAAAATTTAAAATACAGTGAACAGCGACATCTCTCGCCAGTAAAGATATCTAACTAGGTGACAAAACTTTCATAGATTTCTCATAGATGGCGCTTCGACTAAAAAGTCGTTAAAAACACCAAATACAAAGATACGACGCAAGCACATAGAAAAATTCGTGAGGTCCGCTGGTTCGTTCCGTGGCTTAGTTGGTATAGCGTCTGACACGGTATGCAAGAAGACGTCGGTTCGAATTCGGCCGGATCGAAGGAATTTTTTCTGAGTGTTTGATCTTTGTATTAATAATTATGATAATTAGGTGTTTTAAAATAGAGCCTCGATTTTAAAAATATTCATTTCACGACTCAAGGTCTAGATCATGCATTTTTTATTTTATTTATTTATTCTATAGATATACAATACTTAACATTAATTTAATACTATAACACACTTTAGCTTGGAACAAATGACAATTGAGCACAACATTGAAATGAAATAGATTTAGTTAAGTATCTTATTTAAAAATAGAAACGAACGTTTATAAAATTAAAAAAGAGAAGTTTGAATATGGTTTCCGTAAATTGAAAATAAGCAAAATGAACGCATCTTGAGCCTCGTTTTAAGACCTCTTAGATGTTTTAAATGATTTTAAAGATTGGTGTAATATATCTAAATCATTGCTAACCTTATACAATTATTTATATACTTATAATTCCTGAAAATCATACAACATTCTACTGAAAACCTAAAATTCGAACTCTCAATAAGCGTATTTTTAGACGTCTTTTAAGAAAAAAGTTTCCGGAAAAAATATTTACAAAAAGTCCAGTTCCGAGTATTTTTTGACACATTTTTTATTGTCTTAAACAACAATTTTTACAGAAAAATGATAAAATAAAAACACGATTTCTTTCAAGTTTTACTTAGATACTTGTTTAAGGGTTACTTTATAAAAAAGTACGTTGATTGAACTGCCTCAAAATTAAATATGTTATATGGTATCTACGAATAGATCCAAAGCTTTTTTTAGTCTCTATACAAATTTAACACACTGTGTATTAAAACAAATATATATAAAGAGAAACTTATCTGTTTATCGGCGCACGAAATCGACTCAAGATGGTGTTCGATCACTGTCCGCTCTGTGTGAGGTTTCAGTTAATGTGCTCAGTCGTGTCATAAGGAATATCGATCGATAATAACGCTCTATCGTAATCGACCACCTATGGTCGGAGATAGATCTGGAAGTAGGTACTATGTGGTATGGATCTTACGATTATTTTTTTTATAATATCAACTGCACTGCCACTGCGCCCACCTGAGACATAAGTTGACAAGTTCCGTGTGCCAGTAATTTCACCAGCACCCTTACCTTTCAAAATCAGAACACAGTAAGGCTGTGATTACTGCTTGGCGGCAGAAATAGGCAAGGTGGCAGTACTTTCCTGAACGAACTCTTTCACAAGGAACTCTACAGCTACTGTTATGTTATGACGATGTTATTTCGTCGTCATCATCAATTCCTATGTGCACATTATCAACATATTCTACAGTTATATGTATTCTAAAGAGAGGGTGGACATACGTCTAAGTAGCGCCGGTTGGGGATTTAGCACGTCTTTGAAGACACCTAACCTTACTGGATATAATATGTACATTTTTATTCATCATTAGCACACTCAGAAAAGTGTAATAATAAAAATGTGTGAACCGATTTTGAGGATTCTTTTTTGTTGGAAAGGGGGTACCTCAGTAGCGGTCTTATTTAAATTTGAAGAAAATATTCCACCTCTCTACTAAACTAGGGAATTAATGACTTTTTAAGTCGTTTTTTTAGTACTCTGTATTGATTGTTTTTATTCTTTGTGGCACGGAAAGTCAAATAATCTCATAGGTAAGCAAATTACTGCATTACTGATTAAAGTCTACCACTCAATGAGAAAGAAACTCGAGGGTTTGCCCATTATAAATAAACATTTGTACACATTTGTTTTTTACTACTTTCATTAAAAAGTACTAATAATATTAACATAAATTAGATTATCATACCGTTGATGTCTTTCGATTGTCACAATGTAAAATGTATGTAAGACATTTAAACCAAATGACTTAGAAGTATTTTTTTGGGAAGTGAAGAGGTTTTAGTAGGTCGGGTGGCCGCGTTTGTCACTTGATGACATTGTTACTGTTCCTATAGAGCGAGTGGGTGTAAGAGAACTCGTTTGGATATTTCCGTGCAATTCGTTTTATATTTCGTAGTTTAATGTTTGTTCAAGTAATATAAGTTAATATAATATATTCGTTACATTTAAATATATATCTGGATGTTTACAAATATTTATTGCCAATCAAAAGTCATGTGAAGGCATACAAGAACAAAATGCAGCATTATTTCCAGCGTAGATATATCAGGTCCTTCCTCTCAATTTTGACGGGGAATTCTAGTCGCCAGCAGCTGGTCTATGCGTGTCCCGGAGAGTTCGTAATGGACATGCATCGAGTATATAACCAAAAATAGAGACGAAATAAGGGCCATCCATACCTTGCAACTCATCAAACAAATAATACATAATACAATACCATAAATAATACACTTATTGCGAATAAATTACTATTATCATTATTACATTATTAAATGGGCCTTATATCACTTTTAAATATGAACTCTCGTTTTGCACTGAAATAACGAGTTAGAGAACTGAAATAGTACAGCGCCAACAACTAACCCGTGTGTACGTTTACTTTTATTTTTTTTTATTAAATTTATTTATCTTGTCAATTACATTTTTTGACAAATAAGATAATGTTCTCCCAAACTTCTATATTTCTTGTAATGAAGGTAATATCTCTAACTATGGGAGGCTGTTCCATTCGGTGGTGTGGGAAAAAGAGCAAAACATCGAATTACAAAACAAACGGAATCACATTTCATCAGTAATTAAATATTAAATATGTCATTTTTAAATTTTCGTCAATTACAGCAAAGTTAAACTGGTCAATTTGAAGTGAAACAATTGACGTCACCCGTCAATTGTTTTGAATTCGGGCCGGCCAATCGGAGCGTAGTTGTCACCGTAATGATTTGGCAGAATAGTTTTCAAACAAATTAAATGACATTCCGTCTCTATTTCTTTAGGTTATATACTCGATATGGACATGAGAAATTGCGTGCCAGAGGTGGTGATGTGGCCGTTGTAGGTTTAGCTAGTAACGCGCGTAAATTGGTTCTAATTGCTTTCCCAAACATCATCTGATAGGGACTGATACCAGTTGAGGGATGTGGAGTTACAAATATTTATTGACAAATATAAGTCAGGTGAAGGCGATGACATAAAAAAACAAAATGCAGCATCATTTCCAGCCATTTATCTATCACAAGTGTTACAAGTTTTAGTAGCAGCAGAGCTCCTTGTGAAAGAGTACCTTAGCTATTTCCAAGCACACGACTTGTCCGTCGCGTCACATGGCATCATAAAAACAAAATTAATTCATAGATTAAACCCATTGTAAAAATATATCTTATCCTATATTTTATTTTAGGCACAATAGGGTTGATATAGCCGTCGTAAGTCGTAATCCTTTATCCTTTGTAGAGTTGAGTCTACCACAACATTGCACCGAAATTCGACTTTAGTGTTACACAGTGAGTAGAGAGGTACTATTGTACCTATTGGCACAGTGAGAAATAAGTCTTTCTAGCGGCACCGCTGGTGGGACATAACAGTGACACCACAAGAAACCGGCGCAACTTTTGAACATAATGACTTCAGAAACGTTTCTATGAAATCTAACCAACTTAGAAAACAGAACTAATTTAGAAAAGTTCATTTCACTAATTGATTCCACCGGGAATCATTTCATACAATGCCTATACTGACTGCAAACCGTTGGGTACTGAGGTCGTCAATGAAAAGAAAATATAAATAAAATATATTTTTTAAATCGTGTGTACAAATTTAATGGAGTTTGATTGGTTCAAGTTCACACAAAATCTCCAATGAAAAGGCTAAGCTTTTACGTCCATATTAATATTGCTAATAAAAAAAGAGCAGAGTTAACCTTTTTTAAAGTTAAAAAATAAAAGTACGTTTATAGATTGCCGTATAAATATTTCTTGTCATTCTATTTTTTGTCCCTATTCAAATGTTCTCACTAATGAGGTGCGAGTTCTACGAATTTTGCCGACGAAATTACTTGATATGTTTCTAAAACGATTTTGTATCAAGAAAATAACATTATTTTTAACACTTGTTACTCAACACACGTTGAACTCGAACTTAATGAGTACTTCCAATACATTTAATTACGCGTGTTTTAAATTATAACGAGCTGCTTATAATATAACTTTTTTTATGTTATATTGTCTATTCATATTCATCCGTCCGACAACTCGATCCATAACATCCGACGGCATCTTGAACAAACTTAAAATTTCCGTTGGAAAAATTTAGAGGTAATCAAATTCCGTATGATCTCTTACTATGTGTTATATTAGCCCAGTGAACTGCCACTATAAATAAATTTGTAAAAACATTCTCATATTATGAAACCAGTGAAAGTGTTGATATACTGTTTTGACGCACAAATTACCCCTTAAGATGTGTATAACGACTTTTTAATAACTCCATTTTGATTTTACCGCCTATATGATTCTGTGACAGTGTGAGAATTAATCTAAGATTTCGCTTTTCGATTCTAGATAATAAGTTAATGTAAATAATTGCTTGATTCATCTGATACTGCAAAGTTTATGGTTCTTGCTTTTTTAATATATGTAGTTTATTATTTTGTAGTAAGGATGGAGAAAATCATAACGCACACATTCATAGCCCCACGCTAGACAAATCCTGTATCACGGATGCCATGGACACATACATAGATAACCACAAATTACATTCAAACACACAAGAGAAATAAATGAAGACCATACAAATATTTCTCCCGGTCCAGGAATCGAAGCCGGGATCTCTGCGTGAAGGACCAGCAGGTCACTGTTCGTCCACAGAGGTAAAATAAAAACAAACAGCAAAAAAATTAATTAAAATACAAAAAAATGGAAAAATACACTAACATATTGATCAACAGCCTGTGTGTGATGCAGCAAGACAAATAGGTCGTGCCTCAGTGCGAAATTTGTCCAAAACCGTAAAATAGATGACGTAACCAAGATAAGAGAAGAGCAGTAATGTTACAAAACAAGTAACAGGTTACGGAGATTATTTCATTGAAATTCGATTTATGTTATGTATTTCATTGCAGGCGGCTGTGCATTAATTATAAACATTGAGTATTAACACGTAAATTGAAATAAATTTCAAGTCTTGTTACGATTATTAAGCAAAAAAGTCTATTGAACAGGTTATTTAAGGAGGTCAGTATCTTGCCTACTCTATTTATGTTTTGATTTGCAACTTACTAGTTCAGTGGTATTTGTAATTAGGTATGTAGTGTTTTTGATGTTTATAATTATGTAATATTTTGAGACATTTCTTGGCCACAATGCAACCTGATGATAACCGACAAAGTAGCCAACGATATTACGTATCTGTAATTATGTAGTGTTTTTACTGCTTTAATGTTTATAATCATGCAATGTTTTAAATTTACTTAAATGGTATCGCACACAAAAATGTTATTACTTTTCTTAGTACCCGTAGTGGTTATATTGATTCAATATAAAATGTTCAATATAAATCATTGAATTTTTCTACATTTTGTCAGATCGTAAATAAATAAAATAAATAATAACGCACACACTCAACATAGCACTAGGGAAACCCTGTGTCGCGGGTACCATGGACACACACATAGACAACCACAAATTACACCCAAACTCACGAGAGAAATAAATGTAAGCCATACAAACATTTCTCCCGGCCCGGGAATCGAACCTGGGACCTCTGCGTGGCAGTCCGGCATGGTAACCGTTCGGCCACTGAGGCAGTTAATGTTAATATTTCTCTATGGAGAAGCAGTAAGCAGCAACTATACATTTCACTTCATTTCAATTGCGTGGTACGTGTGCCAATAGTTCGCGTAGTTCTGCAAACTTGAGCTCAGTCCGCCATTTTCGCTTTGTATGTTATGATCATGTCAATTGTGTCACGTAAAATCATACGGAAATTGTACAAAAAGGCCTTTTTCGCTACTTTGGAGTACAAAAAAATAGTTACACTTGTTATATTATCTTCAGTGGTGTATCATATCGTCATAGGGTCTTGTTTTATTTAATTTTATTATATTTCAATTTTTCTGTTTGTCGTAATATTTTTTTGTCACAAGAAGCAACAGTAAACCTTGTACTGCTGCAATTGGTCGCTTCTTTTTTGGAACCTAAGTAAATATCTCGAATTCACCGTCTTTCAGCTATTAACCGCTAGGTGGCAGCACATTGATCGAAATTTCAATGTAAAATCAAAACGTCATAACTTGCAATAATAATTATTGAAATGCCAACAGGGTAAAGTTTAAGTTATATTAATGGTCTACAATTTATTATTTCTTTTGTAATTTGAAACTATGACCAATCATTATCGAAATTTCATATTGTTTCAAATTTTGAATGACTGAGTTTTGGCGACAGTACCAACTTCCCTGGACGAACTCTTTCACTAAAAGCTCTATTGCTACAAGAATGTGTGTAACAAATGAGACAAACCGGTCGTACTGGGAATCAAACCCGTGACCTCCACACCTGTGCTCCACAGTATCAGTTGTCATTTTTGGGAATCACCACACTTAGTCTTAACTACACGGAATCGCATTAAGCCGACCGGAAATAACTGTTCTACGCCTGTACTTTAATCTGTCAATTATAATTTCATAGACCATACCTTTTAAGCGCTCTTTTTTGTTCTGAATTAAAATTCTATTGTCTAACGTACTCGCTACTGAGCTGAAGCGTTTGTTTGACTTTTATCTAAATATATGAAGAGGCTGTATGTTAAAATTTAAAAAAAAATGCCTTTATTGTCATTGGATTGTTACCAAAATATACATTAAATAATGACATTATTTCATTTACTCGTAGAAAAAGTATTGTATGCAATCAATACATATTTAGCTCTAAAAAAGCCTCGTGGCCTAAATACTTTAGAGACCCTCATTATGCAAAGATTGCATAAAATACTATTGTCCATGTAAATAATGCAGAAACACAAAAAAAGGAAAATGTAAAACGTCTTTTGTACTCTTATTGGACATAAAGTTATTTCTGAATGGTTCAAGCCGATATAGCGTTAATAAATGTGATGACTACCGTACTATATCAGTCATCACGCCTCACAGTTTCTATTTCCTCACTTTCAATAATGTACATAATCCAAGTCCTGCTGTTAAGGAAAATAATAAAACAACAATATCATTGTACAATTTCGTTAACTATACTTTCCAAAGAAACTCATTCTAAGACGTCTATAAATGGTGCGATATGTCCTAAAGGCAGATCAACAAACCATAATAAAATTGCTATAAGTTTTAGCGCGTTTCTATTCAAAACTCAGATGTCTCTATCGAACAAATTGCTTAGAGCGGGCTATCAGAAAACCATAGGTCCCTATTACTAGTATTAGAATGTGGTTGGACACGGAAATGGCATAGATAAACGCAGTGAGGCAGAAGGGTTACAAAATATTATAAGCTTCATAAAGAACTTTCAGTAAGTAAGTACTTACTTACTTAACTTACCTATTTCTGCCGCCAAGCGGTAAAAGTGCAGTGAGCATTACTGCGTTCCAGTTTTGAAGGGTAAGGGTGCTGATGGAATTACTAGCACTTAGAATTAGTGCTAAATATACCAAATAAAGGAAAAGGCTTGAACTTGCATAAAGATTATAAATAAGAAATTAAACTGAAATTTAAAAAACTGATACAAAACACTGTACTCCAAAAAGTTACCATCATAAAAAAATAAACCCGTTTGGGAACTTCAACACACAAACACACAAACACATAGGCAAAGGCTTCAAACTTACAATTATCCTCTTTTTACGTCGGGGGTTAAAAATGTGTCAGTTTTCTTTGGTTATCATTTTATTTATCGATATCTGTTACGTTAAAAAAAATTCGGCAATCAGCCAATCTCCTGCAATAATACTAACTAATACACATCCTCTCTGGCAAGCACAATAAATCTATTATTATTGCAATTTTACATAATATTCATTTTCTCATGTAAGTTTTTTTGTGGAGTTATAAAGATGGCCCTGGTGGCGTGCATACCGCTTTAAAGCCCGACTCACGTAAGTTCAGAAAGCGTCATATCTGTGCATGCACAATTTGATCTTTATCGACCCAATGTCGCCTATCATATCTCGTGGCATGTTTAGCGCTCTGATTGCTTTCCGGGACATCGAGCGATTATTATTGTATGCTGAACGTTACGTTACCAATATATTGGTACAAAATATCTAACGACTTTAAGTTCTATTGGAAGTTACAGCATAAGTAATTAGTTGTCATTTGATGGCACAATGGGAATAACCCGTGTGAGGCATAATGGTGACCGACTGGTTTTGGCGAGTTGTGGAATGCTCGGCAGGACGATAGATGCGTTTCGATGTAATAATTAGTTTAACTGTTTTAATGAAATACCTACTTATTGTTTTAGATTAATTATTAGTGTAGCTTATATTTTTAGTGTATAGAAATGTTGTATCTGGTTAGAGATGAACTCATCAGTATTGATTTTAACCAGTTATGGTGTTTACAATACTGTATGTATTTGATAATGCTATTGAAATGTGTGTTAAATAAATTAAGAAAAAAAGTAAATAAACATATTTTTAATTAAATTTTTATTGAATTGATATTCAATTATTGCAAAAAATTTTTAAAAACTAAAATTTTAATAAAAATTTAATTAATACAGTGAATAGCGACATCTCTCGCCAGGACTGGTAGCTGTAAAGGTACTAACTGGGTGATAAATCTGTCATAGATTTCTCATAGATGGCGCTACGACTAAAAAGTCGTTGAAAGACCAAGTACAAAGACACGATGCAAGCACATAGAAAAATTCGTGAGGTCCGTTGGTTCGTTCCGTGGCTTAGTAGGTATAGCGTCTGGCACGGTATGTAAGAAGACGTCGGTTCGAATCCGACCGGATCGAAGGAATTTTTTCTGAGTGTTTGATCTTTGTATTAGGGGTTAAAGTATGAAATTGCCGTTTTATTGCAATAGGTTCTTTGAATTTTCATAGAATCTTCATGGTTTGAGGTTTTCGAATGAAACTTTTTTCAAATGGTTTCTGTGATTTTTTTTTTTTAATTTGAAACATTTGAATATCGACTTTCAATTGTTTTTGTTATTCAATTTAGACAAGAAAGATGGATACTGCGAAAATTCGAGTGATTTTTGAATACGAGTTCCGACGCGGAACTAACGCGGCAGAAACAGCCCGCAATATCAATGCTGCGTTTGGAGAGGGGTCTACTAATGAACGCACCGTGCGATTTTGGTTTAAACGCTTTCGTGATGGAAATTTCGACTTAAAGAACGAGTCACGAGGAAGACCACCCACACAGGTGAATAACGATGAATTAAGAGAGATAGTGGAAACCGATCCTAGTCAAACTACCCAGGAATTAGCGGCATGGTTTAACGTTACCTTACCCACAATATTGACTCACTTGCGTCAAATCAATAAAATAAAAAAATACGAAAAATGGGTGCCTCATGATTTGACTGATCTGCAGAAAGAAACGCGTGTTGAAACTTGTGTTGCCTTGTTGAACCGGTACAGAAATGAAAGAATATTGGATCGAATTGTAACATGTGATGAAAAGTGGATTCTTTATGATAACCGGAAAAGAAAAATGCAATGGCTGACCCCAGGTCAAATGCCACAACAGTGTCCTAAAGCAAAACTTACCAATAAAAAGGTAATGGTAACTGTTTGGTGGTCTCAGCATGGTGTTATTCACTATAGTTTTCTCCGATCTGGTCAAGCAATAACGGCAGATGTCTATTGTGCCGAACTCCGAACCATGTTGACAAAACTAGCAGTAAAACAGCCCCGACTCATGAATCGATCTTCACCATTATTGCTCCACGACAACGCGAGACCTCACACAGCACGAGAAACCATTTTGACCCTTCAGGAACTGCAGTTAGAAACCATTCGTCATCCTCCGTATTCACCAGACCTTGCTCCAACGGACTACCATTTTTTTCGTGATTTGGACAATTATCTACGTGACAAGAAGTTTTCTTCCCAGGAGGCAGTACAAAATGCTTTCACACAGTTTGTGCAGTCTAGATCGTCGGAGTTCTATCGCAAAGGCATTAATAACCTTCCCATTAGATGGCAGCAATGTATAGATAATAATGGCAACTATTTTGATTAAATAAATTTGTTAAAAATTTTAAAAATAAACAATTTAGATTTTCAGTACAAATCGGCAATTTCATACTATAACCCCTATTATTAATAAAATTATTTTTGTTTTTTTTTAAATTAGTAAATATTTTTGGAACAAAGCATATATTCAATTCGTTGCAAAAACAAACCGAACCAATAATAGAATTTTCCTGGAATATTTGCTGCCGTATGTCATACTATCCCTGCGAAATTTTGTTTGTCCTAATCTACTCATACCTTTTTTAATTTAGTTAATATATCGGTAGGTACTTTAAACTACAACTTACGATAATCATTTTCTTAGTCACCTCTGCGATGCTTAATCTTTGAAAGCTCGACGTCAAATCACGTCCTATCGTCATCTCCTGCTCTGATAACTTTCAGGGGCGCCGATTATGGTTATTCACCGAATATTGCGGTTGCGATCTGCGCGGGCGCTTTAAGTTGTGATGGCTTAGTTTACACTTGGAAACAACAACAAGTTTGCTGGTTCGATTATACGTATTAATATTTATATATTATAATATTTTTTTAAATAACATAGAAATTAAAACACGTATCACTTTCTTTCGAAGAGATGTGTGTCAAATAAGATGCACATCTGCCCAAAAATTATGAAGACTAAATATACTCTATGAGAGGCAAAGCCCTTATTTTATTAAAAAAAAAACTAAAACATCTGTAATAATATCTCATGAACAAAAAATTTAAAGTGCATTTACATTTTAGCAGCAGTAGAGCTCCTTGTGAAAGGGTTCGTCCAGGGAAATACTGCCTTACCTATTTGTGCCACCAAGCAGTAACGTGAGCATTACTGCGTTCCGGTTTTGAAGGGTAAGGGTGCTGCTGAAATTACAGATGCTAAATTATGTAATATTTCATCACTTAGCTATCACAAAGCGTAACCAAAATTCATAACATTGAATAGATCAATCACAAGTTCGTCATATATATATATTTTTATTATTAAATAAATAATCAATAGCAAATATAGGAGTACGAGAATAGCATTCAGTAAGGTAACTTATATTTTGAAATTTGACTCGTCGATCGCCTCGAAAGGTTGATTTACGATCAATACATTTATCATTTTCATAATCATCATATCAGAAAGAATAACTAAAAAACCGACTTCAAAAGTTCGTGGTATTACATCTATTTGCTAAGTCTTTATTGAAATCACTTACCGGAAACTGCGCGAAACCGGATTCATTCCCTAGTTTGCCACCCACAACCAACAAAAAACAAGAAGACTAAAAAAAAAGTCAAATTGAAAACGTCCTCCTTTTTGAAGTCGGTTAAAAAGACAAAAAGGAAGGATGTTTATACAATATTCCTACAGCTTCTAGGAAAGTTGCCTGTACTACTATTAAATTTAAAAAGAAACTGTCGAAACCTGATAACTGTAATCTAAAATGAAATCTCATATCCTTTTCTAAATGATAATGAAAGAAAGAGATGCGCGGTATTGAAATTAGGTTCACTTTGCCTTTACCCAAAACGGCGCTAGTGACTCACCAAAAGCATAAAGCTCCGCAGTAATTACATTTATTGTAAATTTGTACATCATTCACCATAATGAGTGGATTGTAGACCTGTAAAGGCTTAATTTCGTTAGTTTGATTGATTGGTGCTTTGCTTAATTGTAAAAAGTAGCACTAGAAATATGCATCATACAATTATATACACGATTTTAGAGTTCAAAAAGTCATCAGCAACCACCTGATTAACATCCTTCAGTAGAAGAAAAAGGTGTATAAAGTAACTACACAAGGTAAACGTAATGTACAACGCCTTGAGACAAGATGGACGGATGACCTGGGAAAATTAGTAGCAGTAGAGCTTCTTGTGAAAGAGTTCATAGAGGGAAGTATTACCACCTTACCTATTTCTGCCATGAAGCAGTAATATGAGCATTACTGCGTTCCAGTTTGGAAAGGTGTTGGAGAAATTACTGGCACATGAGACTTGTAACAGGCTCAATAGCCCTAAGATCTTTGCGATTTAAAGCTCTGAGTGGCGGGCACTGCTACTGCTATGGATAGGCGTGACGCGTACCAGCCGCACGACTTGTTTGTCCCGTCACTTAATAAAAAAAAGTAGCAGGTAGTGGTTGAATGCGTGCAGCACAAGATCGGGAGATTCGACGAGCTCAGGGTGAGGCTTAAATCCAGCAGTGGATGCGTGTAACATCATCGGCCTATCGCAGTCCACAACTGGATATAGGAGACCTCTGCCAATGAGCACCATTTCGTCAGGTCCTCAGTTTGATGCATCCCTATGCTGCCAGCAACCTTTCGCAGATCGTCACTCTATCTGGCCAAAGGGCGTCCTACATTACATTTGTCGAGCCGTGACCTCCACTCAAGAACTCGCTTCCTCCATCGGTTTTCGGTGTAAGCTGAGGATGAAACCATCTAGGGACTGCAATCTAGTTGAAACAACGCTCCTTAACTTATTACCTAGGTTTTGAGTAATTTTACCAGCAGACTTTACTTTTGCTGTCCTTGTGCTACTTAGAATAAATAATAAATAAATAAATAACGCACACACTCAACATAGCCCCGTACTAGGGAAACCCTGTGTCGCGGGTACCATGGACACACACATAGACAACCACAAATTACACCCAAACTCACGAGAGAAATAATTGTAGGCCATACAGCTATTTCTCCCGGCCCGGGAATTGAACCTGGGACCTCTGCGTGGCAGTCCGGCAAGGTAACCGTTCGGCCACGGAGGCAGTTGAAACTTAGAAAGGTTGTGTGAAGTCTTACTCACTTCATATTAGGGAATGTTTTATCCTCTATATCCTGTAAAATTAACGTAATTAAATGCGGCTATCACCTGAGACGTCTGCTTACCCTACAATCAAAATACATTTAAATAATTTTTCTTGGCCAAGTAGATCACAGCGGTTAGATTTTTGATAAACTCGTTGCGTGTGTATGTGAGTCAATGAATAATGTAATTATATTCTAATGTTTTAAACACAAAGAAATAGGTAAAGAGCCGATACATCTAACAAACTTTACGCGAACTTAATTTTTGGACCTGTTCTGTTGTTTTTTTTTCACAACATTCTTCGATTTTTTGTTTTTTGTTTCTTTATTTTCCTTCACAAAATTCGGAGAGCATAATATTAGTAAATTAAATATGGCTGTTTACAAAAATAACAGAAAATGACAAAAAAATAAAGTTGGTGTATTGTTCATTGTATAATGTTCATTGACGGGTATCGAAGTGTTCAGCATCAAGACAAACGACTGAAGTCGTGACAGACGTTGAACTCTTTTGTACTGAGAAATTGCTTTCATACAAGTTTACACTGCTGAATCTGTACATACGTCTATAAGTTCATTTAAAAATAAAGTATCTTAATTTAACATTAATTGTATTTTAGAGACAGGAAAAATCCCAAGTCACATATGCCACGCGAACATAGTCCTCCTTCATAAGAAGGGAGACAAATCCTCCATAGACAACTATAGACCCATTAGTTTAATGTCACATGTTTATAAAGCATTTATTAAAGCCATCCGAAACCGAATTAAAAACACCCTTTTTTTTTTTTTTTTTTTTTTTTTATCGTTGGGAAAATGCGTTACGCATTCCCCGCCGCTGGGAGACGGCGGGGATATGTGGGACTCTCTCCTGGGGGACTATGTCGATCCCCAAGAGCATACCCACTAAAAACCTCACGATGTTCCTGCGCGCACCTGGCGCCGGAGCCGCGGGGTCCCTTTCAGATGCTACCGCGACTCCGGTGGTGCTGGTCCACCTTTGGGCGGACCCCTACACCATCGCCCCCTTAATCATGGGGGGCGACCTGCACGGAGATGCCCCGGAACATTTGGGGCATCTACCGGCGGCGGAGGCCTGTGCAATGCATGGGCAGGGTCTCCCCACCCCGCACCCTGCTGGCCTCCGCTGATGGGACGCAGGCGGTCGGCGAAGAGCCGTCGCGTGCGTCCTCTCCGCCGACTCCGAATGGGGTCCGAGAGGGCGCTGTCTTCGCGGACCCGTTCGGCTGTCTCCTTCTGCGACATCACGTCCTCGCAGAAAGAGACCATCGCCTGCCATGACCTCTCGCTTCCCAGCATGGCTCTAACTATGCTGGGCAGTGAGAGGTCTCGTCCCACCACCTCTACGAGATCCCGGCGCTGCTGGCTCCAGGTCGGGCACACCTCCAAGGTGTGCCTCGCCGAGTCTGTAGCAGCGCCGCACTCGTGACACTCCGGGGTCACCTCCCTCCGTGCGATCTTGTGCAGGTAGTCACCGAAACAGCCGTGTCCGGTGAGTACCTGAACAAGACGGTAGGTGAGGGACCCGTGCCTCCTCTTTCTCCAATCGGCCAGTACAGGGAGCAGCGCCTGGACGGTGCGCTCCCCGTATCTGGCCGATCGGAGTGCCTCCTCCCACCCCGCCTGGACGGCGGTCTTGGCGGCACGCCGAACCCCCACTAGCTCCTCTAGTGTGGGGCGCTCTCCACGTGCCCTGGCTTCCGCACGGCACCTGTAAGTCTGCTCGAGGACGGACGCCTCGAGCTCCCAGGGTGCGGATCCAGCCAGGGCGCATGCCGCCGCTCCGGAAACCGTCCGGTACGCCCGAATCGCCCTCACCGCCATTAGCTTCTGCGGCCTGCGCAGAAGCGGCCGCAGTCTGGTGGTGAGGGCCTCCGCCCAGATGGGCGCCCCGTAGAGGGCCATGCTCCGTATGACGCCGGCATAAAGCCGACGACACAGGGAGCTGGGTCCCCCCACATTTGGCATAAGGCGCCCAAGCGCCGCCGCGGCGGACACGAGTCGCGGCGACAGCCGGTGGAAGTGCTCTTTGAAGTTCCACCGGCTGTCCAGGGTGAGCCCAAGGTACTTTATATGAGGGCTCACCCCGACCCTCCTACCTCCCACCTCCACCCAGGAGCCGGGCGGAGGCCCTCGACGGAGGCCATAGAATGCTATGACCTCTGTTTTGTCGAAGGCGACCGTGAGCCCCAGCTCCCCAATGCGGCTGACCACTAGGGCGCTTCCCTCCGTGGCCAGTCGCGACGCTTCCCCCCAATCCCGCCCCCGGGCGTAGACTAGAGTGTCATCTGCGTAGCAGATGACACCCAGTCCAACGGGGAGAGATCCTCGGAGCACGTAGTCGTACCCGAGGTTCCACAATAGCGGGCCCAGAACCGAGCCCTGTGGAACCCCGCGGCACATGCTCCGCTCCTTCATCTCCCCGTTCCGGTCAAGGAAGATCTTCCTCCCGGTGAGGTAGCTCGACACCACCTGCCTCAGATATTGAGGCAGGCGGTGGAACGTTAGGGCCTCCTCGATGACGGAGAACGGGAGACTGTTGAACGCGTTGGCGATGTCCAACGACACCGCCACAACAATCCCCCGCTCCGCCTTGGCCCTCCTCACCTGTCCCCTTAGCTCCGCTATCGCATCGATGGTCGAACGCCCAGCCCGAAATCCGAACTGGTGCGACGACACATCGGGGCCCACACTGTCGAGGTGCTCGATGATGCGGGTAGCGAGCACTCGCTCGAAAAGCTTACCCGCCTCATCGAGCAGCACGATGGGCCGATACGCTGATGGGGACTCGACCAGACGCCCTTCCTTCAGGAGGAGGCAAAGGCGGCCCTCCTTCCACACCTGGGGGAAGCTCCCCGACGCCAAGCTGGCATCGAAGAGCTTCAATACGCGTTCTCCCAGGTGTTCCAACGCAAGTGCCAGGACTTTCCCTGGCACACCGTCCGGACCGGGGGCCTTTCTTGTGGCTCTGAGCCGGTCCGCTGCCGCCTTTAGTTCCTCCTGTGTGACTGGAGGAACTATATCGGCCTGTTCCGGCTCCGCAATCGGCGGAGCCATGGAGGGAGGAGAGAAACTCTCATCCCCCTCCGGGAACAGGCCAGCCACCACTTGACCGAGGAGCTCCGTCTCCATCGTCTCGGCGGGGGGCGCCCGGTGCTGCAACTTGTTGCGCACCATCTTGTACGGGCGTCCCCAGGGGTCCCCATCCAACGTGGCCAGGAACCCCTGCCGGGCCAGATCTTGGGCCCGGCTTATGCCGACTCGGAGCTCCTCTTGCGCCGCCCTATAGGCGGCGTGGTGGTTCTCCTCCTCCTGGGGCGTGTGACGCCTTCTGCGACACCGCTTGTGCGCCCTCCGCGCGGCGTTGCTGGCGGATCGCAGAAGCGCGAGCTCGTGCGTCCACCAGTAGACCTCCCTCTTGTTGGGAGGCCTGCCGCCGCTACGGGGCATTGCGGCATCGCAGATGGCAGTCAGATTCCTTCTGAACCTGACTGCCATCTCGTTCGAGCCCACTTGGGGGGAAGCGCCCCATGCAGCCACGATAGCCGCCTCCGTTGCCCTTTCGGCATCGAATTTGGCGAGGGCCCAACGGGGAAACCCCTCTCGCCCTCGCCCTCGCCGTGCAGGCGCCGTCGTTGACGCCTGCGAGGAGGAGACCCTGAACCTTATGTATACGTGGTCCGAAAGGGTCTCCTCCCCCTCCAGCACCCGCCAGTCCTGCACTTGTGAGGCTAGGGTGGGGGTCGCGAACGTTATGTCCACGATGGAACCCCCCACCTCCTCACGCAGGTGTTGGCGGTGCCGCGGTTAGCGACGACCAGGCCATTGGCCGTCACCCACGCCTGTACCGCTCGCCCCTTGGCGTTGGGCAAGCGGCTGCCCCAAGCCGGCGATTTGGCATTGAGGTCGCCCATTATCAAAATTTTCGCCGGGGCGAGCCTCCTCACGACCGAGCTGAGCCTCAACAAGAACGGCTCAAACTCGGCCATTGGGCGGTTGGGCGAAAAATAAACGCCCACTACCGCCAACCCTCCTCCGCACACTGCCACCACGTAACCGGCCCCCCTCTCTTTTACGATGAGAGGGGGAGCTGTAGACGGCGTGACGATAGCCACGACGCCGTCCATGTCCCCAGCCCAGTTGGAATGCCTGGGAACGTAGTACGGGTCCGCGGCTACCGCAACGTCCACTGACCACTGCGCCATGGACTGCATGAATAAGTCCTGTGCTCTGGCGCAGTGGTTCAGGTTCGTCTGGAGGAAGTTGAGTTCAAGCCTGTCCATCAATAGACATCTCAACTTCCTCCACTGGCGCAGCCGTAGGTACCGTCGCTGCGGTGGAGGCCTGGTTCCCTGGGGCCTCCTTAGCCTTCATTGGGGGAGGGCGACACGCCTTCCCTCCCATTATGTGCGCCGCCGGCCGACCAAGATCGGCGCAGACGGCGCACTTTGGCTCCGCCTGACATCCAGCCGCCCGGTGACCTGGCTTGCCGCACCGGTAGCACAAATTGCTCCGGTCTGAGCTCACTGGGCAGCGACGTCCTACGTGACCGATGCCCATGCAGCGATAGCACCGCATAGGCAACGGTTCAAGCACTCTAACGTGTGCAGTGCTCCACCCCACCCGGAACTTTGTGGCGACCACCGCCTTGGCGACGACGATGGGGCAGCGTACGACGACTGCCCCGCGGCCGTCCGCTCCGGTGGTCATCGCGCCCACCCGAACTTGATCAACGGAGCATGACCCTTTCGCCGCCACGGCCGCACGCACCTCCTCGGCCTCGACGGAGTCGTCGAGGTCGGAAATGCGCAGCTCCACGCATTTTGTGGGCCGTGCGACCGCGACGTCGTCGCCCAACACTTCCCGGAGCCTGGAGGCCAGGCGGTCTGCCTTTTCGTCGCTGGCGGCGCCCGGGACCTCCAAAATGCGGGCCCCGGTGGCGGTCTCCCTAATACGCACGTCTTCGATCTCCAGCTCCTGGAGATCGAACGCTTGACGTGCACGGGAGATCGTCTGAGCGTACGTGACTCCCTTTTCTAAGGCCGCCGGCTGCAGAGTGAGAACCACAGCCGTTGATCGTGGCCGAGCAGGAGGAGGAGGAGAACACCCTAGATCAACACCAACCACCTGAGCAAGCCGGCTTCCGATCCAACTTCTCAACTGTGGACTACCTTCACAACTTAAATCAAATTATAGAAAACTTTACCGAATACTACCAACCCCTTTGTAGAGTATGCGGAGGCTTTCGACAATTTAAAACATTCCGCTATATTTCAAGCTTTATAAAACCAAAACATAGAAAAAACCTACATAGATTTAATAAAATTAGTTTATAACCATAGCCGCAAACATAAAATTATATAGGAACGGCCCGTCATGTAGCATTTTCAAAGGTGTCAGGTGATCCGCTCTCACCCATATTATTTACTAGTGTACTTGGAGAAGTTTTTAAAACCCTAGCAAGATCTTGGGGTACAAAGGGAAGTGTCGTCGGTGGTAAACGCCTAACGGACTTACACTTTGCGGATGACATACTTCTTTTTGTCCCAATATCACGGGAACTGCAACAGATGCTCCAAGAACTGAGCACGGCGGGTCTTGAGGTTGGACTTCGAATAAACCGTTCCAAAACACAAATAATGTCTAACAGTACGAAAGGCAGGGTTGAGGTAAACGGGCAGGTAATCCAGTAAGTCGATGAGTATATCTATCTGGGCCAGTTAGCAAGCTTTGAAAACAGGCAAGATAAGGAAATCGGTCGTCGCATAGCGAACACCTGGAAGAGCTACTGGTCCTTGAAGAGTAATCTCCCTATGTCATTTCAACGCCAACTCATCAATATGTGCATCCTGCCCATGTTAACCTATGGTGCACAGACATGGTCGCTGACTAAGTTCCAGAAGTCTAAACCCAAGCTCTGCCAGAGGGCGATGGCACGCAGCATTCTGGACTTCAAACGTATTGACCGAGTACGCAATACAATGCTGCGTTCGGTGACCGGCAATGAAGGATTTTGGGGGAGACTTTTGCCCAGCAGTGGGACGTAATGGGTTAAATAAAAAGAAAAATTTAACATTTAAAAATTTCATTTGACAAATATCATTCTTATGATAATAATTATGGATGATTATAGGGTGCGTTTATGTGGGCAGCCTTGAATCGCACTCCATACAAACGAAGTTTAATCTTACTTGAAAATTAGTTATCATGAAACAGAATGACATTCAATACAAATAACCCACAAACTTATATCAAGGGTTCTTGTGTATTAGATAGCTTTTAAATGACATAGGTTCAAAATTATATGATCTCAGTGGCCCAAAGGTTTGCACGGTGGCCACTGGACGAGTGGGTCCCGGGTCCGATTCCCTGTAGTACCAGTTTGGGAAATGAGCTTTTGTCTAGCGTTAGCGAAAGTAAAATAAAAGCTCAGTCCACATAATTTATTTGCAAGTAGAAATAAAAAGGCCCAAATGAGCCTATCTATGTTCCTACGTACGAGATAGGTTTGATAAATACGTGACTTTAAAGTTAAATAAAAACGTTTTCAAAATTTATTTTTATTTCTTAATTTAGAACTCATTACTAAAAGCAACTAAAGTTACTTTTTTCCAATTATGTGTGTATATACTAAATCTATTTAGATTCAGATTGACCAAAAATCCTTTTTTTGATGGGTTAAAGATGTTGGGATATAGCTGGCCAAGGAGCATAGAGTAAAAAAAAGATTACGTATAAAAATAAACCATAAACTTATCAAACTGCCCTTCTATATCTATATGATTTAAAAACAGTAAATCACGTTAAGTTTGAGTTTTACATGAGGGTGATTTATGAGTCCGTCCTTTCGTTTTGAGAATTTTGATGGGAATGACGAATCGAACCAATGACAGAATAGTGAAAGGAAGAAACAGAATAGAGAAGAAGACACTATTAAACATTTTAAAATTAAGTGGCCAGAAACCCGCAATTAGGATGATAAACAGGTGGGGTGACAATGAAGGAGGTCACAGAACTATTCTAAATTGGTTCCGGCCTGCGAGTTCTGGGAAGTGCCCCAAAGTGAATTGCTTTGCTCTGAATTCCCTAGTTTGAGACTAGACAACTGGTGTGGTTTTATGCCATATTATTATTATTATTATACGGGTAAAATTAGTAAATTTCAATATAAAAGGGCACAAGTTCACGCAAATATTTCCGAGACTACTTCTACTATCACTTCTATAAGTGGAACACTTAATAAAAAGAACTAACCTATTACAGGTTTCACTATTAATATTATATGCAATATCATATTTTTCTCATTTAATGAAAATAATGTTATACTCGACGCCAATAACAGGAAATTTACTTGCATTCGCTTCGGTCGCCCATTAACCGTATTCTTACGATTAATAATGAAAGAAGATTACCTTAAATAATATATGGAAATATAATAACGATTTCGCACATATAATGTACACAAGAGAAATTTATCTAACATAAATAATAGCCCAGATGTTAGGTGAGTTACATTAACAGGTGTCTAAATGATCGAAATAGTCTACTTAACAAAAAATATAGACCAATACAGATACTCCAATATTATATAAATCTATAATTATCCCTCATGTACCCACGCGCACGTATACAAAAATAAAATTTATGACAATGCTTTAAAGGTACAATTTTCAATTGTTTCCAGTTGCACTTTCAATTTATGCACGTAAAGGTCATATATGCAGGTATTTTGGGCAGACTGAATGTATGTATATACGAAATTTGTTTGTGCTTTTTGGTTAATTTGAATTTTCAGACTATTTGAACGCTGTACCTAGTACTCATCCATATATCATCTTTTGCATGATTAGTATATCAATTGTGATTTTAAATGAAACTGAAGACCAACAATTTTATCTACAGTGACTAATATCTACTACTCGTAATCATGTATATAAAAAGGGTCTTTGAAAAAAGTGTTTAAATAAAATAACTAATAAAAATTCGATAATATTTTTAACATTTCTTCTGAAGATAACAAATTTTACCTTCATTCGATAAATTTCTCTTTCGATCTTTTCCCATCGCGAGGAAGCAATTTGCCGATAAATTCCTGATACGCACGCGCGAAAAAACGAGAGTTGCGCGTACACTTACTGTACTATAACCACCTTTAGAAGATCTCTGAAAATTATTAGTACCATCTATGCTTATAAAGTAAAAAATTTATACCTATTCACAAACAGTTATGCTTTCTATGGTAAGCTAATTTTCCACAAATGTTTCAATGATTTTAAATATAATTATTGCAAGTACTTCTTACGTAGTGTTTTTTTTTAAATATCCTAGAATGTCACACGCCAGCACATCAAGCAACACATTGACGTATCTTGTTCCGTTGCAATGGAGGCGATTTTCGAACAAAAATGTGTAGTCTGATGTGCCGTAAAATTTGATCTACCAATTTTTTTTTATGATACCAAAATGACCAGACGAATAAGTCATGCGTCTGGTTGGATAACCGACTCGCCTATCCACAGAAGTTGCAGTGCCACTCAGAGCTTTAAATCGAAAAGACCTAATGGGCACTGCCACTGCTCTCGTCACTCTGAGGTATAAGTTGACAAGTCTCATGTGGCTGTAATTTCACCAGCACCCTTACCCTCCAAAACCGGAACGCAGTAATACCCACTTTACTACTTTGCGGCAGAAATAAGTAAGGTGACAGTACTTCCCTAGACGAACTCTTTCACAAGGAGCTGTATTGCTACTAAAAAAAGTTTTATTAAATTAACAACACTTTTAATTAAATGTCGAGGATCTTCTTATTGTAGCAATAATACCTGCCAATGATATATTGATTACTCAATTGATGGAAAGAATGTTCGCTGATTGATTTTGTACACAGATACTTCGGTAAGCTGTTTAGGCACGCTTAAAGTGCAAGGAATTTTCATATGAATTGTGTAGTGTCTTAATTTTATCCAGATTGAAGCATTATATTTCAGAGAGCCACTATAACAACCAAAAGGCGTCAGAATCAAAATATTATTTATTAAATTCAAATAATTTATTTTCAGGATTTCAGGCAATTGTAGGCCATAATACTATACAAAGTTATAAAGGCATACGCAGTTCCTCAGGTGTTACAAAATACAAAAGCAACAAACAAGAAAAGAGCAAACATTACAGAAGATTCTCAGTAGAATCGCTTAGTTGGCATGGAACGTGTGCCAGCAGTTCGCGGAGTTCCGCATAGTTGAGCTCAATCCGCCATTTTCGTCGTGTCAATTATCACGCATAAAAATTCACAATTTGGCTACTTTGTACAAAAATGTTAGTCGCACTTGTAATATTATTTATGGTGGTGTTTCGTATCATCATTAAATCTTACTTTTTTAATTTTAATAAATTTTCTAAGTTATTAAGTTTTTTTTGTCGTAATCATTTCTTGTTCATCATCATTATCATAATTTCAACCAAAAGACTGCTGAACATAGGCCTCCAAAGAATACAACGACCTGTCCTGCGCCGCTTGCTTCCAGCGGATTCCGCAGCCTTCACCAGATCATCAGTCTACCTTGTGCGTGGAAACGAAAGTCAACCTTTAAATAGCTACAATGTGGTTACTTCTATTTTAGAAAACTAAATAAACACCTCGGTTCGTCGTCGTTCAGCTATTAACCGCTAGATAGCAGCACATTGATTGAAATTTCAATATAAAAACGTCGTAACTTGCAAGAAAAAGTACTGATGGCATAGAACTTTCAAGTATTTGCCAACAGGATTAAGTTTAAATTATATTAACAGACCAGAATTTGTAATTACTTATAAATTTGAAACTACGACCAATCAAGATTTGATATTGTTGCAAATTACGAATGTAGAAGTTTTGGCGGCAGCGGTTCTGATAATAATCGAAGCTTATGGCACTTGTCATCTTTGTATAAAGTCAGGTGAAGGAGGCTCTACTACGCTTTAGCGAAGTTTTTAGTAGTTTTTCCTCTAACAAATGCTTTGTACTATGCGATACAATACATTACAATACAACGAAGTATTTTCATAGTGGAAGTTGATCGAAAAAAACTCCAAAAAAAATGCTACAGTACTACAGCACATCAAGTTTGCTGTTATCAGTAGTAGGATAATGTTGCAATTAAATCTTAATAATGTCAAACTTGCTTTTAATCCAGTACATATGAATGTATATATATACAGGTTATAGCTTTGTTAACATTTATCTTTTTCAAAGCTGTAATTTAAAAAATAAGAATCCCTATAAAAACTGCATTCCATAGCATGTCAGTTTATTTGAAAAAAGCAACCCCTGGAGTTTCCAGCTCATTCTTCTTGAAGTGAGGACAGTGAACGAGCAGTAGCTTAAAAAATGACGTTTTCATGTGTAAATTTTTTACCCATGAAATAAATGATTATTATTAATTTTGAGTTTCAAAGTTGAAACTTACAAAGTTGTTCCACTCTTAACTTAAAAATCAAATAGCAAACGGTTTTAATAGTTAACGGAAAGGTCATCTTGAGGCAAGTAGTCGTTACTATCGGCTATAATCCATAGAGTCATTCGAGTCAAGTGTGCGCACTTTTGTAATTTAGGGCTTACTGTACATAAAACATAAGAGTTAGGAACATAAAGGTATTACTTTCAAGTAAAGTACTTACTTGGCTCTAAATTTAAAACAAACAGTTGTAAAGGTGTTTGTTTTAATAATGATAGTAATGCCACGTGAACTTTTGATGTCCCTTAATATTGGGCTCTAGATGAACTGGTATATATACCACACCTACTTTTATAAAGAGATGACTGTATAGTAGGGTCTAAACGAGTCGTTAAAGAACCAAGTACCACGGCGTCATAAAGAACCAATTACGAAGTCAAATAAGCCTACAAACAGAGCGAGTATAACTAGCGTGTGACGTCGCGTGCCATGCGCGGGCGCACGAATATAAGCAATTAATGTGTCGTCGTGCCGCCGTCACTGTGTGTTTTCACCCACGTTTGTTTTTTTGTAGGTTAGAGGAAATATTAGAGGAATTAGATAGGAAGCGGATAAAACATATTTTATTACTACGGTTATATACATCGGCACCTGCATTCTACTATTTGCACTGAAAATTTAAAAATATATCGTAACATACACTGCTTTAAGTTCTTTTTAATAGTCTATTTTGAGCGAGAAGGTGCTATGCAAAGGCAGCAACAATTGTGAAAATGAACGACCGTAATAGTACATTGTCTACGGCAAATAAGAATATACTAAGGTTCCATTAGAAGTCCGAAGCCGAAAGGCTTTGATAACTCGAGTTTTGTATTTTTTTACCGTCCGTGATACATACAATGTTTTTCATTACATTTGCAAGGAAATAAATACGTTTATTTGTTGTATGAATAAACATGGCATAACAATTATGGATTTTTATTGTTTTTTTTTATTAGATGGCTAGCTAGCTATTCTTTTAAAGACAACTCGAACTAAAATATTGAAAAAGGCAAAAACGCATACAGCCAAGTTGGATTGTAAAAAAATTGCTAATATTTTATACATAAAATAATTAAAATTAATTAGAAGACATTTTTTTATAATAAGTATCTAAGTAGTATGTGGCTGAATTCCTATTGAATTTCTAATGTTTTAATTTTCAACTTCAGTAACCTCCTTGTTGAACTAGACACTGACCTATGTAAGGAGTCGAGCTACAAATAAAAAAGCTCGTTACAGAGCAAGGCTGTAATGGAGAGAAAAATGGCCCGAGGGTTTTATTTGGAGCATTGTAAATAAGTTAGCCACCATGCAATCATACTATTTACGAGCAAGTGTGATGAAAAATAATTAACTTAGTTTTCTTATCACAACATGAATATATTTTGGGCACAGATCTATTAATCGACAATAATCACCCTTCTATGTGCTTCTAGTAAGGTACATACAAGACACAGCTGAAAAGTAATCTGTTTTGTCTATTTTTCAAATAAAAAATGATACGGGCCAGCATCGTGAATTATTCGTTGTTAATTATTATTATTATTCATACAAAGATCGAACACTAAGAAAAATTCTTTCAATCTGAGAGCGTCCGCTCAGTATGCTGAACACGCTGGTCCGCATCCAGCCGAATCAAAGGAATTTTTCTCAGTGTTCGAAATTTGTATTAATAATTGTAATAAACTAGTAGAGTAATTTCAGAAATAATTGAATAAAACATAGTTGAATATCAAGGTAGGCAGTAAAACATTGTGACCACAGATTTTATACTAAATCTATGATTGTGACACTCAACAAACTTCGTATTTGCCATTTATTCTTTTTTTTTCAAAATTAGTAAAATTCTTTTTTTTACTACGTTTTGCTTTGCACGAATAACATGTTGGAAAAACAAAATGTTTGAAAATGAGCAACAATTTTTTTTACAGACTAACTGTTAAAACTCTTTGCGAAAAAGTTCATCGTGGGAAGTATTATAAGAAAGTATAAGTTCGATTACCAGTAGAACCAATTTGGAAAATGAACTTTTCTGAAGTAGTTTTGGCGTAGATATTTTGGTAATGCCCCTGTTTGGATTTCATTGTTCTGGTCCTCATAAGGAGTACAGAAAGTTCCCTTGTTTGAAACTAGCATGCGTAGCATGGCGGTATATCACATACGATATGTGGTAAGCCTCCTCTGGCATATACATATAATGCAGTCGATAAAGCGGTTTATTTCCAGTAGTTCCATATACTCAGTCTCACATGGAGCAGTTGTAACCCAAAAGTTCCAATAACGATGTTGTCATTATTACAATTTTATTTTTTTATTGTGAGTACAGAATCGGTAAAATACCGCACTAGCGTTCATTGTCAAATAAACAAAAGAACGAATAGGTTCTTTTGTTTATTTGATAATGAACGTTTGTTATATATTTTGAAGAACAAGGATAGCGATATGTGAAATTGCGTGTATAGCTTATCTTTGTCATTTAATCATCGCCGGGGAAATTGTAATCCTTTTAATTGCATCGTTGTAAAACGATGAAACAAAAAATCGTTCATTATCAAATAAACAAAAAATAAAATTTTAATAAAGGCAACATAGCTTTACGGAGTGTATGTCACGGGGATGTATATCACATATTGCATGCGACATGTTGTCATACTACACATGCTGATTCTTTTTATTGTTTCTGTTTATTTCGTTTGTCGCGCTCAATTTTTACGTTGATAAAATTACCGTGCAGTACTGACAAAATGTTTTAAAATCAGCTGTGACCATGTTTGACACTGCGATATTGTTTCGCGGCCATTGATCGAGGCCATTGATCGCTGAAATGTGACGTCACGGTGCTCGCCATATTCGCTATAGTGAAAAATAAAAATAGCAGCTTTATCAATTTAATTTGACAGCTAAATGTGGCTATAATAGGTTTATTGCGGCGACATGCTACGGGCACTGATGGTTGTCTGACAACAGATCAGGAAAAAGTTCATCCACTTTTTTTAAATTTAGTTCAACAAGTTAACCCAGACCACCTAGGCCAAAACCACTTTAAAAAAGTGCATTTTACAAATTGGTTCTACCGGGAATCGAACCCAGAACCAAGAGCTACGGAATTCACTTCGCGGCACTACCCAGAACACCTAGGCCAAAACCACTTCAGCAAAGTTCATTTTCGAAATTGGTTCTACCGGGAGTCGAACCCGGAACATAAGACTACGAAATTCGCTCCGCGGCATTGCCCAAAGTATCTAGGTGGCCAAAAATACTTCAGAAAAAATTCATTTTCAAAATTGGTTGTACCGGAAGTCGAACCCGGAACCAAGAGCTACGGAATTCACTTCGCGGCACTACCCAGAACACCTAGGTCAAAACACTTTAGAAAAGTACATTTCCGAAATTAGATCTACCAGTAATGAAACCCGGGACTTTCTCATCCATGCAATATTATTTGCATGTATAATTTACAAATTGCTTAAACACGACCACAGTAGAAGTAGTAGTAGTAGGCGGCAGCACGCGCCCGCGGGAGACGTCGAGCTGCGCCAGGCGCACTTTATAATATGCATTATAATATAGAACATATTGTCTACTGAATAAAGTATATATTGCTTCTATCAAAAGACAAAAGCCGCGCTGCGTCGGCGATGGTTGGCGGCGCAGCGCGACGCAGCGCTGCTTTTTGCTTTACTTTCAAAGAAATATCGACTTTGTTTAGTAAACATGAAATTCTATACTACATTGCATCTACCACGCAATATGTCTTTCAAAGAAATATAGGTACCTTATTGTTGAGAAGCTAAGTTACACTTTGCATTACTGAAGGCGGAACAAGTCGCCGACGGGTAGCGACGTCGCCAACTGTAACCTACCGTAGGCGACGCAGCGCGGTTTTTCTCTTTTGTTTGAAGAAATGTATACTTTATTTAGTGGAGAATATGTTCTATAGTATATTGAATTTTATAAAGTGCGCCTACTGCAGTTCTCTGCAGCCCGCCGTCGCTAACTGCATCTTCGATTTCATTTGTTTGTTTAATGAAACGTTGCCTTATTTTGTTGAAGATAAAGTTTATCTTGCAATACTCGCTTGAATGCAGCCAGCGCCGCGTCGCGTAGCGTCTCCGCGATGTGAATCAAGCCTAAGCCTATTTTTACTTGACAATAGCTAAATCATCGATTATTTCGATGGGGCTATAACATTAAAAAAAAAGATTTAAAGCTCTGAGTGCAATTGTCATGGATAGATGTGTCCAGTCCTACAACTTTTGTTTTAAGCCCCGCACTAGGGAACATGTATCCCAAGTGCCATGGATACACACATAGACACCCACAAATAAAACCCAGACTCACGTTAAAAATAAACGTAGACCATACAAATATTTCTCTCGGGACGGGAATCGAACCCGGGACCTCTGCGTAGCAGACCAGCATGGTATCCCTTCGGCCACGGAGGCAGTTAACTTGTTCGTCCTGTCGCTTGATATCATCAAAAAAAAGTATTATAAATGGTATAAACCCTTTCAAGTATATTGAAAAAAGAAGCCAAGGTGGTGTTTTTTTATACTTAGGTAGATTACTTTACGGCCGACCATCGTACTTGTTTACCCTTGCAGGTATTAGTGTAGTCGCAAAGTAGTTGTATTAAATTAATAGGTATATTTTGATATCATTCAAACTCTTAAAAGCACCAATACAAAAACCATAAAGTTATAAATCATCACCAAAACACGATAAACAAATTAAAAGTTGATAAAGTATATTAATCATAGGCAATCGACACATGTTTAGAGAACATCTCAGAAATTCCGTTTTCACCTATTCCTTAATTATAAAAACCGGTCTGATTTAAAATTCTAAGTTGGCAAATGTAGAATCACGACTTTTCGACTTTCTATTTTAAAATATTTCGTGACCGATTGTGGTCAGCGGTTAATAAGTATTTTATGGGCTTCTCTAATAGATATTTAATCATCATCAAGTAGGTAATATACATATTGTAGTGTAGAAGGGGCAAAAGCGCTATTTGGAAAAAAAATTCAAGGCGCATGACGACTGTTTTAAAATACATATATGTACTGTTTTAAAATTCAACTTGGGTTTTAATGAAGTTTAACTTTAAAATTGAATTTTAAACTTTCTACAAAACACGGACGATATATTTCTTCTACTGGTAGGCATGGGTCTCCTTTAAGTATGGTTTAGGTCGTAGTTCAACACGGTCGGTGGCCGAATAAATTAGATTATTTACGTCTCAAAATAATCTCGGTACAGAGTACTAAAAAAACCGGCCTCAAAAGCACGTGTAATTACATATAATTATCAAGTTTTATTGTAATCGGTTACCGGAAAGTGCGCAAATCCGGATTCATCCCCTAGTTCGCCACTATACGGGACTTGACACAGGAGATTATAATAATCTCAGTACAGAGTACTAAAAAAACCAACCTCAAAAGTACGTGGAATTACATATAATTACCATGTTTTATTGAAATCGGTTACCGGGTAGTGCGCAAACCCGGTTTCATCCCCTAGTTCGCCACTAAATATAATAAAAATCGGTTCTCACTTCTCTAAGTATATTGAGAGCGGAAAACGCCTTGAATTGCAGCATAGCAAAATCATCCATTAAAATAATTGTTGCTTATAATAAAATTTAGGCGCTATTTATAAAAATGAATCTTCATGTGTGAACAGCCACCCTTAGAGGTGATTTTCTTCAAAATTAAATGGGACCACTATGGAGATACCCTCTTTCCAATAAAAAAAGAATCATGAAAATCGGTTCGGAAATACCGGAGTTATCGCGTAATATACATACAAAAAAAACATACAGTCGAATTGAGAACCTCCTCCTTTTTGAAGTCGGTTAAAAAATTGAAAGGTGTATCTCAAAAAACCAAAAAAATACACATTTTTGGTCCGTAACTGACCTAAATTTCCCATAGTGCGTTGGCCCAATGCGGGTTGGGGACTCCACACGTTTTTGCAGAGTAGCGAATTTCTTCGACGTGCAGGTTTCATCATGATGTTTTCCTTCACGGAAAAGCTCATTTCAAATTAATTTCGCACATAAATTCCGGGAAACTCAAGAGGTGCGGGCTCGGATTCGAACCCACGTCCTTAGCTTGGGCGGCGGTATGTCAAACCATTAGGCTACCACGGCTATTCAGCCCACTAGGGGTTAAACTTGTAAACGTGTAAGTTTGGTTTTCGGCGACAGAGTGGACTATATGTACCATACCCATAAGGTCCAATGACATAATCAAAACAATACTTTCAAATCATGATAACAAAAACAGGTATTCCACAGTAAATGGATCGTAAAACCTACTCGAGAGAAATGGACTGAATTTGTTTTTAGAACAGTGTGAGTTTAATTTTGTTAAAGCTTCAGTCTGTTCAGATTAAGCAGATAAAGGTGGATGGAGAGCAGTAGAGGATGTCTATATATATACTACCAGAAGGACCATTATGTCCAAGAATCATACTTTAAAAGTCAATTACACATAAGAAATGTGACAAAAAAATATAAGCAATGAGAAATTGACACTTAGTTTTGAATACTTCAACAGGAAATGATGTTGAATTTCACACCACTTCCCTGCCATTATGTAAACCGGGAATAATTTCATATGACAAATTGAATGTTATTGTTATTATTATAGTCATTATCCAATGGCATTTAATTAATATCGTACTAGTTAGATATGTAAACATGTTTACCATTTCGTAATTTGTTGACTGTTATCCCCGGATACCAATTATGAAGTCATAATAACTCGTCGCAATATTTGGTTAAACCGCAATTCTGTTCGACGCATTAACAAATTGATAGACGTCGGGTCCGCGCGGACTACCTAAGTGAGGGCGCCGACTGTATTGCAATGTTTTTTTTCAATTAAATGTTTTCAATAGTTTTTTATATTTCTTTACATGTCAATACGTTTATATAGGTCATTGACCTATGGTTAGTGCACTGCATTCGATTCGTATTCATTCCGAATTCGGGACTATACAAACCTAGAAAACTCGGATCCACTTCTAATATCGCTTGTGCACTAAGTCCTATCCGAATCCAATAAAATACGAATATTGCTTGTACACCATAAGATAAAATGATACCTGTGACATTTCGGACCATCATTTCTCGGATTCGCAACTGGAGGTCTACTCTCGATCTCCGTCCCACATCGGTCCGAAACAATTACTGTTAAATAAGTAATTTTCGACAAAATTAAAAGACAGGTATCCAGTATGAAGTTTCATTCGCATCACGCGTCTTTTCATTTGGTCAAGTATTACTTATTTGGCAGTAATTGTTTCGGATGGATGTCGGGCGGACATCGAGAGTAGACCCCCTGATGCGAATCGGATGAAGTGCGCAAACACTCTAACCTGGACATTTCGATTTGTTTTAATTTTTGTGAAATAAATCTAATGATTTGCCATTATTATTAAATACACTGATCGAACACGAAGAAAAATTCTATCGAACCGACAGGACCCGAACCTGTGACCACTGAATTCCGTCCCCATCACTCTTCGAATTGAGCTACAGCTCGAATTAACCGAGTCGACGAAATTCTTCTATGAGTCCGTTATACATCTTTGGCTTATGTAAGCAACATCTGTACGAGAGTTTTATAAACATACATACAAGGAAGTACTGCCACCTTACCTATTTCTGCCGGCAAGCAATAATGTGAACATTACTGTGCTCCGGATTTGAAGGGTAAGGGTGCTGTTGAAATTACAGGCACATGGGACTTGTCAACTTATATATCAAGGTGACGGGCGCAGCGGCAATACCTCTCAGATCTTTGCGATTTAAAGCTCTGTGTGGCACTGCAACTTGATAGTTGCATCATGGATAGGAGTATCTCTTAGAACCAGGCGCACAACTTTTCGTCAAGTTTGGTATCACAAAAAAAAATATACCGCCGTGCCTGTCTTCCACTGAGGTAAACAGAGACTTCTAGTCCAGTTTATACGTGGTACTCTTGACCTATGTTTTTAAGGACGTCGTTATTCTATTGGAAACATGTATCTAAACCTAGGTCGACCTTTCACAAAGTTTCCCCTCTACGTTCGCTCTATAAATGTGTGTCGCTAAACAACAAGACTTTGATCGTGGTAAAGTATTTATTTACCTAATAGAACAAATTTTATGTTGGTTTTGAGTTTTCATATCCGTGGTAGTGACCCGCTTAGCTCGTACAAGTAGTCTCGATCTACGATGTTTGAAAAAAATATTGTAAATGTATACAAATGTTTACTTAAAAACAGCAATCCCTAGAGTTTATCGCTTATTCTTCTCAGGGCAATCTACAATGAATTAGCAGTGGAGTTTAGTCAATATGACAATTTCAAGTGTATTTTGCTCACCTGTGAAATAAAGATTATTTGAGTTTAACTTTCGCGATTGTTACATAAAGAAAATGAAACTATTTATTACGATCTAAAGCGCGTATATTTGTTTTTTCAAACAAACCAAGGTTTCGGGCCATTTACAGGTCCCATGGCCGTGTCTATCAGTCATCCGCTACCATGGGACCCGTAACGGACCCAGAATGTTTTGTTTCAAAAAACAAATATACAGTACACGATTTAACGATCTCCGTGGTCAAGTGGCTTGCACATCGGTTTAACTATATTGTCTCGGGTCTGGGTATTTGTGGTACTGTGTGTATGATTTCCATAACACAAGTGCTTTAGCTACTTACTTTGGGGTCAGAGCAACGTACGTAACGTTGTCTAATATTTATTTATTTATTTAGATCCGAAAACTAAATTTCATTTTTTGGTTTATACATTGCTAGTGTTTATAGTGTCTATATGACACATCTTAAGACAATTCTAAAATAAGATTTTGCAATATAACTACCTACTATCTTATAAAATTCACAATAGTTGAGTTAGAACCGTGTTTACTACCGTATAAATCATGCCAAAGTAGGTATGTAGATAAACGACCACTTGAGACAAAACTTAATTTATAAGCTACCACCTAAACTAACTTAGAAATGGGCATATAAAAGTCAAGTGCACACTGTCCAGTAAAATACGACCTTTTAGGTGTACCCCCTTTCTAAACCATGATTTGAGTAACCTTCAAGGTCTATACTGTCGTAAAATTTTATGAAAGTGTTCAGGAGTAAGTCACCTCCATATCTATCGATTGCTGGGTAATAAAGATTTCTAATGGTAGTTGATACGAGTCTTGACCCCCACATGCGGGGTGAGATCGGCCAGAAACTATAAACATCACTTTTTTATTGATTATATAGAAATAATAATGATTATAGTTTTTATCAATGATCTTTGACTACATTTAGTCTTATTAACAGACTTCTAAAGAAGGAGGTTCTCAATTGGCTAATTTTTTTCATGTTTGTTATACTCGATAACTCATTTGTGAACCGATTTTGATGAATCTTTTTTTGGTGGAAAGAGGGTATCTCAGTAGTGGTCCCATTTCAATTTCAAGAAAAATATTCTACCTCTTAGGATGGCAAACTAGGGGATGAACACGGTTACGCGCAATTTTCGGTAAACGATTTTAATAAAACTTGGCAAATAAATGTAATTCCATTCCATTTAGAGGTCGCTTAAATATTATATTCGATGTACATACTTAGGAGGTTATGGTTATATCTATTACAGGTTAAATAAAAAGTTGACGAAACATAAGCGCTATGACGTCGAGTTGCGGAAAATGGTTCGTTACATAAATACATACAATCTATTTTTTATTGACTCTTTTTTATTGACGTAACATTATCGTCAACGTATTTTTGTACTTACTTCTTACTGAAAACTAGATGATTTAACCGTTAATTTACTGCGTATTAAAGTAATTAATATGTGTTATTGTTATGTCACCTCGGCAGTGGATAAATCTAATTTGATTAGACGCAATTGCTCCGTCTGTTGAAGGATTGGCCACCAAGCTGAAATCTAATACACAGGGTGGCACTTCAATCCACTTTCTACGTTAAAGTTATACAAATATAATGTATATTACAACTAACCAAATAAACCAACGATATGCAGGTAGACCGACGAACGTTAGTTAGTTAGGTAGTCAGACAAAGTGCCCTATATTTTGTAAATGAATGTTTTTTTTTTATATGATACCAAGTGACTGGAGGAACAAGTCGTGCACCTGGTGGTAAGCAACACGCCTGTCCATAACAGTTGCTTAACCACTCAGAGATTTAGATGAAAGATCTGAAGAGCACTGCTACTGCGGCCGACAACCTAAAACAAGTTGACTAGTCCCGCGGGCCTGTAATTTTACTAGCAGCTTCACCTTTCAAAACTAGAACGAAGAAATGCTCACAATACTGCTTGACGGCGGAAATAGGTAAGGTAGCAGTACTTCACTGGACGAACTCTTTCACAAGAGCTCTACAGCTACTAAAGTAAATAAACTTTCGATATTGTACACTGAAATTGTATCCCAATTAACGTGAGGCAAAATTTTCAAAAATATAAACGTATAAAAAAGAAATCGAATTGCAAAAAAATTTGTAAAATTATAGGTATGAAATCAGTAGGTCAATTCATGTCCCACTGATTTCTGACCATAATCAACTGCATAATACAAAAACTATACTAGTCAATTATAATAAACACGAATATGACACGAAGTCAAAATCGAAAATAACATACTTTTCAAATATTTCCACATTCTAAAACACAAATCATCATTTTAACCTATCAAAGTGAAAGTGAAATTTAACTTTTCTATTTTATTCAAAATACCGAAACGATATATAATATATCAATAATGACTTTGACGCTGTTTACATTGTTACGGTATATTATTAAAATACAACATGTCTTATAAAAAAATATTATTTTTCTATAATATCAAGTGACGGGACGAATAAGGCGTGCGCCTGATGGTAAGTTGCAGTGCCACTCAGAGCTTTAAATCGCAAAGATTTGAGGGGCACTGCCAGTGCGTCCGTCATCCTGAGACATAAGTTGACAAGTCCCATGTGCCTCTAATTTCACCAAAATTTTATGATTATGAATACAAAGAACGAACACACAGAATAATATCGTCGACCCGGTGGGATTTATACCCACGTCCATGCTGCACCGTAGCATTGCTCTAACCATCTGAGCCACGGGTCCAGTTACCGAGTCGTCCAAATTCTCCTATGTGCTTTTCTTTGCACACAGAATTTTTTTCTATATCCATCATCATAACAAAGTGGAGATACTTCACAAGAAATTTCAGTAAATAAATAAAATTATCTTTCTTATTTATCAGTTAGGTGCAAAATGCAGGAGCGGGGTGTACATAGGGCGCACTATAAGTTTCCGGAACTGGCCACTTACATAAACAATGTTTAAAAAGTAATTAGAACATTTGAAAATGAAACTCTTTGGCTGTAGAATACAGTTTGTTTCATCTAATTATCACTTATTTTAACATTGTGGCGTCATTTTAGAAATTGGTTGTCTACATCACCATGGATTTAACTCGCGAAAATTTTCGTAGTATGATTTTCTACGATTTTAAGTGACATTTAACAGCTCAGCGGAGCTTCTCTCGGCTTCAAACTGCTTTGGCGATGAAGTACCAATCAAGACGATTATTTATAGCTGGTTTGTAGAATACAAACGCGGTCGTGTGAATCTCAATGACGAATCTCAGTGATGGCCGCTCGTCCACTGCTGTGAACAACAAAAACATCGATGCATGCCTGTCTGTTTTGATCGTACGGCGATCAAAACAGACAGGCATGTGACATACCTTGAGATTCGAGCATCTTTAGGTATAGGCATGAGTCAAATACAATCAATACTACACAAACATTTAGGTGTGAAAAACCTGTGCTCTCGATGGATCCCACACAATTTAACTAAGGCTCAAAAAACGGATCGCGTCACTAGGTGCAACGTCATGCTTACCAGATTCAACGAAGGGGCGTCGAATTTGGCGTGGGACATAGTAACAGGTGACGAAACATGGATTTATAATTACGATCCCAAAACAAAGCAGCTATCTTTCTTCTTCGAGATGAGCCGAAACCAACCAAAGTGGCGCGTGTGCAAAGTGCCTCTAAGCGGACGACTGCTTTTTTTTTTAATAAAACTGGACACGTGGCTATTGTTGCTTTGGAGAATCGTTGTACCGTGAAAAGTGATTGGTACACGACTATTTGTTTGCCGGAAGTTATTGACAAACTCCGTAAAAATAACCGTAAATGCCGTATCATCTTGCACCACGATAATGCCAGTTCTCACATGGCCAGACAGACAAATGATTTTTTGTAGGTGAACAACGTTGACCTTATGAGCCATCCTGCGTACAGTCCCGACCTGTCACCTTGTGACTTTTATTTATTTCCAAAAATTAAGAACAAGTTACGCGGTCAACGATTTTCATCACCTGAAGAGGCTTTCGAAAAGTATGAAAAATATGTTTCAGAGATTGTCACGGAGGCGTGGCATAAATGTTTTCAAAATTGGGTCATTCTTTTGAAAAAGTGCATTAACGTTGACGGATAATATTTTGAGTAACAATTAATTCATTTCTGACCATTTATAGTATTTTTTCTTATTCATTCCGGAAACTTATGTGCGGCCCACGTATAACAAAAAGTTGAAGTTTATTTTTGGTAAATTTATTACGTTTTGTAAAAAGTCATAAACAAAAGTTGTTGTTTATGATGTTAGCAATATAGTCCTGCGAGTATTTTACAAATAATCCTGTATAACAGATTACAGCCAGGTTTAGTAAAGAATTGTGAAACATCGTTACTATTCATATTTACACGTAATTTCTGCGAATTATGAGTCAATGACTACTCCGGCGCATGAAATCAGTAAATACTTACGTACCTAACTACGAATAACTGTTATAGTAACGCTTATGAGGTGTAATGAAGGCATTAAAAAGGCGATTATTGCATAAAACTCTAAAGCAATAACAAATACGTTTGTCATAATAGATTACTTTGAAATTAGCATCCACTAAACGTTCAAGACCTTGGGTTAAGTTACAGTTGGGAAATTTTCCGAAATCTGCTGAAGAATATAATTCGAAGGCTCATGTTATGTTCTACATTTAGATAATTTCAAGTTTCATTTAGCGTGAATTATGAAACAAAATTGTATAGCTAAAGCCAGAATAAAACGAAATTTAAAATGATTATATTGACAACAGTGAAATAAGAATCATAGGAAAAAATCTTTATAATGGCTCCATTGACCTAATGGCGCCATCATTTTAGTTCGGTATTTTCATATTTTGACAGGTGTGACGAATATGTATATATATGTAAGCTTTTTATTTGTTTTTTTTTTTTATTTTTTAAATCAATTAAATACCATCATTTCTGCCATATTAAGCTCTTTAAAGTTTTAAGGTTATAACCTAAGACCCCTTGCAATGTAATTTGTAAAAAAAAGACAGGTTACTTACCACTAAGTCGTTCTCCAAAGCGCTTTTTGAATCCCAAATTAAAATTATCAATCAGTTCCAAAACTCACTAATATGTGAAACCAATAAAAATTCAGATCACTTCCGACATGTCATTAGATAATGTCTTTCATCTCTAGCGCATACCAAATTCGCCAAATCGCACTTCAAATTTTATTTTCGCCGATTATTTGTATTACGAACGCTTTTACAGGCTTCAGTTTTAATTGGTTGTTTGGTCCCTGTTGTTTATGGAATTTAAATTACATTTTTCGCGCTCGAGTTACATTTAGAATGATAATAAAACCGGTAGCCGGCTCATGATTGGCGCCTTTCGTTATCTCGCGACGTGCACTTACAACTGAGCGCACACGCAGTGTGAGTACGGAGGTGTTCATTGAATCGCGTGCGTCCGTTACATATGACGATTATTATGGTATTTTACGAAAGTTTTAGCATTACGTTCTTGTATGGGATGGTTTTTAATTGCGATCTTACGGTGAGACTAACGGTGGCAGGTGGATATATACTTAATTCAATGTTGTTATTTTTATACTGAAGAATTTACATTTCTATTCTTTAAAAAGAATGTTGTATGTACCTACAAATCGACCAACATTAAGGTTAAATCAAAAAAGTTTAGCACTCCAACAAAATAACGATTTTGGCAAAGATTGAAATTTGGAACTTGAATTGATTTATGCTAATACTTGCCTATAGGCATCATTATACTTACAATTGAAATTTTAAAAATCCGCCATATAGGGTTGCCATCCGTTCGGGTCTTTTTAACCTTCTGTTCAGATTTTGTCCGGTTTTTTCTGCTTAGAATACAGAAGCATTTTGTAGTAATTTTTTTTAATAACCTATTATGCCCCATTGCTAGGAAAAGGTCTTCCCAAAATCCTCCATTACTCCCTGTCTTTGGTGATCTCCCACCACTCCCTCTCAAACCCATCAAGATCGTCCCGCCAACGCCTTCTCGGCTGTCCACGCCGTCTCTTTCCATCCTCGGGCATCCACGGAGTGATTGACGACGGCTCGAATCCCTGTGACATCACATGTACGTTTGTGAATATTTATTGGTAATATCTCAACGATGAAGGAAAACTTCGTGATGAAGCCTATACGTCGATATAATGTGACGCTATTATGGCATAACTGACGCCATCGCGCTTAAGGATACCGCAGCAGCGGACGCTAATATGGTGTTGGTGCTGACGAGTAGGCACGATGCGGTGCACTGCTGAGTAGATGATTTCAGAAGCAGTAGAGCTCTTTGTGAAAGAGTTCGTTCAGGGAAGTGCGGCTACCACACCTATTTCTGCCGCCAAGTAGTAACGTGAGCGTTATTGTGTTCCGGTTTTGAAAGGTAAGTAATAGTGCTGGTGAAATTACAGGCACGTTTGACTTGTCGATTTATGCCTCAGCGGGACGAACACAGTGCCCCTTAAATCTTTGCCATTTAAAAACTCTAACTGGCACTACAGTTGCTAAGGACAGGCGCGTGTCGCCTACCGTCAGACACACGACTTGTTCGCCCTATCACTTCGTATTATAAAAAAACTAAGAACCATCCCGATTAGGCTCAATTTATATTGCGGCGGAACGGAAAGGAAGCCAATTTTTGTAAAGATATTGCACATAGCTTAATGAACTTTATGGTCAATTGTGTAACGTAGACACAAGCCAAAAATCACGTCGCGCGAGAATGCTCGCGCATTTCGCAGCTGCCGTCAGCGACGCCTGGCGTATCCACGGGAAGTGCCGCGAACGCAGGCGCAGTGTGATGTCAAACGTCAACGAAATACTACAGCCTCAAGACCGCGCGCGCCATCTCGCGCAGCAAGGCGAAAGTGACGCTTCCATTCCGTTCCGCCGCAATGTAAATTGAGCCTTAAACATTCAAATAAAAAAAACCGTTTTGAGTTCAGTCAATTCGTTTAGGAGCTACAATGCCAGAGACAGACACACAAATACACACAGAACTATCCTAGGCTTCCAACTTAACTCCTCTCTTTTTACGTTGGAGGTTAAACATTAATTAATGTGAAAATCTACCTTCCAGCCATTAGGTACATGCATGTAGTAAAGCGCTATATATCGTGGTCGAACAAGCCTTGAAATTTTATAGCACCTTGTTAATGTTCAGAGAGAGTGTAATTTTAATGGCTTCGGAGGTCTGCTACAAATTCGCCACTATAGTAAGGAATTACAACAATTGTGTGGAATTAAAAACAATATTATTTAATTACCCCAATACTAGTAGGGTTCTTTTTGTTTTTTTTATAATATAAAGTGGCGGGACCAACAAGTTGTGCGCCTGGTGGTAAGCTACACGCCTGTCCATAACAGTTACAGTGCCACTCAGAGCATTAAATCGCAAACATCTGGGGGGCACTGTCTCTGCGCCCGTCACCCTGAGACATAAGTTAACAAATTTCAGATGCCTGTAATTTCACCAGCACCCTTACTCTTCAAAACCGGAACACAGTAATGCGAACATCATTGCTTGGCGGCAGAAATAGGTAAGGTGGCAGTACTTCCCTGGAAGAACTCTTTCACAAGGAGCTCTACTGCTACGAATATAAGTATGCTATCTTAACTTTATTTCCGCCACCCCGCAGTAATGTGAGCATTATTACTGTGTTTCTTTGAAGGGTAAAGAGGTGCTGGTGAATACAGACACATGGACTTGTCAACTTATGTCTCAGGGTGACCGGCGCAGTAGCAGTACCCCTCAGATCTTTGTGATTTAAAACACTAAGTGGCACTGCAACTAGTATGGACAGGCGTATCGCTTACCACCGCGCGCTCGACTTGTTTGTCCAATCATCATTGGTATCATAAAAAATATTTTCGTAATAAAATATGAAAATATTTAACAGTGATTTTCAGGTAAACAGATCACTGTTAAACAGATCGCTCTAAACGGTGATAATTCTGTGTGGTAACGTACCAGTCCGATGCACAATGCAGGAGCGGGAGTGGGGGTTGTCGGAGAGAACGCTTACATATAATAATAATAATAATAATAATAATAACAACCCACACACTCAACATAGCCCCACACTAGGGAAACCCTGTGTCGCGAGTGCCATGGACACACATATAGACAACCACAAATTACACTAGATAAATAAATGTAGGCCATAAAAAAATATTTCTGCCGACCCTGGAATCGAACCTGGGACCTCCGCGTCGCAGTCCAGCATGGTAACCGTTCGGCCACTGAGGCAGTAAAAGTTTACAACCTTACCTTACATATTAAATCCTACCAAATATAGATATAAAAGTGTCAGATAGTAGAGTCAAGCCATTGACCTATGACAAGCACGTCAAGCTTGACACTTAAGATTTAAATCCAATTCTATGCCGCTTACGATAAGAACGGTCCAAAGTGTCAAGCTTGACGTGCTCTTGACTGTACATCAATGTTTTGTGAAACGTCATGGGACAAAAATTGTTGTTTGTGGTGTTAGCAGTACAGTCCTGCGAGGTTATTAATATTCTACAAATAACCCCGTATACATAGACACTACGTAAAGACGCGTATATTTAAAATGGCTAATGGACTGAAGAAGGAAGTGGGAACGTTAACAATACACGTTCGATTAGTTTCCTTCCGTTAAGAAACTTAACAGTAATATCCATTCAACGGTGAGACTGGTTTACATTGCCTTAGTGTTTAGTAAATGTGTTTACACCAACCGAGTGTTCAGTGGTATTTGGGTAATTTTCAGGATAGTTTTCTCTGTCAAATTTCGGTGGCAATTTTTATTATTCAAATATTCTATAATTTAAATATTATCGTAAAGTATTACTATTATACAGTGCGTTGATTTGCATTCTCGCCATATTTAAGAAATTAATAATAGAAATAAAGCTAAATCATCTAAAAATACAAAAAAAAATATTCTGTTCAATATTCTGGCTAATTGTATCTAGTAAAGTTTTGTAAAATTGTCCCCAAGTGTATTCACCGCGGAGGACAATGACCCCGCCACTCGCTTCACCGAGCGATACGTAATCTTTCTCGATCGCTTATTTACTTATTTTTTAAGTTATGTTTATGTACTAGTATTGTTATAATTTACTAAATTTTTATATTAGTTAGAAAAGTTGATTGAAAAAAGATATTTTGTAACTTAGATTTGGTACTTACCAACTTTTGGTTACATGAAAGTATTGCTAGAAGTACCTAGTTCGTCTCGTTTCAACTTAGCACATTCTTCACAACAGAAAAAGCAGAAAGAAAGCAGAGACGATTTTTGCGCACAATTCTTCGACACTCGTAATCTGCGTAAACTACACGTTTTACATCATGCCATAACAACTCCCTTGACGCACCTGGTGAGCCTGGTAGTGGTATTTTTTACATTAACTCTTGTTTACATACCAAACCACCTAGCATTTCGTGAGAAACTAGAACGTATGCACGATGTCAGCGGAACGTAGACGCTATACGCAAGATCGACTGATGATCTGCCAATCACGCGCTCGATACGATACTGTCCCCGTCCCTACCCGTAACCTACAACCAAATAGATCTAAAATGCATATTTTCTGTGCATAGGTCTTTGTTCAAATGGTTGCCGATACCTGTGACACGTGTAGTGCAAGTCAACCTTGGGATCAAGCATGGTTACCGCAAAAACAAGGAAATTTTTTCGATTTATTTTTTTACTGATTTGGGTTCAGTTTCGGATATAGAACGACCTCTGTAAAAATGGCGAGAAAGCAAATCAACACATTGTATAAGTAATAAACTAATAATATTCGAGTGTATGTATGTACTATCCTGAAATATTATTTAATATTTCACGATTATATATTCGAATACTTAAATTATAAAAATTGCTACCAAAATTTGATAGAGAAAATTAACAAATCACCCATTTATTTAGTTCAACCACAGAAATGTAAATAAATATTATTAAGATTTCTGTGAGTATACCGTTCTCTTTTTTAGACTAGTTTAGATTATTCCAAATAAAAAAATAACAGGCCACTGTCGAGGTAAATGTAATTTTTTTTTCAATTTTCAAAATATACAAGAGTCGGCGGAAACGGCCGAGAAGGCGTTGGCGGGACGATATTGATGGGTTTGACAGGGAGTGGTGGGAGATCACCAAAGACATGGAGCAATGGAGGATTTTGGCGGAGACCTTTGCCCAGCAATGGGACATAATTGGTTAATAATAAACTGAGCTAAACATAAAGGAAAGAACCCTTTCTAGCGTTTAGCAATCCGTAGATAACGGAAGTGGTTTGTGTTGTCAATTACAACTATAGTAATCACTGTAATAATTCTAAACGAGGCTTAACTCGATTACAGTCAAGTTTAACTATTTCTACCTGACCATATGACCCCGCCTGTTATTATTGGTGTAACTGTAAATTAATGTTTTTGTATTGCAAAATGATAATAGGTACCGTTAATGACGTATTTCGTCGGTCATCGACAATAAAAACTTACGTAAAAAATATATTCTTTTTTATTTCAACTACAAATCTAAACTTAGCACACTAATCTGTACGAAATGTATCTTCCAGCCGTTTCTGAGGATCTGATGATTTTCACCACCTGTAACAATTGATAATAAATTTGTAGGTAAGACGTAACGGACTTTGAGAGCCAAATAATATTTTTTTAACACAGAGCGTTCAAACTCCTTAGGCCCCGTGTATAGTTTGTCTTTTTTTGAAGACGGAGTAAAATGACATTTGTAGGGTGGCCAGTTATCATAAAATTTTCAATAGTAATATAGTTGTTGTCGATAGTTTTATCGATTGATTGTGAATGAAGATAAAATTTTGCCAAAAAGAGACTGAATTGTGAATGTTAGGATATTGTAATGATTAGTAAGTGACGTCTTTATTCTTATTTTAAGTCGGCCTACTACTATCAAGATCAATTTTTATTCATATATATTTTAACAAGAATAGCCGGATTTGATTATCTATATTGAATTATTAAACTTTAAAATATGTCTCCTCTTTGTATTTTTCATAAACATAGTTCAAAAACAGTGTGTATATATATGAATTTACAAAAACTAACTATTTAAATGAACTTGTGAACTGTAATTGAATGAATAACGCGTCGAGGATGATTCAAATAAGTTACATTACATAATAGATACGTTTTAATGCACATTGGGCGTTTAACGCTTTTCCCATTGTTTGCTGTGTGAGGTTAAAGAGAATACGGCTTTTAATTAGGCATTAAAAATGAATCTTAATATAATAGTTAAATTAAAAAAACAAACGACGACAGGACTTAATGTGTTTTATCATTGCGTGGTTTCAGTCATTCTTAAGCAATGTTTGTAAAAACATCTTAATTGCAAATTATAGATTTAAGGTGCTTTACCTTAAGACATAATTTCTGTAGCGGACAAACTATAGAAATTATGACACGAGTCTAAGCCTTCAGTTGCACCTGGAGCATTATAAATAAATAATTAATTTATTCTATTTATAACGGAATGGAAGTAATTTTTTGTAACCATGCTATAATGAATTTTATAATATAATTAATAAATAAATTTTATAATATTTATAATGAAATTTAGTCAATTGTCTAACGTACAAACTAAGAGCCCTACTATCGAAGCACGAAATCCGTAGTTACGGCCGTTTTCCCACTATATATGACCTATGGGAGTCTCGAAGTCCGTCAAGCCCGTTGGAAACTGTCAAATCGCGTTGTCATTTAACCTTAGTTCCAGCACCGATCAAAACTCAAGTCTGTAGGTAATACGTGGTGGGGAAACGGTCGTAAGTATCAATTTCGTGCTTGAAACAATTAGGGAGATGCTACACGGGCGTTGCGTTGTCGCAACTGCGTTGTACTACGTATAAATCAGAACGACATGCCACACGGTGCGTTGAAACGGTGCGCGTTCACGGGACAGCTCGTGTGGCACTCAGTCTGTTGAAATAGCACAACGCGGTTGTGACGACGCCGACGAAACGCCCGTGTGGCATCTCCCTTACTGTCAAATACATTATCAGCAATAGAACTCTTTGTGAAAGAGTTCGTCCAGGGAAGTACTGCCGCCAAGCAGTAATGTTAGCATTACTACGTTCCGATTTAAAAGGGTAAGGGTGCTGGTGAAATTACAGGCATATGGGACTTGTCAACTTTATGTCTCAGGGTGACGGGCGCAGTGGTAGTGCCCCTCAGATCTTTGCGATTTAAAGCTCTGAGTGGCACTGCAACTGTTATGGACAAGAGTGTAGCTTACCATCAGGCGCGGGACTTATTTGTCCCGTCAATGGTATTATATAAAAAAAACACAACACTACCAAATCAAAAGACAATGTTAAGTATGAAGCTTCATTCGTACCAAGCGTCTCTTAATTTGGTCGAGTATTACTTATTTGACAGTAATTGTGTCGGTGAGATGTCCGATGGAGAACGGGTAGATCCGGAATATTTATTACATATGCAGTATATATATGCATTTTTATGAGGTATGCCCTGGCCAATTTCCGCCGGAAGTAAAAAATGTTCGAAATTCAAATAAACAGGATGGCCGCCATACAAATTTCGAAGCCTTCTGTCACGGAAACTATTAGAGATAGGTGCTCGAAGGAATAGATAATAGGGCAGTTGGTCAACTGCCTGGATTAAAAAAAATCAAGATGGCGAATTCAAAATGGAGGCCGAAACAAATATAATTATGCGATTTAAATCCGGAAAAATAGTTTCATTTCCAATAGAGGAGAGTTAATGTGATATTCCCTTATTATATATCTTATAGTTTTAATTATGGGACCCAATGAACTCACGAAAACTAGCCATATATTTTGTCCTAGTTGAATATACAGACGAATTGAGAATCCCTCTATTTTTGATGTCGGTTAAAAAAGGCGTTGTTTGTGAGCGTCGTAATACATAAAACACGTGGCCAATACATAATTCACTAATGTACGATTTTTGTAACGTTTAACACCCACATAATAGTAATAATAACGCAACAATAACGCAACACACTCACAGCCCCCCCACTAGGGAAGCCGTGTGTAACGGGTGCCATGGACACACACAAAGACAATCACAAATTACGCCCAAAGGCACGAAAGAAATAAACGTAAGTCGTACACATATTTCTCCTCATATTTTTTGAGCAACCCATTAAATATCTCACTTGAGTGCTAATTTGAGAGTTGCCATAATATAATATATTAATTAATAAAAGCCACTAAACACTGAAAAGCAAGACCATTATTAAGTTCTATTCAATCAAATACAGGGTCTTTGTCACTTGAGATGATATCATCCAAAACGCCAATGTTTATTGTGTATTAATTCATGGGAACTTGAGGTAGGTATCATCTAAGATCGTTTCGCTCTCAACCGGACAAAAGAAGCTCTCTATTAATATGGGATTGAAGTGTGTTCACACTTAAGAGAGAACTGGCAACCAACTTTACGGTATCTGTTTTGTTTTACAGTATATTAATTATATTTACATATTTCTTGCCTGCTCGACACTCGTTAAACGACTTTTTTAAATAATAATATCAAGTGACAGGACGGACAAGTCGTGCGCCTTATGGTAAGCTACATGTTGCATTGTCCCTCAGAACTTTAAATCGCAAAAATTTGAGGGGCACTGCCACAGCGCCCGTCACTCTGAGACATAAGTTGACAAGTCTCACGTGCCTGTAATTTCACCAGCACACTTACCCTTCAAAACCAGAACACAGTAATGCTGACATTACTGCTTAGCGGCAGAAATTGGTAAGGTGGCAGTACTTCCCCGAACCAACTCTCTCACAAGGAGCTCTACTGCTACTAAACGATGGTGAAACGATGGCGTTATATTAAAAAATTAATATGCAGACAATCACACCAATGACCTGATCTCACACTAGAGACCCTGTACTGAGATCCAGAGTTACCTAAAACACTGAGACCAGAACCAAGTTCGGTTCCTAGATTTGCTCTATCGGGAATCGATTCCAGGACCTACTCGTGATGCGCCCGTAGTGCTAATTATTGGGTCATCATGGTCAATTATGTTGTATGTTGCAGTTGGCTCCTTATACAACCGTTTCAACGATTTCTATACCAAGAAGATTAGAAAAAAAAAATACCGTTGTGATTCTTAACAGACTTATATTAAAGATGCTTGTCTATAAACCTAAACATTATTGCCAAGTTTTAACGGAAAGAATTCGTGTTTTTGCATATTCATTCCGATTTGCGCTTGCGCATCGTATGTCGGCAACGGCTATGTACAATGTGTAACCTACAACTGTCCATCAGGCGATTTATTAGTTTATATGTCTACTGCAACAGTCAAACAGGTATCTTAATGTTAATTTTCTACTTATGTACATACATGATCAAGAAAATGTCAAACTGGAGACTTGATTGAAGCTTAACTGTATGCCGTTTGCAATAAGAACTTGACTGTAATATAAACTTTATGGTCTAACAATATCTAGTCATCTTTCGGGTTATATTAGATCTCCCCTTTAAAAAATATTCCTGTATTTACTTACAAAATACAGCTCGTTTGATGGTCTCTTCAGTCGTATCCATTCAAAGAATTTTGTAAAAACCGAAACAAGTGAAAATCTGATAGGGCTATGTCGGGCGAATACGGTGGATCATGGATGAAGTAACACATCCCAACCTAAATGCTATAGTTTTTGACGGCTTTATAAAGATGTGCTTAGCATTATCGACATGAAATACGACACTTTTACGATTAACAGGTTCTGGCCGTTTTTCATGAATTAAACGTAAAATTTTGGCTAAGCCATCAGCCTCTAAACGTGAATTAGGTATTATAATTATTACAGAGTTGTAAATGTAATTTAAAAAAGAAACCCTAAAATATTATTATTGACATGACCATAGGCAACATAATTTTTTTTTTAAAGTTTTTTTCTAAGTCAGCTAGTAGCAAAACCGCATAGACTTTTTTGACCAACCCATTATTAACAAAAGCAAATACTTAATACCATATACTAAATCTATGCTTAATACCGATTTGATATAAGATTTATCTATAGACATGAAATAAGTCAAGTTATGTCAATTGCAGACGCAATAATGACACGAAGATCGTGTACTTGCTTGTATGGATAGAAAAGGGTATAAATACACGATTTCACTGATCGCGTCTTTCGTGACATTCGCAACAGCCGATTTCATGTTAAATAATATGTTACTTGATAATTCTATGAATACAGGCTTGTTTCATCTTTGAGTCATACTTGACTGGCAATTGGATTTTTTCTAATTTTCTTGAACAAGAAGATTAATCTTCAATTTGTAAAGTGTACTGCATTCAAAATACTCCTTTGTTTATAGCATATGTTGCCGTGTATACTGTTCTTAACTAGACGTTATCTTTTAGTTAGATGCGTTTAATAATTAATACTTGTGTAACGTGGCAGTTATTTATTTTTAACCGACTTCAAAAAAAGGAGGAGGTTCTCAATTCGAAATTCAAATTTTTTTTTTGTATGTATGTTACGCGATAACTCCGGTATTTCTGAACCGATTTTCATAATTCTTTTTTTATTGGAAAGAGGGTACCTCCGCAGTGGTCCACTTAATGTTGAAGAAAATAATCCACCTCTAAGGGTGGCTGTTCACACATGAAGACTCATTTTTATAAATAGCGCCTAAATTTTATTATAAGGAGCAATTATTTTAATGGTTGATTTTGCTCCAATTCAAGGTGTTTTTCTCTCTCAATATACTTTGAGTAGTGAGAACCGATTTTAATTATCACCTGTGTCAAGTCTCGTATAGTGGCAAACTAGGGGATGAATCCGAGGAAACTTTCCGGTGACCGATTCAATAAAATTTGGTACTTATATGTAATTCCACGTACTTTTGAGGTCGGTTTTTTTAGTACTCTGTACTGAGATTATTGCAAAAACATCTTGATGAGGGTTGAACCTCATTGGGTTACATGAAACCGCATCGCGGCAGCATTAAGCGTGTTTATATGGGCAGCGCGTCCGAGACAAATACTGCACTATTTTGGACTGTGAACAGTGTGGTTTAGTACCAAGTCGGGTGCCACCCTAATCATGATATTCGTAGGAAAATAAGCAAGAGGTTGCTCAAAGAAAATGATGAATAATAACGTAGTTTGATGACAATAAGGCCCCAAGGAAAAAACAAACTTAAGGCGTTCATTTGAGTCATTTGGAGTTAGCCCTGGGGGTCTCTTCGTCAGGGCGTCAAAGTACTGCCCATATTGAAGTAGTAATAATACAAATCATCAAAAACAAATCATTTAGACACAGCGTTTTTAAGGCCACAAATAATATAGTCGGTAAATAACATTATAAATACGATTCATATAACATTAGCAACACAGTTAACAATCATTCTCATAGTCCATCTCAATTTAACAAGTTCAAGTGAGCTCTGACTCAGCACATTGTGCTTACTGCTGCAGAATCCATGTCCCACTGAACCATAGGTCTCAGCTCAAGTGACATTGCATGTTTTTGGCACAATTCGGCATTCACCCGAATACAATATTAATCTATGTACTAGTTATGGAAAAAAGTGTAGGCACTTTGAAAGATATAATTTACACCTAATGCAAACGACGTAAGTTTCAATTTTTAATTAATTCTATTGATTCATGGTTGTGCGCTTCTACAGGGTCTTACTTTTCAAATACAGTAAGTAATAATATAATAGGAAAGTTATAGGAAAGGTCAAAAATATCAAAATATTTTAAAGTATCTTTTTTCATATTGCCAAATAATAATATTTTTTGGGCGATATGAAATTTTCTATGTAAGTGGAATCGTTATTTCCGATTTCCAGAAATAGTTTGAAAAAATGTTGCTTAGTGATCATTGTTATTGTCAACTATAAGAGGGTCAATATGAGGTCGGACCATACTTATCAATGCGCATGCATATTTTGACCATCGATATCACCTAATTTAGTACACGCTGCCTTGCTTACGATAAGAACAATGAGGGCGCGACCCATTGTGTTGTAACGTTTTATTTATCGTTGGACGACTGTCGCGTCTAAGCTGTTCCGATATCACGACTATCTGCCATAAATATGTCGTGGACATTTTTTATTTCGTTGAACGTCGTGTCTAGCTGTTCCCATCGATACGACAATTTATCGGATCACGGCAACCTCCTTGTCGTTTGCACGATAGAATCGTTTGACCTTTAAACTGCATGACTGTCGTCAAGACATAATGGGAACGCGCCCTAAGTCTATATGAATTTCAAACATACTTACTGTTAATATTGTAAACCTGCTGGTCTGCCCCAGCACCTTACTACCGCCGCTGAGGTATGCGTAAGTGCGATGGCGTAAATTATGTGGCATAATTCGGTCACAGTATATGGACGTGTAAGCATCACAAGGTTAGTATTAGGTAAATATTCACAAAACGAGAACCGACCGTTCTACCGGGCTATCGGCGCTTGTTTTTTATAACCAAATCGTCAAGTCATACCCTTGCAAAGGCAGAATTTGAAATTAATTGGTTGTAAAGTTATGATCACGCTTTCAGTAATGTACGTGTTATATTCCGATGGTCCCTATTGTCCTGGCTGCGCGAGTACGCTTCGGAATGCTACAGCATGCGTTCACTCGCGAAAGCAGTCGATAGTATGCTGCCACACAAATAACAATCAGGCGAAGCGGACCTGTACAGCCACCGTAGCCGATACTCCAAATAGAAAAAAAAACGTTTAAAATGAACGCGATATTGACGAATGGGATTAAGAGAGATTTAGTAGCAGTAGAGCCTTGTGAAAGAGTTCGTCCAGGGAAGTACTGCCACCTTACCTATTTCTGCCGCCAAACAGTAATGTCAGCATTAGGTACTGTGTTCCGGTTTTAAAGGGTCGGGGTGCTGATGAAATTACAGGCATGTGGGACTTGTCAACTTATGTCACAGGGTGATGGGCGCAGTGGCAGTGCCCCTCAGATCTTTGCGATTTAAAACTCTTGGTGCAACTGTTATGGACACGCGTGTAGCTCAGATCAGGCGCACGACTTGTTCGTCCTGCCACTTGATATTATAAAAAAAGACTATTTGGAAGTTCATTTTCAAATTGAAAAAAATTTGTAAATAATGGAAGAAGATATAAGAGAGAGCTTTTCAAAAAGATACTATGGTTACATCAACGACCACGATAACCTAGCGGTTAGCACTTTGGGTGTTAGTTGAGTACTTGGTTGTAGAACCGATTTAGAAAATGATTATGTTTAGAAATTCCCGGACCTGGAGAAATAATTGTATGGCCTACATTTATTTCTCTCGTGAGTTTGAGTGTAATTTGTGATTGTTTATTTGTGTGTCCATGGCACCCGTGACACAAGGTTTCCCCAGTGCGGGGCTATGTTGAGTGTGTGCGTTATTTATTTTATTATTTTAGTTCGTTCTTTTTTTAATTCAGGGAATTTCTCGGTTTGGTACCAGGGGGCCAATCGCGCTAATTGTCAAAGGTTTAACCAAAACCTCCAACCTCGCCAATCTGACACGTTGTGTACATTTCGTATCGCGCTAACTGTCAAAACAAAAACCTAAGCCAAAACTTAGACGTGTGACACGTAACGCACATTTGGTATCGCGCTAATTGTCAAACGTAAAACCAAAACCTAAAATGTTGCAAATTGGTATCGCGCTAAATATTTTGACATTTTAACCTCACATGTAACCTTGGGGGAATAGATTAACCTTTGCAAGGTCAAGGTTTGTGTGGCAGTTAATGGAGAGTAACTTTTCACTACGTTTATCGTATATAAAAGATGTTCCACGGTTACTTAAATGTTTTGGAAAGTGTTTATGAGGTGGATGTGGCCTAAGAACGGGCTTTAAATAAAAGAAAAGCATAGAAAGACGATCACATTTAACATGTCTGAGGAGAAATTCCGCAAACGATATACCGTTTGTCCACGGAATTCATTTCAGGATTGGTGGAAGAACTATGCCTACATATTCTCGTTAAAGGACGGTCTGTTGCATTGGATGTGGAGACAAAGGTAAGGGTTGAGTGGAATCCGAAAGTTCTCAGTTTTGCATAATAACCAAAATTTCTATACTGTGTAAATCATTATTAATTTTGTTACAGATTTTAATAGCTCGTATAGTTTTTAACAACTGGGGCGTACCAGACCCCCATTGGCAAGTGCTTATCACCCTTTCCCAAGTCAGTGTCAGAGAGGCACAAGCGGTAGCTGCTTCAAATAAACCAGTTATTATGAATAAATATGCAGCTTTCCTAAAAGGCATGCCGAAAGAGATGGTATTAAAAGGCGGTGAGAAAATAAGCTTTACAATGTACATCATATTTATTAGTTCTTGTCTTATTTCCTGTTGTTATTATCAAATTAAAATTACAGGTATAGGTAAAATATGTATAGTTGTATAAAAATATATTACAAGGTTACAATTAGTCTCTTTTAACACTTGACTTTATACAACATATCGTCCCCTTACTGTGAAGCCTCACATATGCATTTTCAGTTTGTTTTTACTGATTTTTGTTGAATAAAAATTAATAATGTAATAATATAGTATCTAAAAGAGGTATAATTTAAGTAATTAAAATGCTAACTACACACATTATTGCATTTACTATACTTCACACCATATTTTTATCTTCATCCTAAAAAATTACATAGAAATATGAGGTATTCATTCTAAGATGACGATGTATACCTATTGTAATTGTTTATTATCTTAATATCTAAATTGATGTATACTTTTAAGAGGTTGAAATAAAAAAAAGAGTGTATTTTTAGTTTATTTATTGCCTCAATCTACCCCAAATCATCCTTCATTTCCGGAGCGAGCTTGCTTTTGATTCTTCAAAGAAGTCTGAAACAAGAATATGTATATAGGAAGATTGGAGACCTAAATTTAAGACTGTGCCATACCTCTCATGAGAGTAGTGACAGATAAAGCAGGATGGGTATTTATATACATACAGTATGAAGCCAACATAAACGCCAGAATGTTTAGGGGCCTTTTCAAAATACATTTAAAAAAATGTTTATATCACTGTGGAAATATAAAGGGGACAAAAGTCTACAGATTAGACCTTCGTTCCTTACGCTCTTTCAGATTTCCACAATTGAACATATCATCAGCAGGAATTAAGAAAACATGTTGAAAACAAACCTGTCATTCTTGTTAAATAGTCTATCAAAAAGGTTAACTGCAGGCACCAACTCGGTAATTGCTTTGCAAATGGCAGCTACGGATTGGGCATGCAGATCATCTGCTTTGGCAGAAATAATAGCTGCCTCAGCCTGCACCCTGCCAGCATTCACTTGCTGCAAAAATGCTTCGCATGCTCGCTGCTCCTCAATGCATAAGAATTCTACCCGGCTCTGCTCCAACGCTCATCAGCTCGCTGTCAACGAAATAATAGATGTGATGGAATAAAGAGTGGGAAAGAATTTGCTCAAATTGAAAGTTACTTTGTTTTTTAATTAATAATAAAGAGTGAGAAAGTTACTTTGTTATTGAATTGTATGTTTGAAGTTATTTTGTGCTAGAGTTGGTGTCCTTTAGGAAGGTTGGTAGGGCCTCTGCCGCAGTCGATGTGGCGTAGATTCTCACCCTGCTTTTCATACCATTCCATACCTGAATAACAATAATAACATCGCATATTATAGTGATATGAGTTCTGGTACAATAACGGTGAGTGATCCACTCACTGTATCCTATTACCTCGCATTATAGCTCACCTTTTGGGATCTATTGCGGGGCCACAAAATAGCCACACACTCGCACCAAAGGCGTGCTGATAACACGCGCGAACAACGCCGAGCGAAGTCATTCTCAACCCAAATCTCTGTGCGATTCGAACTCCAGCAAAGATGGAGCTGGCTTACAGTGGTCGCTCGCCGTCCGACCGCATCCACACTGGCTGAAATACGAGCATCATTATTAATTCTACATTGCTAACATTTCGAAATTAATAGTAGTTAGCGTACCTATTTGATTGTATAAAAAGATACTATTTTATTAAATAGAATATTAAAAAAGGAAAACAATGTGTAGGTACTTGCCTCTGCGTGTTTTATCTACAACAACAACACACTAAATTCAATTAATTTGGTTCAAATCACAACACATATGTTTGTTTACAATAGAATTTAATGACATTTCTTTTACACACTTTTTTAAATCGCTCTTTTATAGACTTGAATTCGTAGATATTGACATTTCAGTGCGTTTTACGGTAAAATTTAGTCGGTTTTAGGAAGTCAAGGCACGTCTCTTAAAATTTAATACGAGGTTATAGTTTGAGGTTAATTTGAGGTTTAGGTTCATTAAAACTGATAGCGCGATTGCATTTTGTGCGTCGGTAGAACCATTAATTAACCAAAACCATAACCTCAAATGTTGTAAGGTTAAACCTTGCGAAAATAGCGCGATTGGCCCCCAGGTAATCGGTATGATTGTTTGGTACATTATTATTATTGTATTCTATAACATAACAATTGCTACTTAGGAATAAGGCCGCCTGTTGTACATTGGCTTACTCTATGATACATTACTGTTCTGTGTTGTCATTGTAATTGTTTTAATGAGCAATAATAGTTATTTGTTATGCAAGGC
>NW_020653852.1:14967754-14985496 GCF_003589595.1 Hyposmocoma kahamanoa | reverse complement strand
GCGTAGCGAGGGTTTCAAGCCACGAGACGTAAAACAACTTTGCTGCCGAGCGAAACACACAACTTTTCACCTCACTATAGCGAAGAAAATGGTAGATGAAAGAAAAACAGTTGAACTATACAAATCAGTTTAGTTCTACGACGAATTAAAATAATTTAATAAACAAATTTAGTTATCGTTGTCAATTTAATGTCAAAATTAATAAGAATAAAATATACCAATGGATTTATATTACCTACATAAATAATCTACGACAAATCACGTAGTTAAACGTATTATGTTTTTTTAATCGACAGAAAAGTTAGGTGCAGCACAGTCCATCGTCAAGTTTGAATTTGAAAAACCTTTTCCACGCAAGCGGGGAATAAACGCTTTTGCGCGCAGATTTCTAATGAGAAAGAAAGCCTTTCCGAGCTAGTGAGGTGAAAAGAATATTTCTTTCACTCATATTCACTGTGCTGTCTTGGAAATAAATTCTTGTCTATAATTAAAACAGCAGTTATCTTCATTGAAAACTATATACTCATACAAATCATACAACTTGGATTTAAGCTTTATAAGGTGCCTGCGAGGTTTTGTTTCTTTGGAATCATTATACGAATCATGCTTATTGGAAGTTAAACAGTTGATTGTTGTCCATGAATCTACATATCTACATACAAATGTATTGCAAGATCTCTAGTTGACAAAAAGCATCTAGGTAGCTTGAGTCGTTTGAAAAAGTATACTGGACTATTAAAACCAAAAACGAATAAATGTTATATGAATAAAAATAAATGACGACATAAAACTATAGCACGGATCTGTTTATGGTTCAAGGACTGATCGCAGATGGTTACACAATAATAATAAAAAAAAAACTACAACGGTTTCTGTTACTTTACACATTATCACTCAATAATGGTACATACCTGTCCTCTTTTAAGTCCGAAGTACCTCGCCACTGGGTCGCCGGCTTGTATTCTCATCAACATGTTTTCTTTCAGTTTACTGTTCTAAGAGTCATGGAAGCATTAATGTAAATATTTACATGTATACATTTTAATATGTATTATACATGTTTATAATATAATAAATATGTATTACATATTTATATAAAATGAAAATAACATTTTATCCACAACTTTAATTAATTTATGTGCAAATGCATGTGACTGTAGATAGTAGCAATAGAGCTTCTTGTAAAAGAGTTTAGAACTACTGCTACCTTACCTATTTCTGCCGACAAGCTGTATGTAAGCATTGCGTTGGGTTAGGTGTGCTAGAGAAATTACATGCATATGGAACTTATCAACTTATGTCTCAGGGTGACAGGGCAGTACCCCTAAAGTTTTTGCAATTTAAAGCTCTAATTGGCACTGCAACTGCTACAGACAGGTGTGTCGCTTACCACCAAGTGCACGACTTCTTCGTCCCGTCGATTGTTATCATATAAAAAACTGACTCATGATGTTTGTAAAATTAATAATTAAAATTGAAATTTTTGTTAATAAAATGTTTTGCCTGAAAGTTTCATTAATAGATTCTTATTACTGGTTTCCCCTTACAGTCTATCCAGAGTACTAATACAGACAAATACTCCTAGGTTATACAAGTAGTAGAAATAATAGAAAAACAATGTGGATTACTGTACAGAAAAACACTACACAATTCTGCGAATGGCACTGGTCCATGTTTACCAGAATTTGGAATGGTGTCTAATATTAATACAACCAATCATTTCGCTTGTAAGGACCAAAGAGGTAATAATTTCTATAATGTTCTAATCTGGCAATGGCCATGTCTCTTATAATTAATCAATATTTGCAAAAAGGATACTATCTAGCAAGCAGTTCCTGCTTCTCATCAGGTGTGAGGACTATGTGTTCTGGCACCAATTCGTGTTCTGTTATATTGATAAGTAGTTCTGATTCTAGAAATTGCTCCAGGATGTACTTCGGGGCCATGTCTACTAAAGACTGTTTTGCTGATGGTGTCATACCTGGGAAAAAGAAGACAATATGTGAAATATGTACTAAGTAATGTGTTCTAGAATGAGAATATTATATATATAATTGCATCATCCAAACTATTATTATAAATGTGAAAGGAACTCCTGTTTGTTACACTTTCATATCTAGAGATAAATAGAACCTAGGAGAAGGACATAGGCTACTTTTATTCACAAAAATAAATCCTAAAAGGGGTGAAATAGGGACGAAAGTTTGTATGGGGAACCAATAAAACTATGAAAGCCTGTTACACCAAGTACCAAAACCATGAAAGTTAGTATAGGCCAGTGTAGGCTACTAGAAGTACATATTTTATGCGGACAAACTGACAGGCACCAGCTAGGAGTAAATAAATATAGAATTAAAAATTCAAGCATTCAAAATATACCAACTCTTTACCAGCTTGTACTACTACAATAGCTCTATGGATATTTTCCTCTTGCATTCGAGTACAGTAAGTCTTTATAGTTTTGATTCCAATCTTGGCTTCATCCGGGAAGAAAACGAACATTTGATCTGTAGGATCATCATTGTGAGCTACCAACACTATCAAATCACTTCTTGCTGGACGCTTTTCACTGGAAATGCATAATTAATTTTATTTCATTTCTTAAGTATGTGTATTATTATGTTTTTTTTATACAATAACTAATTAAATTTTGTAGCAACTAGCTTTATATTGCAAATTTACTTCATATCACAACAACTTTTATTGAAATTTTTGCCAAACACATTGATATTAAACTTTTTAAAAAACAATAAAAACTTTTTGGTTAGCTACTGTCAAGAAGAAATGTAAAAAAGTATAAATAGATAAAAATTTGATGTTTACAGAGATTTTGGCTTATATATTTATGTATTCCGAGCATAATGATAGTAGAAATGTTAAATGACCAATTTAGGAAAAATATCATGGAAAGAACAGTTTCAAAGACAGCTAAACTGCATATTGGTGAGCGTGACTATTTACCTTGGTTTATCGCCGAATTGTTCTTTGAACTGGTCTAATGTTTGATCCAATTCATCTTGAGTTACTAAGTATCCACGATCGTGACATAACTAAAATTATTACAATCAAATAATTATCGTAAATTTGTTGTTAAACCTGCTTGAATGTATTATGTTAGTATTGTTTTAGTTATTTCTAAGAAATTGTCCAAATTCATATAACCTGGGAACATTATTTGGATTATTTTTGTTAGGACATCACATTGATTCCTACCTTTTTGCAATATTAGCAGAATTTACTTCACAAAGAGTTTAAAAGATAACCTATTACAAATTTACCTGCATAACAGTTTTACGAATTCTCCATAGCTTATAAGTTTCTGCTTCGTCATCCATAATGCTTCAATATGTTCCAACTCTAAATGCAGAAAGAACTATTATAACATTTAATTTATAATCTAATGTTTCACTGTTTTTTCTTCAAACGAAATCAACTTGTGAAATCAACAAACTTAAATCATAGACAAAGATGTAGGTTATTTTTATATTGTCATTTATAGCTTTGAACGATGCAAATTGGCACGCAGTAAATATTTAATCTAATCTCTCGATCAAATGGGAACCTTCTGATAATATTTGGCAACACTTTTCTTGAAATGTCACTTGGAATCGTGTAATTTTGTGTGAGTGATTGGAGTTTTTATGAAACTCTATTCGTTTTCATTGTTATAGTAGATAAATGCAATATTATTTCTGATTAATATAATAACAGACACAATGGCCGGAATCAAAGGTATGTGTTCATCGTAAAACATGCTCGAAATTGGTTAAAATGTTTATTCGACATCAGACCTTTCTTTAGATGCCCTTAGAATGACTCATTTATTTACAAACAGTTTTGGTGTAATCTAATTAATGTCTTAAAATTTCTTTATTTTCATGTGGTTTACCTTCACTTATGATGGACAGGGTAAGTGACGTATTTTTCTACAGAATATCGTCATATAATTGCAATAGATCACTGTGGTTATCTTTTGGGCCAACACTTGCTATTTATTCACAATAATGTTATTTTTATAGTCACTTCTTTATGTAAAAAGAACAAAAGATACAAGTAGATAACACATAGATTTTTAAATAAAGAATTACAACGTGGAAATACTGAAATGCTTTGAGCTGTAATCTGAAGGTTTACTTGGAAAAAATGAGCATCAATTTATTTATTACCTAGTTCAGCTTTTAATGGTAATTTTTCAAGTAACAGAAAATATTGTTGGATAAGAAATATGATTGTTGTACATTTTCATGTATTCTGTTCTGTGGCGAGTCAGAAATCTGTAGTACCGTATCTCCGTTAGCGGTTAACACATGTCTCATTGTGTAACTAGCCCATTACGTAAGCAAATAATACCTAAGGTGTCACGCTAAAATACTAAAACTGATTTCATTATTATTATTTTGTTTCTTGTACTTGAGAGTATCAGTACTGTAGTCTAGGCTCTACTCTATGAGTAGAATCACTGGCTGAATGAATAGTTTGTAATTAGAAGTGTTATAAAAAAGGAAGTAAGAAAAGAATCATCGGAACATCTTGACATTATTGAATTGTAACCCAACGCAAAAACTATGTGAAAGAATACAATACAGTATATTTTGAAGATTATTCCACTTTAAATTCATAAAAGTACCTCTCGCTACGCTTCCTAAGCTACGCCCCAGTTACAGTACTGAGAAAAATCATTGAAAGACCACAGTTATGGAAAAGTATTGATGACCTATGTAATATGTATTATTCATGATTTTAGTGTTTCTTTCCAAATAATGAGCTTATTAATATTCTGAAACCTTGACCTACCTTTGCTTTGACAATAAAGTCATCTAGTTTTGTGTATTATTAAGTTTTGCATGAATTATTATATAATTTATTATAATATGACTCAATGAATTACATGTCTTGTAAGAAAATACTATAAGTTTAGTTAGATATTTGTATGGCGAGTGGCTACCAAGTGGAATTCCCTCCCTGCAAACTTGTTCCCTGAAGGCTATAACTTGGACCTTTTCAAGACAAGAGTGAATAGACATTATTTAGGTGTGCATGCTACATCCTCGACCTCATTGTCACTTTCCATCATGTGAGATGAAGGTCAAATGCACTCTTATTTTTTATAAAAAAATAACTTTCAATATGTCATTGTTATTACACCGAAATAGGATGTAGAGTAATGCACTCCCATACTCAATGAAACCAGTATGATCTGTCATGAATACCTTCTGAGTGATACATTACACTGAGCCTTTACTGTAACTGTACAACATGTCACTCATTTAATGGTAAAATTAAAACTGTACAAACCCTTTGCCAAGTAGATAGCACTGAATAATGGTATACATATATCAGGCAAGTTTAAATTTTGTTTCCAGTTTTACATTCTAATTATTTAGATATGTAATTTTCAGGTTTATTTTCTGTATATAATTCTGGTAGTCTGTTATTCTTTAAATATTCTAGAATATTGTCATGAAGTATTACTTAATATTCGAGTGTTGAATCCTAAAATATTATTAAATATTTCACAATAATATTCATGAATATTTAAATATTAGAAATTGCCACCAAAATTAGGTGGAGAAAACTAACCTGAAAATTACCCATATTATCCTGGTTGTAACTGCAGAATTGTCTGCCTATTGAAGTGTAAAATAAATTAAAATTGTAAATTTTTATTACAGTTTGATCTCACTGGCATTTGCTGGTTCTATTGGAATGACATTTGTCATATTAGCCTGTGCCTTACCGAAATTTGAACAGTAAGTACCCATCTGTCTCTTATACTTGGTTGAATGAACCATAAAACAAAAACATAACACATCGCGACTCACTCATATATCTGTGCATCTTTAACTGTCTTTTTTCAGATACATTTAAACATAAAATATGAAACTTTATTAGGTTTGGCCCAAATATTTGGCTGTAGTAAATATTCAAATATTATTATTATTCCAATTGTGTGGGAATTTAACTTTATAGAGTAGTCAAAACATAATAAAAGGCTTTTAAAAGCTTTTATATGTAAAAAATTATGAGACTAATTGAAAAAACCTAATAGAATTCCAGTATATCATAGAACAAAACAATTAACACTTTCTAGATATGCGTTGGTCTTAGCTTTTAGTCTTTGTGCTGGCCACATTCCCCTAAATAAGTTAGCTACCATCTAATAAAAAGAGCAGAGTCTCCGCTGTGTCATTTTTTTAACAAACTCGAAGATATGCTACATTTGATGGAATGTGACCATTATGTGGCTCTAAGAAGCCAATTTCAATTAGGGGATATATGGCAGGTTGGGGTGTTAAAAGTTGTGCTGGGTGCCCCATTTGCAAAGAGGGCTAAAACACTATTCATATATAAAGGTCTTGCCTCTCACTACGAGGCGACGCGATAGATAAGAATACTCCACGGGGCTGTACATCACAAAACCGACATTGACACCCAAGTGTTACACGCCTTATTAAAAACAAGATAAAAAGATAATAATAATAATTAAGTGGATTATTTACACAAAATAACAAATATAATTCAGAATTGCATAAATTTGTTAGTTGAAACTTGTTACTGTATAGTCCATAAAAATATGTGATTCAAAATTAATAGAATTTGTGATTGCAAATCATATTTGCTTTTTATCTACCTAACATACATTGTACTTTCATAATAGGTTTTAGTTGCTTTATGTGTTTGTAATTCCTATAGTTAATTGGAATAAAATGTTGGTATTATCTTTGTGACAGTATTTATTTTTCCATCATAATGTTACAAGTCGGTAATTAATCGTAATTTACCTTTAGCCATGGTAATGAAAATATAAAAATAAATATTTTTTAAGTTCTAAAGACTGCACACATTCGTAAAGCAAAAATTTGCATTTTCAGAAAATGGTGGCCGTTTTTCGTAGTCCTATTCTACGTGCTCTGCCCAATCCCGACAATGATAGCGCGCCGTCACACAGATACCAGCGGTGGAACCAACTCGCCTTGCATGGAAATGGCTATATTCATCACTATGGGCTTTATTGTCAGCTCTTTTGCGCTGCCTATTGTACTCAGCCGTGCAGATGTGGTAAATTAACATCTTTATATTATCTATCTACATCTGTCGCTGTACGGTTACCATGCTGGTCGCCACACAGAGGTCCAGGGTTCGATTCCCGGGCCGGGACAAATGTTAGTATGGCCTACATTTATTTCTCTCGTGAGTTTGGGTGTAATTTGTGATTGTCTATGTGTCCATGGCACCCGCGACATAGGGTTTTCCTATTATAGTGAGGGGCTATGAGTGTATGCGTTATTATTATTGTCATCTATAACTTTTAATGCCTGGAAATTATTATGTCATTTAACTCATATGTAGTGTTCATACCCAGCAGATTGAAGCCTAGATTCTAAAAATGTTTCGTATGTTTCCGTAGCAAGCGTAAATCCACCATACATATAGATAGCATTTTAATTTTAATTAGTCTGTAGTTACTCTGATAGCTGAACTATAATTGTGGTGATAAAGTGCCACAACCATAATGTTTCAGTTTACTATTTGGTTCGGTTTGGCTATGTACTCAATGGATTCGCTCAACATCATTGCTCGAAATTAGTTCATGTGACGTAGCTTTTAAGAACTGAGAATATATATTATAACATTTTTTTTTTCGTTTTAGTGTGCTGTGTACATTTTTACTTCAATGGAAGCAATATTTTTTATTTCAGATTTTAACAGGCGCCTGCTATCTCACATTGGCAGGCAACGTTATAGTGTACCTTACCATCCTCGGTTTCTTCACAATCTTTGATATGGACGACAACGATTACGCGATGTGGTGAGAGATCTAAACCTTACAGATACCATAGGGGTTGATTAATGTAGCGAGGAACATCTTATATCTTACATTAGCACATAAATTCACATAACACAATATAAACATGTTCACACAATTTTCTTCAATGTAAAATGGACGCTTGGCCAAGATCTCGAGACGATGGTACGCTTTTGTCTTAAAAATGTGTATAAGATAATATTAAAGAATTTACAATTACCGAGTTTTCAAGTTGTATTCAAGTTTTAAAGATATCAATCCAATGACAGTGTGGAAAAATCAATTATGTGCATAACTACACAACTGGGGCCTTACCATGAACTCTCATTACAGTTCAATATAGGTTCGTAATGACAAGAAGCAGGATAGTGATATACACTTCATGTAGCGCTATCTCACAATGATCCATTTTAGGTCCTAAACTGAATTGGAATAAGAGTTCATGGCAAGACCCCAACTTCTTATATCTTGAAAGTATTCTGCCACTAACATTATTTTAATGTCTTGTAACATCTTACAGTAAAAGCATCCTTTTGCCACTTGAAAAATGTTTAATAACTTCTACTTAATGTTAAAAGAGACCAGTACTATAACTATTTTGTTGAAATAATATTACCATAACAATTTAGTCAGTTAATCAGCTACAATATCAATCGATATTTTTGCTTACTAAATTACTTCTAAGTTTGATAAATTTATTACAACATAATTATAACATTTTTATTTAAAAAAACCGACCTCAAAATTTTGTGGAATTACATCTATTTGCCAATAACGTGAAATCCAATAAACCGAATTCATCCCCTAATTTGCCACCCTTAGAGGTGAAATATTTTCATCAAAATTAAATTAAACCACTATTGAGGTGCCACCTTTCCAACAAAAAAGAATCCTCGATCGGTTCACAAATGTCGGAGTAGGCGTGAAATACAAAATCGAATTGCAAATCCTTTTTTGACGTCGGTTAAGAAGGACGACGGAGTTGCATGGTCATATAAGCAGTTGCATGCGGTGACAGTACAGATACTACGTGTTGGATTTTTGTGTTTGCTGTTAATGTGTGCAATGAAGTGTATTTGTCTTGTCTTATCTTAGAAGGCGCTACACTGACAGGAGAGAGCTCGTATATAAGAGAAGAAAAACACCGTCAAATACACAAACAAACCACTCAATTTTAAAATATCTCAAACTGAATATACAGGGTTATTTGTAAAATGCTATCCTCACAGCACTATATTACTAACATCATAAACAACAACATTGTTCCATGATTCTAGAAAACGTAATAGATTGGACAAAAATAAACTTGTAAGAATTACGTTTATCACTATTTTAGATCTTGTATTTTTAGCAATGCCTCCCACATGGTGTCGTTCATAAATATAATTTTGGTACTGGATGCTTTCTTTAGCTACCGTACTGATGACGAGTATTTAATGCCTAATTATGTACAGTTACATACACTGCTTTATCTACTCGTATGTACACATAATTCTCAAATATAGAGTGTATGATCTATGCACATAATAAAGCTATCTATGGTGTGTTTAGGAACCGCATGTTACGACTGCCGAAATGGCGGCAAATAAAAACTTTTCTCACGCATGTCACACAATCATAGTGTTTGTTTAATTCATAGACAAACTAGAGTCGGTCCCAACTATCATATCGTTTGATAACAAGTACATAACGTGCGAAATTTGTCAAAATTTTTTGATAATGACATTTTATTACGAATAAAATTTCATCTCGACTGATATTAGAATTGAGGTCGAATCACATTCTTTTGTTTTTCAGAGATGTTCGAAATTGGAATGTAATAATGAAATCGAATTGGATGTTAATAATAAGCAATAATAATATTTTCACAAATAAGAAATGTTTTCTAACAAAACAGTTTATCTCAATGCTGGTCGTAATTTGCGGTTTTTGAACACAACATCATAGAGGGTTCATGATATGTCGTAGATAAATATTTTTATTTTTTGTAAAATCTGATAAATTAATTAAAGTCGTTAAACAAAAGTTGTTGTATATGATGTTAGTAATACAGTCCTGGGAAGTTGTTGGTATTTTACATGGTAACAATACGTGCTATAGTAAGATATTGTAAGTTGTCCCTTGTTAACCTTGTTGCTAGCCCTAGCTGTATTGTTAAGGTATGTTGTGGCTTGTCTTTAATAATAAGTCTGAAGTATTGATACTGAATATCTGTCTTGTTTTTTGTATCAACATGTCGCTGGTAATAGTTTTTTAATTGACGTAAAATAAATAAGACTAAGCAATAATTATATTTAACATTCACTTAAGCAATTGGCAAGCATTAAAATAATATCACTAAACCTGAATGCATACATTTTAATATCTCCTGGCGAATAAAAATGGAAATAAATTATTTTTGCTACTCCGCATGGAGGTTCCTTCGTATTGTATATTCTTTACATGCAGGCAATTTTCTCACCCTCCCTCCGCATAATAACACAAGCGCAACTACAACAACCCCTGCGAAAAAATACCCGACACTTGTTTCTCCTCTCCGCGAGGTATTCTCAAGGGTTGTTGATTGCTTAACGCTCGACCGGAGAACGAGCTCGCTCAGAACGGTTTGTCATATAAAGTTTGTACAGAGATAAATTACCATAAATTGCACATAAAACTTAAGTAATAATTGTACAAATTAATTGTAGAACCAGAGTTTATCAGAATAATGCCTATATCTTGGAAATTAGTGTCTGGCCACGTAATTCGAGCTATTTGAGTAAAAATTACGAAACGTAAAGGAATCTGTGACTGTAGTTGCTATCTATTAATTTTATACGGAGAGACTATTTATTAATTTTAACCTCCATAAATAAATTTCTTTCATTTTTATTAGCATAGACTTCCGCAAAGTAGCGCCTGAATCTATTGATCTGACCTGCCTGCTATACCATCTCAAAACATGAATAGGTACTGTACATTTTATGTCAATTAAATAACACGGTAATTAAGTAATCTTTCTATATGCAATAGATGTATGTATTGTTGAAATTCTCAATGTATATTTAATATAATTATCTTCCTTTATTGAACCAAACCTTTCTGCAATACTGAAATATTTGTTACTCGGATTTTACTCTATACTGTAATTGTTATGAAATAATCGTATCTAAATTAAGTAAATTTTAGTGTAAGAAATTTATAATTATTTTTTTAACATCAAGAATGTGCATCATGGAAAATTTTGGTTGGCTTTAGGTTAAAGATTTTGTTACATTCGCAAAAACTTATGTAATTTTTAACGTAAACATAACGAAATAAATGGACAAATTAAAGATGCATTGTACAGTTAGTTCCACTTATTAATGGCTAACTAAAGTAAATATTATATTTACTTGTATACCTATTTTAAAGCTGCTATAAGTTATTTATGTTTTTAGTCAGCTGAATTTAATGTATTTAATAATATAATTTGATTAAAAGTTGTAGCTGGAATGGGACAACAGTTTTTATAATATAAAGTCGAATTAGTTACTCTTGTTTGCTGTAAAAATGTTATTACGTAATCATCATTTCTTATAAAAGTGATTCAACACATTTTCAGTTCATGACTAAGGTCTTATTTTTCCAAATCTAGATGACCTAAAATGAAGTTAATTTTTATTTTTACCGTGTTTCTTAAATAGGTCACCCACCACCCACAAACACCCACTTAAAGAATGTAGGTATACTTAATTCTGTATGTTGAGAAATAGATAATAACTGTGAATACTGACATAGCCTCGAAAGATATTTTTAGTTTGGTTCTTAGAATGTGTTGAACAAATTTGAAAAAAATTACCATATACATTTACATAAAAAAAGACAACCAAAAGTAATAAAACAGGGTTTATTTCAGTTGGTACAATAAATATTCTTTTAAAAGAAATTTCATACATTAAAAATTAAGAAGCGTAACATACAAAATACAATCGCTTTTAGTGTGCATGTTACAGTTACATTCCTGTAATGTAAATTGTGTAAATATAGCATTAGAAGGTCACAATAAAACATTAATACCTGCTTTATATTTTTGTGGTTTTATTTTCTACCATTAAGTCACAATATTTAAATTGAAAACAAATGAAATTGAAATACGTTAAATAACAACGGTTCAAAGGTTACAAGTGTCAAGCCTGACGTATATCGACAGTTTTTTAAAAAAATGAGATATTCATGGTAATCGCTTCATTTTTTAACCGGCAATCTATCATACTTCACTAGTGTCCATAAGTGTTGCCCTAAGAGGAAAAGTAAAATATATTAACCCACTAAAATTAAAACAAAGAAGCAAATAGATCGTATGCAGCTTGTGGTATTATCTAATATACCATACTAGTAACACAAGAACGACAAAAAAATTCTGCAACGTCTCGCAAGCCACTTGTCTGTCATGACTGTATGACAGTTTGCTTGCTGGCGCATCTTTCTAATTTGTGGTGCTAAAGAAAAGTTGGCATTGCATTGGCAACGTTTGCGATGTTTCGGTACGTCGTGCGAGTTGTACAGGGAAATAGTGCTTTGGTGTTGTTAAGTGTTATGTTTTTAAATACATACAATGTTTGCTTGTTGTGGCATCGTAATGTCATCATTCCGCACATTTTAATAAAGCTGAATCAATTCCAGAATGTCGGAGATAGATGAACCAGAGATAAATCGGAACACAATGTAGATTGTACACAATGTACAATCTACTATTTATTGTCATAGAATATTATAGGAATAGAATATTATAGTAATATTAAACTTAACAAAAATTATATTGTTTCATTATTATTTTATTTTTTCCATGAATCTAAAAATGTAATAAGTCGTATTCCACATGTCAGCATAAATGTAGGTACTTTTATAATTTGAAGTAATATATAATAGTTTATTAAAACTAAAACAAATGTTCATTAGTTTAAGATGTTAAAGTAATGTAAATTGTTAATAAAATAAGAGAAGTTTTTACCAAAAGTTAAAATTAGACGTAAAAAAAAATAACAATATTTTATCGTTTATTGTAAAATTCCGTCAATGTGGCTTAAGAGGTTTTGCCTGTTAACCGTCGATATGTTTTCACTCTCTGTGATAAATAACATTACCAAACTCTGTTAAAGTGGCATTGTAATACCTCGTGTCTATACCTTTTTGTTTAACTACGTACAATAGCTTGCAAAGATAATCCAGAAACCATTGTTAGCATATTCTAAGCGCCTGCAAAAGTATTATTAGCAATTACACGGAAGAAGATAACTGTCTTTTTATAAGATAACTTTTGCAAAGGCGTTTTTTTTTAAATAACTGTTTATAACCTTCCTAAAATAGTGAAAAAAAGCATGTTTAGGTAGTAAACAGTTATATAAAAAAAAGTAAATTATTTACTGCTAGAACCACAAAAAAAGTAAAGTTCTCATCCAACCTGACGTGAGTATGGCTGGCCACCTTATTTTTTTAATATTTCCGTTAACGCTAAGGTAGAAACTGTGTCAATAAAGGTAGTAAATAATGAGCACAGTTTGATTTGTACATCTCGTTTGGTCCAGCCGTCCTGTCGGACACAATATCTCTACAATATTTTATTTAAATTTAGTCATGAAACGATCGCGAATTTTGAGCATCCCGTTTCACTCATAGCCGAAAAATTGTAACTAAAACGTGTGAAATAATTTAAATAATGTGTTTTTTATAATAGGTATTTATGATACCTAGCTATATGAAACATGCACAGAAAATTGAATTTGCTGTTATGAGACAATCATATTCGTTTAGTAATGTAGGGTTGATTTCTCCGAAATTAATTCAGACGAATGGAACGTACAATTAATCATCTTCCGTTTCTTGACGTTTTCTCAAGTGTCAAAGTCGAGAAATTCGTGATAAATACTGAAAAAGTGAAATCACCACACCCTGTACTAAATAAAATTGGATTCTTATTGAGTAAATAGCGCTTGTCCAAAGAAAGGAATTATGGGCGATCACTTGCCGGCATGTGTTATCGACGTAGGTACGGGGTATACGAAGCTCGGCTTTGCCGGTAATAAGGAACCTCAGTTTATCATCCCATCTGCTATAGCGATAAAGGAAACAGCTAAAGTTGGCGACCAGTCCACGCGGCGTATGACTAAAGCCGTCGAGGACTTGGACTTTTTCATCGGGGACGAGGCGTTTGAAGCTACGGGATACTCTGTCAAGTATCCTGTACGTCATGGCCTAGTTGAAGATTGGGACTTGATGGAGCGGTATATTGAGCAATGTATCTTTAAGTACTTACGTGCTGAGCCAGAAGATCACCATTTCTTGCTGACGGAACCTCCATTGAACACGCCCGAAAATAGGGAGTATTTAGCAGAGATAATGTTTGAGTCATTCAATGTGCCTGGCTTGTACATCGCCGTCCAAGCGGTCCTCGCGCTCGCCGCGTCGTGGAAATCGCGTGTTTCGGCCGAACGCACTTTTACTGGCATTGTAGTAGACAGTGGAGATGGTGTTACTCATATTGTCCCTGTAGCTGAAGGCTATGTCATTGGCTCCTGTATCAAACACATTCCAATTGCAGGAAGGAACATCACTTCGTTCATTCAATCCTTGCTCCGTGAGCGTGAGGTTGGTATTCCACCAGAACAGAGTTTAGAGACTGCTAAAGCAATTAAAGAGAGATACAGCTATATCTGTCCAGATATTGCCAAAGAATTTGCCAAGTATGACTCTGACCCTGGCAAATGGATGAAGAAATACACAGGCATTAATGCAATAACTAAAAATCCATTTACAGTAGATGTGGGCTATGAAAGGTTTTTGGGTCCAGAGATTTTCTTCCATCCTGAGTTTTCTAATGCTGATTTCACCGTTCCGTTGAATGAGATGGTAGATGATGTGATACAATCATGTCCCATCGATGTGAGGAGAGGATTATATGGTAACATTGTGTTATCTGGTGGATCAACGATGTTCCGTGATTTTGGTAGGAGGTTGCAGCGAGATATCAAGCGCACTGTTGATGCAAGACTAAAGCTCTCTACAGAGTTGTCTGAAGGACGGATTACACCTAAACCAATTGATGTTCAGGTGATCTCCCACAACATGCAGAGGTATGCTGTATGGTTTGGAGGGAGTATGCTAGGCTCTACCCCAGAGTTCTACCAAGTGTGCCACACTAAGCAAGCGTACATGGAGTACGGACCAAGTATTTGCAGACACAACCCTGTCTTCGGTACCATGACATAACTGCCAGTATTTACTTTTTTTTTACCTTGTTTTACTTGTGAACAAAAATGAAAGTATAATCATGAATTTATAATTAATTAAATGTTAAGGATATTTCCATTATGGAGTATTTTTAGTTAAGGTTCATTTTCAAATTATTCAACAAGACTTCATTGTATTTTTTCATTGTTTTTTTATTGGTGAATTAGTGGAGCACAGTAAAGTATGACTAGATGTTATTAACTTAACATTAATAAAGGCAGATATCCTTATAAAGAACAGATTAAGAACATGATTGTACTGATGAGTACTGCATATAGATATGTATAATCTATAATCAAAGTAAATTCATAAAACAAAATCTTTATTGTGCTCCATTAGATATACAGTTAAGTTATAGTTTATTGTAAATTTAAAATTATAAGCTGGAGTTATTGTAAATTGTATGCATTTAAATTATTGCATTCCAGCTTTTTACCAAATACAGATTATAAAAAAATATTTATATTTTGTTGACAAACCCACTACTTTCTTTTCTGTTTAAGTTTTGCACATAATATCATGGTTTGTATGTCAATCTTGCAAAACAATTGACAATATCAATGAAAGCGTACTGTATACAAGAGGGTACATAATGTTGTAATACAATGATATTGCTTCAATAATGCGCCTCTGTATACAGAAAGAATTTATTGTTTGTTTTCACTGCAATGAGTTGTGATGTCATGATTGCCATAGAGAGGTAAAGGTACTTTTTTAAAAGGTGATAAAAATGTTAACTTTATAATCTCAAATCATTCAATTGCATGTACCTTATAGCAAATTGGTTTGCGATTCACAATGGTTTACGCAGGCGTGGTGACAGCGCTGTGCTTTTCATGGCTCTCCAATTAAGACCTCGATAGCGAACAAAAAAGAGATAGGGATGTCACCTAAGTTTTTTGACTGTCGGACTTCAGCAGTAGGGTTTATTACATATGTCTCATTGCATTTTTCAGCCTTTACTATCTCACTGCATGGCAAAGGCTTCCCTTCTATGTGTGTACCTCATATAAATCATTGATAGAAACAGATTACCCAGTTGCAGCTCTTCACAGCCAAATAAACTAATAACTAAAAAATAATAACGTTTATTGCTTCATTAGATGCAGAAAAATATAACCCACATCCTCTCCAATTCTTGTAACTCTATCGACTAATATTGTAGATAGTTAGAGAAATTGGGGAGGATGTAGGTTATATTTTTCTGCATCTATTAGAGCAATAAACATATTTGACGTAATTCCACTTATGCCATTCTATCTAAGGGGTGCGATTTGTCAATTTGCTAAGATTTCTATCTATATATCTACTATCATCGACCCTCTCATTTACAATACCGGTAATTACACTTCTGAAATTATTATACCTATTACATGACTGAATTACTCTTTTCTCTTCTTAACCAGCCCTGCGCTAAACCTACACACATGAGATGTTTTATACAGGCTGCTAATTAGTTGATGCGGAGACTGAGCCGCACCTCACAAAAGGACCAATTTCCGAACGTGCCGGCTTGTTTCGGAGTGGGTAATTAGAAAAAAAGCATTCCTCAGTGTTTTTACTTTTCATTGCAGACTGTTTGAATATGGAATGTAATTTAGATTTCATTATTTCAGTTGTACCCATTGACTTACAATTATATGGACGTCGGGTCCGCGCTAAAAAGTGTCCGCACTTGTAAGGCGCTAAAATCGTATACAGAGCGCCAAACTCCGCTTTAGTCTTCATTTGTTCGACTGACAGCGCGATACTGCGATGACATTACAATTTAAATTTCGAATAGGTTGACTTGGGACATTTTTTTCGTGGTTTTTGTATTAGACCCGTCGTCCATTTATTTGTAAGTCAATGGTTGTACCGCAAGAAGATAGTGACTATTTTTATATAATAATGTCATTCGCGTAATCGGCATTCGCAATCACGTGCGAAACCTCTTACATTACAGACCAACTATAAATGGCAATATATACACCAAACTACCGTCCTCACCAGGGCGAAGAGCCTCGCAGTTCAGTGTAAGGGCACATTCCCATTATGTCGTAACATTTTATTTAAACGCTGGACGGCTGTCGTGTCTAGCTGTTCCCACTAGATCGTGACGACAATTTTATCCTCCTTATCGCTTGCACAACAGAATCGTTTGAAGCTGCAATTATCTGCGGTCACATTTTTATCGTGACGTTTTATTTATCGTTAGACGTCGGTCGTTCTAGCTCTTCACATTGTCACGACAGTCTGTCGTCAACAAAGTCGTGAAAGACAGTTAAGCGTGTTGTCATTTAAATATACAAGCCACGACACTTCAAACTGCACGACTATCTATCGTCACAACATAGTAGGAACGCACCGTTAGTCGCATACATTCTCCACTGTGGCTTTCTCTCCTGGTGGAAGTGTACTACAGCGTCCTGAGCAGGTCTGTGGCCACCTTAGCACTCTCAGGTCCGCTACTTAAATTATTGTACGGATTTGTAAACAAACATTACAGTGTGAAGACATCGTCTCACTTATCTACCCGGTATATGTATTCTTCAGTAAAATAACAATGCGTAGCAAGAATAATTCAACTACATGTAATCCACCGCTGTATCAACGTTCAGTTGTCATCTACAGAAAGAAGACTGTTTGTAATATTTAGGTGAGTGTGCAATGAGAAAAAGGTCTCAGTGGTGAATAGGTTATTAATA
>NW_020653852.1:14966223-14967354 GCF_003589595.1 Hyposmocoma kahamanoa | reverse complement strand
TAATATTATTAATAATTACTATTCATTATTATTATTAGTTATATTATTAATATTGCGGATACCAGCCCGTTGCACCAAGTACCAATATTGAGTGATAATATTATCTTAATGGTAGATACTTAGTTTATTTATGAGCCTGTTGAAATTGATTTGATCAGTATATTTCTTCATGAAACGTCAATTTGTTTGAAAAAACAAATATACGCGATATAAATCCGGAAAAATAGTTTCATTTCCAGTATATTTCTTTTCAGCTGTGTTTCGTTAATCCGGTTTATATTTCTGTATCTGTTATATGTATTTACTAGTTGGTGCCCGCGACTTCGTCTGCGTAGAATAAGTACTTCGAATAACAGTAGAGCTCCTTGTGAAAGAGTACGTCCAGGGAAGTACTGCCACCTTACACCTTATTTCTGCTGCCAAGCAGTAGGTAATGTCAGCGCATTACTGTGTTCCGGTTTTGAAGGATTAGGTTGCTGGTAAAATTACAGGCACGTGGTACTAGTCAACTTATGTCTCAGGGTGACAGGCGTAGTGGTAGTGCCCCTCGGATCTTTGCGATTTAAAACTGTGTAGCACTGCAATTGTTATGGACATGCGTGTAGCTTACCATCAGGCACATTAATTGGTCGTCTTGTCACTTGATATTATAAAAAATAACAAAAATAAAAAAGTGACCTACTGGAACTATACTGATTTTCATATATTTTATTGGTTCTCCATAAAAATGTTCATACCGTCTTTCAACACCTTTAAGATCCATTTTTGTGTCTAAAAGTAGCCTTGTCCTTCTCCTGGACTTTATCTATCTCTATACCAAAATTCATCAAGTTTGGTTCGGCGGTTTAGGCGAAAAAATGTATCAGAGTTACTTTTGCATAAAGTAGTTCGTCCATGAACTCGCTAGATGGCGCTATTAGTACCCGACACCAAAGATTTTTTTTAAACGCACACACTCATAGACTACGAATCTTGTATAACCAAATTCCTTCTTTTTTAAATTTTTAATCACTAAACATTTTTAGTTCTTTTTCAATATTTTTTATGATTAAAAAATATTACATGTATTGTAGGAGTGGCGAACATTAAGAATCGGACGGGCAGCGTAACGGCTTTTATTCAAATAATCGC
>NW_020653852.1:14951322-14966213 GCF_003589595.1 Hyposmocoma kahamanoa | reverse complement strand
CCTGTCATAGTTGTAGGGACGGTGTCGGTAGATGGGGCCGCTAACACATGTCATTTCGTAACTATCATCATAAACACGTGTTTTATTTTTAAAACAATAATAAATTTACAATCGTCCCGTGAGAAAAAAAAGTCACGTTACTAATGACTAATATTATGACTAATCAATATGTTGTTTAATAATATGCTGTTTTAAGTTTAATACAAAGAAAGTATGCACAAATAAGACGTCTAAAATACAGGTATTTATTTAGTTCATTTATAAGCATCGCATCAACACTATTAGAGTTCTAAGACTAAATTGCATAGGTTTATGAAGATAGGTTCGTTTTTTTTACTGTTTCATCCCTTACATTTGTTTTACTTGTCTAAAATTAAGTTATAATGAAATAAATTATCTCTATCTTATCTTCAATAACAATTACATAAAATGGTATTTTTGTTACTCGTTCATTATTCAGTGACTTTTAGGTAAGTTTTTGTACTCAACTTCGGTGACATATTTTATTATTGAATTACTCGAATATATCATCGTGATTATTGAAGAATATTTCAGGTTACCACAATGGAATACAAAATAATGCTTCATGATGATATTCTATAAATATTTAAATAAAAAGAAATTGTCACCAAAATTTACTTCAAAAAACTTACCTGAAAATCACTGTATTATTGACATAAATATTGATACACTAGGCTCACATATACATGTGTAGATATAAATTAGCATTGCAATGTTTAAGGCTGGGGGTTGCAGTTAATTGCAAAGTGCAACCATTGTTTCTTGCACTCCGCCTCGGGAAAACCTGGAGGTTCCATTATTCTACGAGTTTTAATTTCACTGCATGTCTGTTATTTTAAATATTCTACATACATAAGTATAGTAGGCTACATTGTTAGGAGATATTAAAATATCTGGAAGAAATAATCTATTTTTAAATGCTGTTATGTATTCTAGATTTTTTTTATGATACAAAGTGGTGGGACAAACAAGTCTTACGCCTGATGGTGAACGACACACCTGTCCATAACAATTGCAATGCCACTCAGAGCTTTAAATTGCAAAGATCTGAGGTGCACTGCTTCTGCGCCCATAACCCTGAGACATAAGTTAAAAGGTCCCATGTGCGTGTAATTTCACCAGCACCCTTACCCTTCAAAACCGAAACGCAGTAATGCTCACATCACTGCTTGGCGGCAGAAATAGGGAAGGCTGGAAGAACTCTTTCACTAGGATCTCTACTGCTACTAAAATTTGATTAGAAAACCATGTTGGAAGCATCGTCTTAAAAATTTGGTCTGGTCTCTACAGTTACTTACATCTATACTAGTAAGTCTACCATTATGGATTTATCTACTGTTGTAGGTTGCTACAATAGTTGATCTCTTTAGAAGTAGATCTCTACAATAGTTCATATGTAAATGCCACCATGACCGAATGGTTGCCATGCTAGACTGCAGCAGAAGTCCCGGATTCGATTTCCGGGCCGGTGAAATTACAGGCACATGGGACTTGTCAACTTACGTTTCCGGGTGACGGGTGCAGTGGCAGTGTCCCTCAGATCTTTGAGGTTTAAAGGTCTGAGTAGCATTGCAACTGCTATGGACAGGCATGTCGCTTACCACCAGATGTGTTCGTGCCGTCACTTGTTATGACAAAATAGATTCTTTTCTGTTTAATATTGTCTGTTCTTTTTTAGAGTTTGTAGCTTTAAATGTCTACTCTATCAAAATATAAAATTTTGTTTTTGTTTAAATACTATTCGCGCCTGCGGTCTATGTGAGGTAGACATAAAGTCTAAATCTTCAATGTATAATGTCTTGGTCGTTTACGCTTGGTGTACGCTTCTATAATAAGTATTCTGTTGATATTCAAAATTTGCCATTTACGAGATTTGAAACTATAGTGAAACAAAAACTTTATACTAAAGGTTTATTAACAGCTTCTGCGCACTTGGATGACTAAAATCCGTGGTAGTGACCCGTTTAGCTGTTGTCTCAATAAGATGTTTGAAATAAATGTTGTAAATGGTAAATGTATTCAAATGTCCAACCCTTAGAGTTTCTTAGTCATTCTTCTCATGGGAATTTGAATATGAAGATTTCAAGTGTAATTTGCTTACCTATGAAATAAAAATAATTTTAATTTGGCCAAGTTTTTGAATGTGTGGTAGACTTGGTATTAATAAAAAATGTAGTAATTTTAAAGGCACACTTATTTGTACATATATTTTATTGTGTGCTGTTGTTTACTTTTTATCAACGAATTAACACTAGCTACACGTACAGTGCACGTAATATTCCGGCCGTTTAACCCAACCTGATTCTTGTTTTAGCACAGTCCAGAATATCTCTTGAAAATCAATACTATGCACCGTACCTGCACGTTTGCTCCATTGCATGATTTAATATGTGACCGAACTTCATCTATAAATTTTTTGTCGCTAAGATATACTTAACTCCTAGTAGCCACTTTACCTATTTCTGCCGCCAAGCAGTAATGTTAGAATTACTGCGCTCCTGTAAGGTAAGAGTGCTTGTGAAATTACAGGCATTTGTCAACTTGTGTGTAAGGGTGACGGGCGCAATGGCGTCTCTCAGATCTTTGCGATTGAAAACTCTGAATGGCACTGAAACTGTTATGGACAGGCATGTAGCTTTTCATCAGGCGTACGACTTGTTCATCCCGTCACTTGATGTTATAAAAAAAAACATGCAGTTGGTCGTTCATAGGTGTATAAATTTTTTAACGCTTTTTATTAACGCACACACACATAGCCCCGCTATAGGGATTTATCGCGGGTGCCATTGACACATACATAGACAACCACAAATTACGCCCAAAACTCACGAGAGGAATAAATGTAGGCCTATACAAATATTTCTCCCGGCCCGGGAATCGAACCCGGGACTTCTGCGTGGCAGATCAGTATGGTAACCGTTCGGCCATTAGATATTTTTTATCATAGATATTTCTTGACAACTTTATAGACGAAAAAAGCGTCGACATAATTCGTCTAAAATATAATAATAATAATAATACTGTGCCAGTACCACTACACCTACTGCGAGGTCAAAAATAGGAAATTCCCTATGAGTACTAGGGCAACGGAATTCATTCTGAGGCACTTCCCAGAACACCCAGACCAAAAGTTCATTTCCCAAATTTATCCTACCGGGAATCGAATCCAGAACCTAGGCATCCAGCGCCCACAATGTTAGGCCTCACAAGGAACTGTACTGCTACTAAACGCGATGCGTTACAAAGAAGCATGTCTACGAAATTAAAATGTTCAAAATCTTCTTTGCTGTACTAAATTCTATAATCATTCAAATTGCATTGAACTTGTTAGCCACACACGAATATTTCATCTGCGTTTTCCATTACATTCCTAATGTTAAAGTGTGATGGGTCAAAGATCGATTTTCAGAAATGTCGAGAAACTAATGAGGTAGCAAGACAGGGTCACTTGATTGATATTCTATTTCGAGGACCATAGAAGTCATAAAAACAACAGCAAAAAATGCAAAAATAAATTATGTACCTTATACATATGTCGATAAACACTACATTAACAAGTAGAACTCTAACTTTTAAATTATAATGTAACAATCATAAACTTTATCACCCTACATCTTTTATCGTGATGTTTCTTCGTATGTCGTGGAGAGCGGCTAATGATAAAATCCACGAGATTGGCACAAGTAAATCAGAACTGTATTTATCGCTCCACCAACTTTTTGGCAATTATAGCAAATACAATTTTTTTATAGTGTGTGCGTTTGTGATGGCCCTATACAGGGTGTCAGATAAAAGACTTTGAAGGAGTGGTATCGTAGGAGATGTGTGGGATCGCGAACATAAAATAATTGTAATAGTTGACGTTGGTTATTTTGTTAGTATTGTTATTGTAGATTATTGCAAATGGGTTATTTATTATATTAGAAAACAAATTGGGAATTGATTGGAAAAATAATATAAATAGGTGTTATACTGTTGTTGTTATTGTGTTGTTCTTATAAGTTGTTCTAGGCATTTTTGTTGCTTGTCTCTTGCAGTCGTCTTCCTCTTACCGTATCGATGGCATCCACTATAATGCTTACCATCGTGGTGAATGGATTTGACAGTTGGCATAAAGTATTTGCCGATTGTTACCCTGGTACAAGCAAGGAATGGTACGTCGTGTGTGAAGACTCCTTTCATGTATCTTCTTGCAGCGCAAAGAGAGCTTCACATTTAAATTAAGATTCGATAAATATTTGACCATAGAAAATGGGTTCAATTACCTAACACACTGTATACTGTGTAATAATTCTTTGTGCTTAGTGGATACGAAAAGAAGCAATAATTCGTATCGCATATGACATCAGATTTACGACGACGGGCATTACTTAATTGCTTGAAGCTAGGAGCAGTTATCGCAGTTCATTGGCAGGGTGCCTTAACAAAACGGGTTTAAGCGACACTTACTGCCTGGCCACTGCCAAATCGTTACCAGTACCTATCTCATATTTTCCTTTTATTTATATCTATATTGAAAATTCAATTTAATTGTAATATAAAAAAAAATATGTTGTTTCAAGTAAGGGGATTTATTAATTTGTGTAACACAATAAGTTTTGAGCAATACCACTTGAAATAGTTCCGAAGTTAGTTACTAGGTGACATTGATGCAAAATATGATATTTATGAATCGCGATTTAAGATTTTTGCAAATTGAATGGGTACTCATGAGTATTTTGTATAAAGGTGATTCAAGTTATATTTTTAATTTATTATAATCCCAAATATAGGAAGCATCTTGGGCCCGCACCCGTTATTCGGGACAGGTCGTAAGGATTGCAAATTCGCGCCCATCGAAACTTGAGGCGGTTATACTACGCGTCGCCACTACACCACTTCCTTCTATACTTGGAAAATTTTCAATGTGTATAGATATTGGTAATTGTTCCATATGCATTCCATTATTATTCGTCCAAATGTGTATATGCGTGTGCGTGATTAAGTGCGTGAACTAATCCGTGCGTAGTTTTCTAAAGTACTGTAAATATATTTGTTATATATATATAACAGCGTAAAATTTTTAATTATTAATCAGATCCAACATTCGAAAAAACGTTGAAAGATTATCAACTAGCTCATCGATAGATTAACGGTTAATGACATCTAATTCCCAAAACCAAACAACAGCCTGTACGAACAAATATTTTATTTTCTTTATAACGGTGATGGTACGGTAACACATATTAATAATTTTGCTTATTATAATATTTGCTTTAGAAATAGGCTTATTTATACATAATTATAGCAGGGTTACTTAAAATTAATGAACTAATCGTTACGGCTCTGACAGTTTCTTTTACTTAGACGAGACGGCCTGACACTACCTAGTTGATGTTCATTACATTTAAGGACGAATGTGAACTATTTTCATTTTGTACTACATCTCCGTTTACATTATCTTATGTATTGACGCATTAATTGGATGTAAATGACACTTGTGTAAATAATGCAAATACTAGCAAATATTTTAATCATTATTAAAATAATAATGAGCCTTTGAAACATAATTATTTAAGAAATAAATATGCAATATTTATATTTCACATAATATCAAGATCACCCACGCACACCCACTCACACACACAACACACAATTAAACGACACGTATGACCTTGGACGTTGCTTACGTCACAACGGCTTTATACATATATTTTGACCTTACGATTTCATTCCATAACTTAGCATCTAATTAAAAAATATTTTGTAACTTTCGTGTCATCCAAAACATTTTTTCCCTGACGTTCCAATTTAACTCTGTGCTGCTTGTAACGGAAAGTTTCGAAGTGTAAAGTTAAGTATGTGTTTACTGTACGTTATTTTCATTTATTCGGTCGTTATTTTTCTTGTAAGTAAACAGATGTGCGACTAGCAATCCATCACGCGTCCGAAATGATTAAGGTACGGGACGGAAGCACTGTCGGAACTTAATGAGATTGTTCTCTTATGCCAACGCTTGTAAGAGATTGGGCAATGCAAAATCGACTAACGCCATTTTGCCTTAGGACTTTTGAACCCTGTATTAAAACAGACGTTCAAATGAGAACGCGGCACAGAAATTTGGACACCTCGGCAGATTTCCAAAAATGCTTTAGGACTTATTATTATATTGCTATCCATATAACACAGTCGTGCTTATGCTGATGCGCTGTGGCAGATATCTTTCTCATACATTAATGCAAACGTTTATTCTACAGGCTATTCGATGAATGTAACAAATAATAATTCTGTGAATAATCATTATTTGTTACAATCGTCATTAAACGTTGACGTCTACAAACCGCCCGCTGATGTTGCGCGTGTATGCCAGCGATCATAGGTATGTGTGAGTAGTTCTTACGTATCCTGTGAAATTTCAATACTGCGTGGAAATAAAAGAATTTAAACAATGTAATAGTACGTTATTCTACATTACTTACAAATGTTTAGGGCGACATAGTACGTAGCTTACGCAAATGTGTTAATTTATTCCACCACATCCACAGTATTCATATTGTTTATGCATCTTCTCTTAGTTTTTAAGCGACTTTAAAAAAAGGAGGGGTTCTCAATTAGACTGTATTTTTTTGTATGTATGTTGCATGATTACTCCGATTTATGAATCGATTTTGATGATTCTTTTTTGTTGGAAAGAGGGCACCCCATAATTGGTCCTATTAAAATTTAAAGATATATTCAATCTCTAAGGATGGCAAATTAGGGGATGAATCCAGTTTCGCACACTTTTCGGTAACCAATTTCAATAAAACTTGGCAAATAGACGTAAGACACGAACTTTTGAGGTCGGTTCATTACATGAAAAAAAAAATAATCACATTAAAAACATCTCTACTTTAAAAACATTACTTTGTCAGATATATGTATGTCCCACGTAAAAAGATTTTTTGGATTTTCGGAGGATGATTTAATGGGTCAGCAGATATATTTTTCTTTTAGACCAAAAAAAGGTTTTTGTTTAAGTCGTTTCAGGGATATTGAAGCTCGTCGGGCAGTAAGTGGAAAACATATTACGTTCGAATTATTTTTAGCTAAGTGTAGGAAAAGAACACTCTCGTGTAATAAAATAGGAGTCAAAATCCTTTCTACCTATCACCGATTTGATCCTTACAAATACAGTGGCACATTTGAAGTGTTGTCATATGATATTCTTCCTAACGAGCCCCATTGAAAAAGGTCAAAGCTAAATTTGATATCGTAAACGTATTGCGGAGAAATATCATAGTTGTTATATGTAAGTATATCGTAAATTTTATATACTCACTAGTATTTCAATATTCCTTAAAAGAGCTGGAATATTTTCTTCAAATTTAAATAGGACTAATACTGAGGTACCCTTTTTCCAACAAAAAAAAAAAAAATCATCAAAATTGGTTCACAAAAGAGTAATGGCATAACATAAATTAAAAAAGTATGTACTTGTTCAATCAGCGCCATTACTTGGCCCTTAAGGTCGTTAGATTCATCTTAAATGTACGCTGAGTGTAATTTTCTTACGACCATATGGCGTAGTGTTTGTTTTAACACGAGTGACATTGAATGAATATAATATAATCATGGTATAAGGATCTCTCCTTGGCGGATTTTTTCCTTACAGGACACGATGCCAAAATCGTAGGGGTAGTTTTATTATTATGGTATTAATGATGTTTATAGCGGGTTAAATAAATAGGTAACATTATATATATCTATATGGATATCAGCGTAGTAGATATATATACATATATATATATATATATATATATTTGTGGCTGCCTATGTGTATGTCCATGGCACCCGCGACTCAGTTTCCCTAGTGCGGGGCTATGTTGAGTGTGTGAGTTATTATTATTATTTATTATTAATGTTTAATCTAGAATCTTGTCGTCTTTCCATACATCTTTATCTAACACACGCTCTTCAATTTTTTAACTTGACTTTTCAATTAAAATACTTTTAATGTAAGTTTTAAACTTAGGAAATGATAATCTTAATATATTCTCCGGAATCTTATTGTAAAAACATATACAGTTCAGTTGTAAGGGATTTAAGTAAACTTTACCATTTCAACTTGTCCCGCATTTTAGACCCTACACTGGCCCTACTAAGATTAAACTAAGTATATATTGGAGAAAGATTTATACCCATACCCATTGTCTTTACGAGTATCATTCCGTTCTTTCATCACTCATATGAAGCAACCACGGGAGATACTACGTATTACGTGGAAGCGCGTATTCACACATTTAAGGCCGTATAGTTCCCGTATACTATGCAAAATATCGTACAGTCTGTTGGTTATCGTGTCATGCTTTATATTCCTAGCCTACTTATTTTATATAATAACAAAAAAGCCTCTGCTTAACAGTCAGCGTGACAGCATGACGGATGGAGTCGAGAGGTTGTTCGTAACGCAAACTTCGTCTGACGATTACTAATGATTTGTGTACAGTATATTACAGGTACTTTGCCTTCGTGGCTACAACAACAGGATTGTTTACCTAGACAAGGTCGCTTATTTGAAAAATTATGTTCGGGTTTTGTTGTAGGTATATTAATTTTTCTAAGTTTCTTTTATGACTATAGTGTGCGTCGTTCGTGACTTAATTTGTCTTTATAATATACAAACCAAGAAACGTATATTCCGGTAGAATTATGTCTTCTGTTGTTATGTAGCGCCTTTCTTATTTCACGACATTTCTGATACTTTGCTGTAAATGGTTAAAGGCGTATTATTTAGTCTCTCTCTATTATTGTAAAAGGCTGAAGGCGTATTAGTCTCTTTATTACACTTTTTTGACGCAGCCTTTTTCTGTTTTTTTTTTATGATTCGAAGTGACGGGACGAACAAGTCATACGCCCGACTTTCAACTGAACATTGGCGATAATTATGACGTGATTTGATATTTTTATATTATTTTTACAATATATTGATAATTCTGCTGCCTTAAGTTGAAAATGGGTCTGTAGCATTTGAACCCGGGGTCGGTTTAAAGTTGCACCGGAACCTCAATAAGGGCAAATGCGAGTGTCGTGTGATCCCGGGATTGGTTACTTGTCAAAAATAATTAAATTTGAGTCGCATCCAGTCCCGGGTTCAGCTGCACCTGGAGAGAGGGCGCATGTGACATTAAAAAAGAAGTTATGTATACTGCCATGACCAATAAAAAGAGGCCGATCTGTTACTATTTTTATTTTTTCATTTGTGGATAAGGTATGAAGTTACCGGACAAGAAAAGTGGATACCTACCCATTTTTTCATATCTTTAAACTTTATTTTTTCGGTTTTTAAGTTTTTTGTCACACACACACCAGAATTACTAAGCGGAAAACTCAATACTGGTGAAAGCCCATTAGGGCACCACCAATAAGTAAAAACAAGAATAAGTCATGTGCTTGGTGGTAAGCGACATGCCTGTCCATAACAGTTCCAATGCCACTCAGAGATTTAAATGGCAAAAATCAGAGGAGCACTGCTACTGCGCCCATCGCCAGACATTTAAGTTTGCAAGTCCCATGTGCCTGTAATTCCCAGGACGAACTCTTTCACAAGGAGCTCTACTAAAACAACTGTACTTTGGCTTAGCAAGATCACTTTTATTAGTGTATAATAACATTGTGACGGGAACATTATTCCGAAACAAATACTATTTCAGTTTCAACCTATTAACGTGTTATTAATAACTCTGCTGCGACAGGGTCTATGTGGGCAATCTTGACTTATAATCTGAAAGAAAGGTATTAAGTAGCCAAATTATGAAAGGAAACTCACACACGAGTTATAATAATTCTATGTATCGTAGCTATTATTTCATCTAACATCTAACCGCGATACTGTAATTTTTATAATAGTGCTACGTCCGCTACGCCGTAGCATGTTGACTATATGCCGTCGCTACATTTTTCAAAAATAAAGTTTGCATAAAAGAGTTAGGTGCTTTTCTGCAAAATTCATTTCTCCCCAGAATGTAGCGATATGTTTGTATTTTGTTAAACGTAGACTTTATTTCATTATATGACGATATCAAATTACTGAAGTTCCTAAGTAGAACGAAGTTTGATACCAAGGTATATAGCTCTATTGTACTTATGTATATGTTATAATAGGTTTTATCTTGTCTGAATAATAAATAGGCTAATAAATGTCAACCCAAACAGTAATACTAAATATTAAATTTTATTGCACCATTTACTGTTTAGTCTAATTTGACATACTATTACTATTTTTAGTAGCAATAGAGATACTTGTGAAAGAGTTCGTCCAGGGAACTACTGCCGCCGTACCTATTTCTGCCGCCAAGCAGTAATATTAGCAATACTGTGTTCCGATTTTGAAAGGTAAGGATGCTGGTGAAATTATAGGCACATTGGACTTGTCAACTTATGTCTCAGGGTGTCGGGCGTTGTGGTAATGCCCCTGAGATCTTTGCGATTTAAAGCTCTGAGCGGCACTGAAACTGTTGCGGACAGGCGTGTAGCTTACCATCAGGTGCACGACTTATTGGTCCCGTCACTTGATATCATAAAAAAAACATATAAATATAAATTATATTAAAATATAAGTTTTTTTTCTGTTCTTCTGTTGTTTATGTAAGTTCACTACAAATTTAGAAAAAGTGTGAAGTGTAAGTTTATGTGTGCGTGCTTGTGTGCGGGTTAATGAGTGTGTGATGTGTGTCTGAAATGTTTGATACTTTTGTTCTAAACAAATAAACAAATTACAATATTCCCATTATCTCGGATTCGATAGCTAAATCGTAGAATGACCGATATCCATCTAGCAAATGGTCAAACTCGAACCAATTCTGAAGATTTATAGCTTTAGTCCGTTTAGAGTAATGGTCTATAATTCTGTAACTGGCACACTCGCTTTGTGGAATGTGATGTTTCTAAAATGTCGTGGAAACTTCTTAAAGTTGTATAAGTCTTAAACAATGTCACAAGGAGAAAAGTTATATGTTGTTTTGTGCGATAAACTAGAGCGTGTGATTGTGAAGTTGTAGTGAATGTTACCTGCATAACAAATGTAAGTACCATAGGGGAAAAAACCGTAATATTGTCTCTTTGACCACAAATGGAAGTAACTTATTTTTAAGGCCGTGGTTCTTCTTCGTCTTATCGTATTGATGACATACACTACAATGCATGCAATTCATTCATCTCATCAAGCAGAGGGCGTGGGTTAGAATCCGTGCATCCACCTCTGAGTTACTCTGAATTTATGTGCAAAATTTAATTTGAAATTTGCAATGAGCTTTTCGGCGAAGGAAAACATCGTGATGAAACCTGCACGTCGAAGAAGGTTCACAAATCCCGGAAAACCTGTGGAGTCCCCAACCTGCATTGGGCGAGCACGGCGGATTGTGGCCTGAACCCTCGCCTGAGAGGAAACCCGTGTCCCAGCAGTGGTACGTATAAATGGGTTAATGATGATGATATTTTTAAGAATAATATTAATTTATCACATCGACATAATTATAATTAAGAATAATATTAAAAAAATACTAATGCACGCATGTAATATTTAGTAGTAGAGTTCCTTTAGTAGTAGGGTGCTGGTGAAATTTCAGGCACATGGGACTTGTCAACTTATGTCTCAGGGTGACGGGCGCAGTAGCAGTGCCCCTCAGATCTTTGCTATTTAAAGCTCTGAGTGGCACTGCAACTGTTATGGACAGGCGTGTAGCTTACTATCAGGCGCACGATTTGTTCGTCCGTCACTTGATATTAGGAAAAAATATTACATATGACTTTTTTAGACTCCTCTAGCTTTTCTTGTTGATTTTAATGTCAGAACATTTTGTCATTAAACAACAAAAAATGCAAGTTTTTTAGAGGTATTAAAATTTTAAATATACAGTTCGATAGAGTTCAAAAAAATGAATAAAACTGTTTATGTAACTCATTTACGACATTTTGCCCTTTACGCAAGCCTTGAGTCTAAAGGTTACGTGTAACGTTACATCCTTAACGGAAAAAGTTATTTGCATAGTTCACTTAAGCAATTCATGTTTTATGTTGTGATGTAAATAATTTATTTCCGTCGGAATGGTAAGCTACTTCCATTCATTTTGTAAAGGATGCTGCAACTTAATTCCCATAGACTAGCGCAAGGAACTTATTTTGCAACTTAGTACTAGTTAAGAGCACAACAAGGCATTAGAGTGAAATTTCTTACTTGCTGATTTGTTTTCTGAACTCCGTAACGAGAGTAAGTAGGTATTTTACACTTTCCATCAATTGAGGAAGTGAAATGGGCATTTATTTCACTTTTATAAAAAAAAATTATTAATATAAAACACAACATTGACTAAATAAACTACCTCCGTGGCCGAACGGTTACCATGCTGGACTGATACGCAGAGGTCTCTGGTTTGATTCGCGGGCCGGGAGAAATACTTGTATGGCCAACATTTACTTCTCTGTGAGTTTCGGTGTAATTTGTGTTTGTGCATAGCACCCGATCTGTATTGGTACGGGGCTATTATCTATCTAGTCGGGTCGAAGGATTTTTTTCTTTGTGTTAGTTTGATCTTGTATCAATAATAATAAAAAACAAGTGCAGTATTTTCACAACGAAACGATGAATTATAAAGGCACTCGGCCGTTATCAGGGTGGGTTTCCATTTTTTCTCACTAGGCGTGGATTATCGGGCGAGGAGATGAACTCTCAATAAAATACGGCTTATTTTAATCAGTTCTGTTATTATTCTTGATTTCACAATCGCTAACTGAAGGAAACAATAAGGGATGGCTATAATGAATTAAGATTCAAAATTACGTTCCCTAAACACGTGGATGCGTGCGCACGTCACAACGACCCGAAGATGACATCCTGCTCAAAATGGCCGTCTCCCCAGTGTTTGGTGTTCGTTCTGCTATTGATGCTAGATAGCGCTAGAATCGTTTTAATGACGACCATCGATTAGAGATGGCGCCACAAATCCTATTTTGCAAATGCAATAAAAATATGAAACAAAATGTCTAGCATTCATAAAACCTTACCCTTTTCACGTACTCGCAGATTGTTACTGTTAAAAGAAGGCTTTAATTCACAATTCTTACTTCCAAATTATCCCTAAGAGTTAATCCCAGCACATCATAAATGTCTATAATAACAAGTTGAAACCCGAAAAGAGTTCTCGTTACCCATACATAATAGAGACTTATGTATGTACATATATGCCCACATGGGTTCTTATAAACGCGACCACGACCTGCCTGCACTCATCTATGACAACAATGACTCCCCTATTTCGACATAGGTCAGTTTCGTTCAGTACATTAACTAAGTAATAAAACTTCTGCCTAAGGAAAAATGCTACATTCGTCGCAGTCGTGAGCGATAAATAACAGCCCAAATTACTCGTATAAAAGAAGTCGCCTTTCTTCTAATACGTTTTCACGGTATATCAAATACAAATAATAATTTGTACATAAATAATGTTAAGAAAACTTTCATTTTTGTATTTTATTTTTGTTCACATTTGGTAATAACTAGAGTTTCAACTATTATTCGGTTACTATTCGACCACCTGATTTTTGCTATTCGGCCGAATACTGAGTATTGAGTTACTGTGATATTTTATGTAAATTTTATTAATGCTAAACGTACAATGTAAGTTCTCCAAAGCGTAATTTTTCGTTTCTTTTATTTTATTTGGAACAACTGCGGCTATTAATAACGATTTACGTTGAATATTTTTAAGTAAATCTAGTTAGCGCCAATTACAGTTGTCCACATTTTTACTTTCAAATATCTAATTTATGGTAAAAGTAAGATAAAAGTTAACACCTCAAAAAGTAAAAAAAACAAACACAAAAGTACCTACAATAATAAGTATAACAAAAAAAGTCAGCGATGTGAAGCGATTCTTTATCTAATAGATCAACGAAATGTAAAATAACTAAATAGTTGTTTTTGTAATAGATCAAAAAAGGTAACATATCAAATGAAAGCTACATTACATACATTTAGTGGACTTATTAGTAAATAAATGCTAGCCAAAATAAACTAAGTACTTATTGTTTACAAACCAAAATTTAAATTAAGTTTATCTGAATGAAAATAAACATTAGGTTATAAATTTTTCATTAGGTTATAAATTTAAAATAAACTTGAGAATCAAAGTATTCTTTTGTTACAATTGCACAAAATTACTTATCATAACTGAAGTCTACAAATAATGTTTTTCGTGCAAATTTTCGTATTTACGTTAATCGGTCCGAATATTTGGCTATTCGGTCACGCTCTTGCCTGACTGTTTGATATTCGGCCAGAGTCCGAATATATTATTCGTTGCAACACTAGTAATAACCAATTCACCATATACAGTCGTGATATTTAAGTTCAAGTATTTAAGAATAAAATAAATTTAGGAGTAATTATTATTTTATTTTCTCAATGATCCTCTTCTTTTTTTTGTAAGACGGAAAAGTCTTCACAACATCAATAAAAGAAATAAAAGTTTTGTTTAGTCCTGTAGTTTGAATAAAATATTTATTGGGTTGAATAGAATTCTTTCACTCGAAGTTGACGTACCGACTTACGAAGTCACAATCTATGTTTCATTTTTGTTTTTCCTCAGCGAGGCGAGGGGAGCACTTCGTGCAGTGGAGCCGGCAAATTTTAGCGCTGAAATTTTGATGCCCGGCTAAGCGCAAGTTTTTATTTGCAAAAGCTAGTCTGCCACTGACCGCGTTTTATTTATATTCGTTTTTAGACGTCTATTAGCTTTATTTAAAAAAATATAAGTACAATTCAGTTGAATTGTACCATATAGCATGTTAATCGTTACAGTTTGTATCTCATTAAAAGCAGTGTCTCATGATACATTTTCTTGAAAGTTTTAAAC
>NW_020653852.1:14859661-14941322 GCF_003589595.1 Hyposmocoma kahamanoa | reverse complement strand
AAAAAAGAACCGACCATATTGCAAGGGTATAAGCTTTACTTTCGTTTCTTGTAACACAAAAATTATTTCCATACACGAAAATTTAAAATTTATTAAAATAAGACTTTCCGATGACATCAAATACCACCACCGGTAATAATTTTAGTGCAGCTATCATTTTTGCACTCCAAAACAGCTAGGATTTTGGAGAATTTGCACAAAAGAATATGTAACCATACCATACAAAGCGAAAATGGCGACTTAGTCAAGTAAGTCCTTCGAGACCTATAGTTGGCACGCGTCGGACCCTAACTAACTACTTTTACAGTACCTAAAATTAAAGAAGCATCAACACGATAAGACAAAATAGCTTAATATATTATTACGATTTTCTGAAGCCCTATTTTAAAATTAGAATTAACAAAGATTCATATATCTTTTGTACCGGTTTCTATTATTTTATTTTGTTTACATTTCTATTCAGTAAATTTCTTCTCTGTACTATATTACAAGGCTAAAGTGTGTTTTTGAATAAAAATATAGTATATTATACTTTATTATAAATTTTCAAAATCATTACTTGTTACAATTAAAATGTAACGCAATCTGTGTTAGTGTTTATTTTCAACTTTCGAATTTACGTAAAACGTAATTAAGTTTTCTTATCGGCCAGTTGTTTTAATTTTAAGTTCTCCTATCGCGCTCTTATTTTTAATTTCATCTCGTATCTCCAAGACGCCTTAACAATATCTACGAAATACGGTTGTAGTCCTCCAAAACTTCATAACCACAGAATTTTGTAACGATTTTCTGAAGAAGCTAATTTTGTCATCATTCATTTTCAAGGGCTGAGTTTAACAACCACCATTGAGTTACGTCTCACGCAAATTATGATAATGTTGTTTTATTTTAGGGTTTAAATTGGACCCAAATTTAAACTTGTTTTGATGTTTTCGCAGTTAACATACTTTACGCATATATCTTTTTAAATAAGCAACAACTCTGTTAATATGAAGCCAAAATTTGTGGTACGTAATTATCTTTTTCATAAATATAATTATTTGAAAACACAGACGAACAAGATTTTGTAAAGTGTTGCTATTGCAGTAAATTGTTATTGTAGTAGCATGTAGTATAGTAGAGTAGAGCTTCTTGTGAAAGGGTTTGTCCAGGAAAGTACTGGCATCTTACCTATTTCTGCCGCCCAGCAGTAATGTAAGCGTTATTGCGTTCCGGCTTTGGAGGGTAAAGAAAAATTAAACTACAGGCACATGGGACTTATTAATTTATGTCTCAGATTAATAAGTGCGGTGGACTGCCCTCAGATTTAAAGCACTGAGTGGTGCTACAACTGCTGTAGAAGGTGAGACTTGTTCGTCCCGTCACTTGATATTATAGAAAAAAATGTAGTTAATTTATTATAAAATTAAAGTTAAAAAAATTAATGGCTTTCAACGGTATGCATTTTATATGAAAATATCGTTACGCAGAACATTTTACATATTAGTTATATTACAGATTAACAATTCATGTTTAAAAATATGTCATGCCCAGTAAAATCATTACTACTTTGAACATTTACACTAAGATGTATTACTAAACTGTAGTACTTAATAAAGTTCAATTCAAGTTGAGTGTAAACGTAGCATGAAGACCTTTTCCCATGGCTGGTTAACCCTGCGAGTGTCAGCCTGCGTTACTGACTTGGGACTACGCTATCTCGTAGAATTCACTAATTTACAATCCACGGATGAATATTTAATAGAACAGTGTCACCCCTGAAAATGCGACTCCTTGTAGTACGGGCAAAGATTAAATAAGTCCCAGGAGAAACGACAGACCTTGGAATTCAAGTTAAATGTTTTCACGAACGTCTTTCGATGTATTTGTTACCGTTGAAGAATAGTTGCCATTAGTATATCTTAAAGAAAGCGTGTAGAACTATCAGCTTATTAGATGTCATAGTATTAGCATGACTTGATACATTACAATATATATAGATACTTATTTATATATCGTTTAATTCAAAGCAAAACTATCCGAACACATTGTTACTCAATGTAGTAGCACTTATGAAACTCAGGCGCTGAAAACCGGCATGACTTTATATATCTACCGACTCTGCCATCTACGGATTTGTCGTAGCTACGCGCTGGGGGCGTGTGAGGCGCGGAGGGGAGCGACGCAGCCTCCCTTCCCGGCAACGATTACTGATTAGTGTGGCGGCGAATCCGGCGGGGCCGCCCGCGCGCAGTCCTACAAGACCGCCGGCATCGACATCCTGTCCCACCATGTGGTCTTATTACCCAACTACCTCTTGCATCTATTAATTAAACGGACATTAGTAAAGGATGTAAGGGTAAAGTTGTCAGTTGTTGCCCATTCAGCATTCTCGTGAACAGCTGATCGAGCGACCGCGTGCTGCCCGACACGCCTCTACTACATGTGTTTGGGTACGCTACGTTTGTGACATGTTGTAATATTGTGCTTGATGGATTTTTTTCAAGTGGATGCTGTATTTTTCGCCTATTTGGAGTAGGTAAGTTGAATGAATTACTGAAGGTGTGAAATGTAAAATTGTAGAACTAACTTTGAAATTAAAATAATAAAAGAACAAGGTTCAAATAACTATGTCTACATATTTATTAATATCAATGTATTTTATTGCAACCACTTAGGAATAATGTAAATAAAAACACTAATAACTTAAAACAAAAAACCTGAATACATACCCAACTCGATTACAATAAACAACGCTGTTGAAGAATATAAAAGAAATATTAGTCCACTACATTTCTGACGAATTTATCTTTGATCCATTATACATGTAATTTATCTTTGATCCATTATACGTGTATATGGTTTTCAGGGAAAGGCAAATATTTATTTGTATGAACATGATTTAATGGGATGTGTAAATATGATTTACTATTCAGTAAATAATAACATTATCTACTTGTTTAATAATTGTAATAATGTAAATAACACATCGCCTGACTAATACAGTTAAAATAATCAAAATATATATCTTATATTTCCATAATCCCCGCAGTTGTAACACACAGTGACTTTATGTTTGTTTTAGTACGATGCGAGTTAGCGTTAATGTTCTTATTATACAATTGTTATTCCAAATTGAATTATACAACTTTTAACCTGGAAATAAACAGCAGTTATCTAGCAGATACCTTGCCCGAGATAATAACGTAGCCGTAACGTAAGTACGGTGGCAATGTTATTTGCGTCAACAGGCTTTTATCACATAAAAGTCATAAAAATAAACAAATTATGTATGTGAAATTTTTCAACTCTCATAATTAGGCATAAAATATTTATCGCCTAATTTCGTAATTCGGTAGAATCTTTAAATTTCCTTCTTGAAAAGTTGCTATTTTGCAGATGTGACCTTATTACATGAAGGGGACAATATTAATTGCATAAACTTTTTACTGGAAATGGTACTCGTATATACGTTATGCGATTATTACAAATTAACACGGCATGACTTCTTTTCATTTACCAAATATTTCGGAACTTTTACACGTTCCTTGGACAATCACTCAGTGAATATAGGACGACCTTAAAAACACATACACATACCATATTTTCAGTAGCAATAGAGCTTGTGAAAGAGTTTGTCCAGGGAAGTACTGCCACCTTACCTACATATTTCTACCGTCAAGCAGTTATGTGAGCATTACTGCGTTCCGGTTTTGATGGGTGATGGTGCTGGTGAAATTACAGGTACATGGGACTTGTTAATTTATGTCTCAGGGTGACGGACGCAGTGGCAGTGCTCTTCAGATCTTTGCGCTTTGAAGCTCCGAGTGGCACTGCGATTATTCTGAATAGGCGTGTCGCTTACCACCTGGCGCACTTCGCTTGGTATTTTAAAAATAAATACTTTTTCAATGTATTATTAGGGATATACACTAAAATATTATGTAACATATCAATGTTCAATTTGATTAAAATATTAATTTGTTTGACTTGTATTTATGATAACAATATTTTCATAAATTTTTCGAGAACATGTTTGCGGGTTACTTATCAGAAGTCCGAAACAACGTTTTCCAGAAACAACGTTTGCTCAAATTTTCATAACCTCGAAAGTAATTTTGAGAGGAATATGTTTTTTCTTTTAAACCTAACTTAATCTAACCTAACCGAACCTTATCATGTCTTTGCGATAAAGATCCAACATATCCTGAAAGAACAACGGTTTCGTTATAATTCGGTTTTCGGGGTAATGAAAATTCGAAAAAACGTTATATCGGAAAAAAATAATTCTAGTTTGTGATAGGTTACCTGTTTGGCGGTATGAAAGGCAAAATCTAGTATGGAGAACGTTTGCCTTTTATAATATAGGAGATTCGGTCCACGATTTATTTTCGAAGTATGTGCTGTTTAACAAAGAAACACGCATGTCGGAGGATTCACTTAAAGTTTTGCAGACGTGTGAAGCTGCCAATCGGCAGCCATTACCACGCCCTCGTCCTCTTTCCTGCTTCGAAGCACACGTGCAGGCCTTCGTAGTCACTACTTTACTACTTGCGGTATTCTATATATAGCAAACTAAAAAGTTTGGTGACAACTTCCTCTATCGCACTATCGACAATTGGAACTCCCTTCCTTGGATCCTTCAAACGAGGCGTGAAGAGGCATCTTCTAGGCATGCAGGGTGGAGGTGCACTAGGTTCCTTCACGTTTGGATTCCACTTTCCGTGGAGTGGAGTAATTTGCCTGACAGGTATATAAAAAAAGTATATATATATAAGTATATAGGCAAACACCACTTAATATGACCTAATGATCTATGACCTAAACCTTCTTCTCAGAAGTACCTAGCAGAAAATTATATATCACTTCCCTTCGCTTAATAACGTCATATCTACAAAATGACAACTTTTCATGTGAGAGATTTAAGATTCTATTAACGAAATTACACGATAAGTTTTTATGCCTAAGTAAGAGAGATTCACATACACATTATTTGTTTCATGACTTTAAAATAAAACCGCTTTTGACGAAGGTCACATTTGTGGCTTGGTAGAAGTAGTAGAGCTCCTTGTGAGTTCGTCCAGCGAAGTACTGCCACCTTATTTATTTTTGCCACCAAGCAGTAATGTGAGCATTACTTCGTTCCGGGCTTGAAGGGTAAGGGTGATAAGTCTCATGTACTTATCGACTTATCAACTTATGTCTCAAGGTGACGGGTGCAGTGGCAGTGCCCCTCAGATCTTTTCAATATAAAGCTCTGAGTTTCACCGCGATTGTTATGGATAGGCCTGTCGCTTACCCATCACGTTGTATCATAAACAAATATCAAAATGTTACATTGTCGAGTGTCGAGATCCATTTGTATGGTTTCAGTATTTTAATAACTATGTTAATGGAAACGTTAATAGCATTATTAACAGCAATGTTAGTAGTAATGTTAATAGCTATGTTATGTGAGAACATTATTAAAGTTTGTGGTAACTGCAAAAAGGGTTTGGGTCTACAACGTAGAGGTTATAAATCTCACTTTATTGACTTGCGGCTTTTGCAAGATTGCTTACACGCCGTCCACAGAGATTCTGGGCGTACATTAAACGGCCTAGCAAATATTTAGGCCCGAAAATAGCTGTACAAAAGCCTACATCAATTAAATTTTTATTCTGTTACCTAGTTCAACTGCTTCCATGACCGAACGGTTACCATGCCGGACTGCCACGCCGTGGTTCCAGGTTCGATTCCCGGGCCGGGATAAATATTTGTATGGCCTACATTTATTTCTCTCGTGAGTTCGGGTTTAATTTGTGGTTGTCTATGTGTATGTCCATGGCAACCACGGCACGGTTCCCCTAATGCGGGACTATGTTGAAATATTTACAGATCTATAAACGCACACAGCGTTTTTGGATTTGTAAATATTTTTATTATGTAAAATATAATGTAAAGTAAATTTGTAATATTAAGTTTATTGAATTTTCTTGTGAAATTACTCCACTAGTTTGTTATAATTATTAAAGCTTTCGAAGCAGCGCCTTCAGCATATTCTGTAAGGCACGATATGCTGAAGGCGCTGGTTCAAATCCAGCTGGATTGAAGGAATTTTTCCTAGTGTTCGCTCTTTATATTAATAATTATAAAGTAAATTTATTATTAAAATTGTTATTGGTAACTCTACTTTGTACCATGTTTGCTGCCGTAAATTAATAATAAATAGCTAGGTGGCACTGCTGGACGCAGGTCAGGACAGTTGTTCCCATGCGAGCCTAATGACGTTTGGAAACTTCACACACATTGCAGACGATGTTTTCCTTCTGCGAAAAGCTCGTGGTAAATTTTAAATTAAATTCGCACATAACTTCTGAAAAACTCAGAGGTGCAAGCCCTGATTCGAACCCATGACCCGAGAAGCGTTGGATCAAATCGATGGCTACCACGGTGCAAATAAATTATTATAATAATATTTACTTTTTTGGAACGGTTTTAGAAGTAAATCTAATTTATTTTATGAAACTAAGTGACGGGACGAACAAGTCGTGCACCTGGTGGTAAGCGACACGCCTGTTACTAACAGTTACAGTGCTAATTAGATCTTTAAATAACAAGGATCTGAGAGGCACTGCCACTGCGCCCGACACCCTGAGGCATAAGTTGATAAGTCCCATGTGCCTGTAATTTCACCAGCACACCTACCCTTTGAAACCGGAACGCAGTTATGTTCACATTACCGCTTGCCGGCAAAAATAAGTAAAGTGGCAGTACTCCCTGGACGAACTCTTTCACAAGGAGCTCTACTGCTATTAAATTATTTTAAATGTTGAATTATTTCAAAACAATGCCTTTAGGGGTTTATTTTAACATCAATATATTACGTAAAAGAAATTAGTCTTATAAAGAAGACATCAGTTAATAGGATCAGAAAATGGGTTTACAGTTTTATTGTACGGAATTAAACATTTTAGTCGTTCTTAAAGTAATTATTGCAAAAGAAATTCCAAGATTCACGATACAAAAGCTTTACTTGGCATGTCACAACTCTGTAACATTCAGTCAAAACACAAAATATTTTATTTGGCCAACCATTCATTGTAAACAAATCGTGTTACATAATTAAATACAATAATTTACACACGTATAAATAAAATATAAATTATAATATTTCCTCCTTGAAATAAATTTAGTAATAAATTAACCAATAGATACATTAAATGTCAAAAAATAAAGAGCATTGTTGAAAACGCATTTCGTCAAAATATTCATCATACTTTATAGAGTGAATTTTCAATAAAAAAAAATATTTTTCTTAAATTCTAAATCGGGCAGTTCAGATATAGGCAATGCGGTCAAAATGTTTATTCTTGTAGGAAAACCGAAGGAACCCTTGACGTGCTGTTCCACTCACTAAACTCATTATTTTAATCATATACTAATTATTTATTTTAGGTATTTATTAAATTGTACTTTTTTATAATACCAAGTGACGCCTAGTGCCTATCCTTAACAGTAGCAATGCATGCAATGAGCTTTCAATCGGAAAGATCTTTGGGGCTGTCACGGCGCCCGACACCCTGAGACATAAGTTGACAAATCTCACGTTCCTGTAATTTCACCAGCGTCTAAACTTTCCATACCGGAACACAGTAATGTTGATATTCTTTGACGTACTCTGACGAACTCTTTCACAAGGAGCTACTAATATGTATTGTAATGACGCATGTTCAATCTATTTAAAACAAGGCTGCATTTATTACATGTTGCATTTTGACAGTCGCGTTATTTTTAAATTTGCTCATGACTGCAAAGAATGCGTGGAATGTACATCCATACAAATTTCATTTTGGATACTGGTATATCTGTAGAATTTAATTACAATACAATAAGTAAAAACCACTTAAGAAATTCAAACGACCTAAACGACACACTTGTAATAAGTGCACATTTGCAAAATTTCAACTTTCAGTGGAGAGTTTTGAATATTCTATGAACGAAATCAGTCGATAACATTTTTATGCTTAAATAGGATAGTTATAAAATTTCACATATACAATTTGTTTCATATATTTCGTATATTTTTTATGACTTTCATATGATTAAAGCAATTATGACATATTATCTGTAACTTTATAATATCTAGGGTACGAAATGTAGTTAACCTATTCATCAGGTATTTTACTATTTATTTCACAATCCGATACGTATTGATACATATATAAAACACATTTTCTACTACGATGGGACACAACCTCGTATGTCAGCGACATTGTATCTAATCGACTGCAAAAGTAGGTGAACTCCCTCGGGAAGCCAGTTTCGTGCTTCTTCATTCGGATGATAACTTATTCTCGAATAGTGTTAAATGTATTTTGTGTACTGAAATAAAGAAAAGCTTCCTCATATTACTCATAGATGGCGCTACGGTTAAAAGTCGTTAGAAACCAAAAATAAAGATGCAACAAGCACAAGACAAAATTTGTAAGGTCAGCTAGTTCGTTTCATGGTTTAGTTGACATGGCGTCTGGCACGATTTGCTGGAAAACGTTGTTTCGAATCTTCGTATTAATAATTATTGGAAACTGGTGGAGTAATTTCACAAAAATCATTTTAATAATTGAATGTCATGGTGGTCAAACATCGTGACATTAATAATATAAAAAATATATATATATATCAATTAATAAACACAATGTGCCACACAACCACGTCAATCGCCTTGTCTCAAACTAGAGAATTCCCTGTACTATGAGTAATTGATTACCAGAGCAATTGCATTCACTTGGGTACATCCCAAAACACTGGGGAAAAATTCATTAGTACGTGGACTCTGTGGCCCTCTTCCGTAACGTAACATAGATAGCGCAAGTTCCGCGGAAAAACCAGCCCATAACTCCAAAAAGCTCATAAGCGACAATCTCAGCCATTGCTACAGCCTTTTGATTCTATGGAGAAATTACTCACAAAGGAGCTTGCAGTTTGCCTCGCTGTGGCTTCCGGTGACCAGAAGGTTGGGAAATACTTCCGCTAAAAAGTAAATTATCTGTGAGTATGATGCCCCAACATGGTGTCTTCGGTGAAAATTAAATACAACATTAAAGGTTTTATGTGTTATTCATATAGACATATTAAACAAATTTGGGTTGTTTTCTATTTTAATGTTATGTAAATATTCGTTATTTAACTTTATCCAGTAATAAATTTATTTATCTGGTAATATGGTCTAATATGGTTTTACGACATACAACAATTAAAGTACTCAAAATAAGTTGTACAATAACATACTTTTATTCAATGTAACATCAAAAAATAAATACACGTATATAACAGACACGGGTATAAAAGAATATTATTTTTATGCCCTTTTTTGTCAGTAGAATTCTATTAAAAAGCAATTTCTGCTTCAAGGCAAGGAAAGTAATGAAGCTACGCTGGCTCACACCTTTGAGTTCTTTAAATAAGGAAAATTGTAATGAAGAACATGAAATGTGTAAAATAAACAGCTTCGTCTGCTATCACAAAAAATATGGCGTCGTAAAACGAGCCTGTCAAGATTTTTACATTGCCAATTTAAGGGTGCTGACGGAAATATAAAGTATCCTATGTTTCCTTACCTTTGCATTGTAAAATAATCTCAGTAACTTGATCCATTTAAACGTGAAGATTATAGGTTATATATATAGTGATAATTGGAAAAGTGCAATTTTACTGCACTTTTCCAATTTACATTACTGCTGTTGTAACAGATTTCAGAGGACTTGGAAAAGGGTTCGGTCCGATAGTAAAGGATAATGCATAATGAGGGTTTGCGCGTAGTTTAATAGGGACTATTTACCCCGGTAGGTATTACAACATGGAAAATCATTGCTATGGAATGTGTTATTTTGTCGTTGGTTGCTGATGATCTTGATTGTGCCACCGGACAAAAGGACGAGCTAAATGCTCTTAACCCGTGATATCTACATTCTTTGTTCAATTACTTAAAGTGCGCAGGTGAAAATCTTAACATCACGTTCCACAAAATAGCTGAATGCCATCTATAGGCAATATGTCGAACTAACAAAATAACTAACAAAAGTGTGCTATTTTTTTGTACTGTTAAACATTTCGAATGATCAGGTAATGGTGACCTTCGCGTAGTTTATAAACGTAATAGTATTGCTTTTTTAAAACAAAAAAAATATATAAGTGGCATTTATGAAGTAATACTAAAAATTCTTACTAAATTTTATTCGTGTTCTCGAGACGTCATAAACTCGTTACTTTCTTTTATGTCTGTATTTGAACCTGATTATCAAGTTATAGCATATTTTTATAGCGTTATTTTAACACTTTTTTTTTTTTTCAAATTGCATTATGAATTTTAGCCGACCTTGGATTTTTCTTAATAAAAACACAAAGAAATAACTGAAACAATTTGCGTGAGATTTATAAATTCGGGGTTATAACACTATTTTCCGCATATTTGTTCCATTACCTAATTTTAAATCCTTAACCCATTATACATCCCACTGCTGGGCACTGGTCTCCTCTAGGGAGAATATTAAGATCATAGTCCGCCATGCTGGCCCAGTAAGGGTTGGGGAGTCTACACGTTTTCCAAAGATTGTGAATCTTCTTTGACGTAGAAGTTGTATCACAATGTTTTTCTTCACTGTTAGCCAGAGAAGCTAAACCTTCACAAATGTACATAATTTAGAATTTAAAGTCATAGTTATAAGAATTGGACCCATAAAAAAACAAAAAATTTGAAAACGTTACCTTATAAACTACAAACATATTATATGAACAAAAATGAATGGCCAGTCGTCCATCTTAGTGATCTCGGGTTCATAGAGCTGAGTCGGCGGGTGGATGTAAGTCAATGTCGCTGGCAGACGGAAGACAGTTCTTAATGCTCTCCAATTGACCCTTCCACATAAGGTTGAACATACATCATGAACATCTTTACACTTTACACAATTTCATATCCAAAAACCTAAACAAATGTGACCAAGAGCGTAACACATGTCACAGTAAAGAAGTAATTTGTCTCAGATACTTTTGACAACAATAAACAAACCACCATACATTACAATAAAAAGAACACAGAATATGTAAGTATTTATGTAATTTGTATAAGGAAAACAAATAAAAACCAAAACAACGAATTGTCAAACGTTACAAGGTTTACATGCGAGTAGGTGTTTGATGATGAATGCTTAATAGACACGAATGTCTGTTGAAAATGTGTAGTAAATCCACTGTGACCCTTCTACATATATGCGCGAGAGATCTAACTAAGGGATATATATTATTATTCCTAGCAACCTACTAATTTTAGTTTCTAAATATACAGAAAAGAGTATCCTAAAGCATACAGAACCGTTGGTTATCCTCTAATAATAACTTATATGGTCATTAGTTCATAATAACATATGGTAACCCTACTCTCCGCCCCACACAGCGATCGGGTGACGATGAGTTTTGAGCAAATACATGTAATCGAGCTTCCGTAAGCGGGCAATCACTGATGAAGATAAATTGTCACTTATGAATAGGACATATCTGGGTAATTTAGAAGGCAAATATAATATTTCAGAGATAATTATATTGTAAACTCTATATATAAACGACAAGTGATGCGATTTGATAAAAATCCTCCTTGTGCATAACTAATATAAAATGATTGAGATATTTAGTACAGTATTACCAGTAGTCAGAATTCTTAGTCTGCGCTAATAATAAGGATAGCTTTATAATTATTCACACAAAGATTGAACACGCAGAAAAATTTCTTCAACCTGATAGAACTTGAACCTGCGACCATGCTATACTGTAGCGTCGCTTTGCTAATTGAGCTACAGGTCGAGTCAGCAGATCAACGAAATTATTTTATGTCTGTTATCTGTGATCTTTCTTTCTTTGTTTTTTTCGGCTTTCAACTCCATTTTGTGACAGATATTTTTTTTATGCGACCAAGTGACGGGACGAACAAGTCTAGGCGACTGGTGGTAATTGACACGCCTGTCCATAACAGTTGCAGTACCACTCAGTGTTTTAAATCACAAAGATCTGAGAGACACTGCCACTGCGCCCGTCACCCTGAGCCAGAAGTAGACAAGTCTCATGTGCCAGCAATTTCACCAACACACTTTACCCTTCATAACCGGAACACACAAATGCTCACATTATTGCTTGGCTGCAGAAATAGGTAAGGTGGCAGTACATAGCTGAACGAATTCTTTTACAAGAAGCTCTACTGCTATTAAAATTTTATGAAGCTTTTCAGTCAGCCGGTACCTTTACAGCTTGTTAGTTGAATCACATCCGGAGATTCTTAAGCCACGAAATACGCCTTCTTCCGGGTGGTCGTTTACCCTGAAATTTTCCTAGCATAATAAGTCGGATCAGGTCGTATTTATCACTACGCATTATGTGACCAAAGTACTGTAGCTTGCATTTTTTGACGGTACTCGAGACCTTTAATTTCGTATTCACTATTTGCAATACTCTTTCATTGAACTCTCTATCCGTCCACTATATTTTCAAAATTCTTCTGTATAAGCTTCTAGTCGGTTGCTCATAACTCATGTTGTAGTATATTATTGCAGAGGTCGGGAAGTAAGGAATCGCTGGACGAGTACTAGTCACCAAGGCCCTGCGCGAGCGAGGCCTTGTATTGATACGAGTCAAGCAATCCCCGTTCCCGCCAAGGCTTATATAGTGATTTTCTCAAACAATGTGAGGAAATAATAGAAGACTAAAGAGAAGAAGATGTATAATAGATAAAATAAAAAAATATTACTTTTAATTTTACTTAACAATTAATTAAAATTAAAAGTAATATTTGACATTTTTTTTAATGTTTATGGCCTGGTTATAAGACCTTTGGGCCAAGTCCTATTTTAATTCGAGTTCTTGATTTAAGAGTGACATAATATTTCCTCTTCTTCTCTTAATCTTAATTACTGATGAAATGTGATTCCGTTTGTTTTGTAATTAGATGTTTTGCTGTTTTTCCCACACCACCGAATAGAACAGCACGGCATTGTTAGAGATATTATCTTTATTACAATAAATACAGAATATGTTTTGGAATATACGGAGACGTACACACCGGTCAGTAGTTGGCCTGTCTATATTTCAGTGCAAACGAGAGTTGATATTTATAAGAGCTGTATCGCTAATGTGTTACCAGGAATATATGACCCTTATTTCGTCTCCATTTCTGGTTATACATCGATGATCACATGTTATTACGTCTCATAAATCGTGTCTTGTATCAACATACTTTGAACTGGTTATTCTACTGGTTTTCAATAATTTGGAATTATATAGTAGGTACATTATTGCAGATTGAGAAATAAGGGATTGCTGAACGAGTATAAGACTTGAGATAATGACTTTGTAAGTCAAGCGCTAGTGATCAGTGAATCACAGAAAGTAACAGAATCTTGTGTGAAATTTAAAATGTTTTCCGGCAAATAAAAGCGAGAACTTTATAATTAACACGATAGATTTACACACAATTAATTCTATATTATAAAACAAGCCCAAGGTTATACATATGTACCTTCAGTACATAACGTACAGCTGTTTACGAAAATACGCACGTAAGCATACCAAATTGAGGATACACTAAAAGGGTCGCTGTTTCACAGTTTATGAATATTCCAGTAAGTTTTCTTGGTAAATGATTTTATAAAAGATTTAAATTTCACTTAAACTAGCGTATAATTTTTTAAGTTACCCCGCAGTGACTTACTACATGGCCGTTGTACGTCTGTCGCACCCTGTGAAATGGCACGTACCTTACGCCGATTTTGTAAATTCTTTCTCCACGATGGTAAACATATCCCACAGGTTAGCATGACGGCTACTAGAGACGCTTTCAACGTGACTATTCCATTGGTACTATAGGAAGAAGGCAATTTTAGGGACAAGTAATTATCCATTCGGCACTTAGATTGAAATTCGTTTTACTAGTGAATTATATATACATATGTATGTACAAAAAGTAGATATATTTCACATTCGATGAGTAAGCGTGCGTCTTACTCAGAACAAAACTATTAGATACGTCAGTACCTCTGTACTGACGTATATACAGAGAGTACTTTTGTAAGCAAGAACAGATTTCGTACCATAGGTAATAATATAATTATAATGCCGTGGTAGTCAAGTGTTTAGATCTGCCGCCTATCTAGCAGAGACTATCGACTCCGGCCTCTGGGTGTTTCCGTATTTATGTGCGAAATTTTATTTGAAATTTACGAAGAAACGTGTGAAGTTCACATAGCGTGGCGAACTATGGCCTAAAACTCTCGCTCGAAAGGAGATCCGTGCCAAGCAATAGAACGTACAAATGGGTTGATGATGATGATGATAATAGCATAAAAAAAATCCACATGTGATAATTATGTCAAAAGTGTGTTAATCACATGAAAGTGATAAAAATAATACGGACTACATGATATAATACTATATGATATACATATAAAAATCTTCTATTTAAACATAAAAATTGTTAAAACTCTCTCCTGAAAAGTTGTCATTTTGCAGATGTGACTTTATTACACCTAGGTCTGTAGTAATAGTAGTAGCTAGACGCCTTAAAACATCTTTATTATATTACAAGTAAGTAAATTGCAGTTTTGTAGTAAACTATGTTTATTTAGATTGAGAATTTCAAGCAAATTGATGTACGATCAAAATTTTCAACGTTTCTTTTACGAGACCAAGTGACAGGACGAACAAGTCGCCTGTCCATAACACTTGCAGTACCACTCAGTACTTTAAACCACAAAGATCTGAGGCGCACCGCCAATGCACCTGTCACCCTGAGACATAAGTTGACAAGACCCATGTGCGTGTAATTTCACCAGCACCCTTATCCTTAATTACCGGGAAGTGGCAGTACCTGGTACCCTGGATGAATTATTTCAAAGGAGTTCTACTGCTACTACAATATATGTGTACATACAACTTATTTATCATGCACAAAATTCGTTAGTCTAGTATTCAATTTGTTCTTCAATTTGTTTTGTGTATTTAATGTTCTTTGGAAATTATTAGATTTACGATATACATCGCGTGTATTGGTCTTTTCAAGGAAATCAACGTTTCGGGTCCTTTACGGGTCCCATGGTCACAGCGGACTCTGACCATGGAACCTGTAAAGGACCCGAAACGTTGGTTCGTTTGGAAAACAAATATACGGGATTTAGATTAAAAAAAATGTATCTTTTTTAATGTTTCATTATTTGGAAAGATATTTCATAGTCTACATGTACACGTACCGAGTACATTCGCTTCTAAAATATTTTCAATGTAGAGAGACGCTTAAATTGCCACTGTAGGTACCAACGCAACAAAGGCCGAGTTTTCACATGATTTATAGTCCAGGAGGCGTAGGCTCGAAAGCCAACGAAACGCCACGGTTCGCACTTTATCTTGCCCTTATTTGTCTGTTTTATTTACCATTCATCACCTGCCTCGTACTATGTAAATTAGGCCTTAAAATGGTTGCGTGTTTAAGCCTAAATTTATATTCAAATTTTTAGGGTACATTTTCAAAACATGTTATTATATTTGCTATACTCATTTGCCACTTTTCTGACTAACGATGAATAATAGAATAGACCTATTTATAGTTTTTATTATTATTATGTATATTACCTGAATACAGATAACATAAATGTTCAAGTTGGTCAATTGAGAAATAACAAGAACATGCACCTACACATAATAAATCCAGAGAATAATATAATAATTAGTATATTTTCGGCACTGATGAATAAAACAAGTGCTTAGGTAATAATACTGTAAAGTAGTTTTTCATTTGTACATGTTTACTGGATTTACAATAGTGTGATGTCTATAGTGAGTGTGTCACATCAATATTTTATCAACCTGTGCAATGAATTTTCACAATATCATTATGAACAATAACTTCTATGACAAATGGCACTAATCAAGAATCACCGATGTAAATCCTATGTGAATGTAATGTGTGAAAACACAAATCATATGGCAACAATTGCGAAAACTTCATATAATATGCCGCGGGCTGTGTTCAGTGAGCACCTAATACAGTAGATAAATATGTAAATTTTGAACTGTATGTTTCCTATATGTACGTTTGATTCGACCGTACACCGTCACGTGTACCCGCTGAAATGATTCCTTGGCAGCCCGTTCAGGCGCCATCTTGATTCTGGATACACACAGACACGGAGTAATCTCCGATGAGGAATTGTAAAAACACGGAGGACGCTTTGTTGTCTTAACGGCTCTTTATCCATTGCAAAATTCTTTGTAATGTTTTTATAAGTTTTATTTGTATATTTTGTTACCACGATTTGGGTATTTAAACAGTATTCGGGTTTTGCTATGCAATGTCGAAACACGTTTGTGCAAATAATGAAACGATCGATTAATAGATTTATGAAATCGGGATAGATCGATGAATTGTACAATAATTGCACAATGACATTCATGAATACTTGTCTGAAAGTTTATTTGTGCGAATGGTAACTTAGTTGAAAATTCTATCAATAGTGCAATAAAATGCATTTTTTTATTAAACATTCGTATTACTTAAGATAACTAAGTTAAGGTTTTAATACTAATTTTGTTGAAATAATTACAGTTAGTACTAAAGTATGTCGCCAAGGAATTGTTTCAAAATTAGTTTTAACACATTTTATACCCCGAGTATGTTGTCGATACTAATTTATTGTACAATGTTCTATTTTCGCTCTAGAATGATGGTTGGGTTATACGGTGAAAATGACGTTAACGACGTATTCTACCATTTTCGGACGAATGAAACATAGATTTAATGCACCGTCGATTTACGAAACTTTGACCTAATAATTCATGTTACATGAATTTCGACTTAATGAACACCTGGCAAAATTAAATTATTGATTATTTGACAACAGACAAATATGTTTCGATCTTGTGTAACAAACCCGCAGTATCCGCAAATTGTAGAATGGTTTGAACAATAATTTCGATAAACCAATTTCTCATTGGAGATCTTCACATGCTGTTGTACTTTACAGACGATTTCGTTCTCTAATGCTGTCATAATCACAGTCATTATACGTCACACAACTGGACACGGATCTTCTTTAAGGAGAGGTTCAGCCTATAGTCCGCCACGCTAACACATGACGGGTTGAGGACTATGTGTGATTGTGAGTTTTGAACTTTCTTTGATTGGCACGTTTCATCACGATATTTTCCTTCGCCGTTAGTTATAGGTAAGTAGTAGTAAGTATTCACAAACGTATGTAACATAAAAATTAACGTCATGTTCGTCGCTTTTAAAGAATAGTTGCCCAAACCAAGATATTTTTTTTATCGTATTGTACAGGCTGTGATCACAATTTAATTGTGAATAAGACATCGAGGCTCTCATCGGGCTAATACCTATACGAATTTTCAATTTTGCACGCCAAATATATCTCAGCTTTTGATACTATTTTCCTGATAAATTTGGTGTTTTTGAAATTTTTTTTATGATATCAAGTGACATGGTCAGTCGTGCGCCTGGTTGTAAACGACAATTATTTCCATAGCAGTTCCAGTAACACATAGTTAAACGCAAAGATCTTTGCCGCCACAATGCCCGTTACCCTGGACATAAGTTGACAAGTCCCATGTACCCGTAATTTCTATTATAGATAGGCCACTATTCTAGAAAGCCATCGTACTTGCGGTCACATATATTCGAACCGTCCACCTCTCAATTGGAAATCCACCGCCCAATACTCCTACTGGGCTACCATTAAGCCAATGCTTTAAATAGCTCTATCTATTAGGACCATGATTTCGTTTGTAATCGTGGAACATTCAACGAACCGCATCTGACAGTATGTAGTCTATGAAACGTGACGCCCGCTCGTTGACGCTTCCCCATTTAAATTCGCCCTCTTTTATTCGTCGGGTATTTTATTTTAACAAACAGAGGATCTAATTTATTGAAGGAGCTATTGTTGGTGCATTGTAATGAACGAGCTGACGGTTTTTGTTTCGTGTTAACGAGGGAGGTAAGAGCGAACGGTATCATTTTTCACGCGGTTTCTCGTTCTTTTAAAAAATAAGCTTGGTTTTCAACAATAATAAACGTAATTAAGCAGTTGGTGAGCAAGACAGACGTTTCCGTTTGTGGTCTTACCTACCAGGCTAAAATAATGCCTTTGCCAAGTGGTGGGATACCTTACAAATTGCTCTAATCAAAACTAAGATGAAGTCATAAACAAATAACATAAATAAACGTGACCAACGTTTCGTAATACTAATTAACTTCACTTCACGGGAGTTTGCATTGAGGGATTTTATTAGTTACTAGTTTTGTAAATTAGTAAGGGAATTGGAATAACAAACTTTAGTTAATATCTTCAATATGTGGTGTGCGGCTGTGAGACAGAGTGAAGAATACTGTGTTCCATGAAAAATATGGTTTGAAAAAGGATGTAGTGACAAAAATAGAAAAGGGTTTGATGAGGTGGTTGGGGCACATGGAGCGTATGAAAGAATGTAGATTAACGAAAGAAATCTAAACAGTTAACGTAGTAGGAATCATTGGAAGAGGACGGCCACAAAGAACATTCTCTGATCAAATTGAGAGTGTTCTTAAAAAGGCTGGAGTGCGTAGTGTAAAGAATAAGAGGGCATGTATGAGAAGATTGATGAATGTAATTTGAAGCAAGAGAGGTTTGTAAGGATCATGCTAAGTGGCGATAGACAGTCTCTACCTTCGCAATGGGAATCTAAGGGCGTGAGTATATAAATAAAAATAAAGCGACGTCGAGTTGCGAAAAACAGCTCGTTACACCATACCATGCCATCACGAAGTACACGTTTGTTTAAGTAAAATTTTCAAATAGTCTTCATTCTGTGTGTGTATTAGCTTTATACTGTTGTGTATCAAATACACTATACACATAATGAACAACGTGACTCTCGTAACAATATGTGATGTAGTTAATATTGAACGTAGAGATACATCGTAATATTTCTTCCTTATCTCGGTTATTAACAAGTAAGCAAGTTTGAATATTCCCAACACGTTTACAAGCGTGTAAGTTCAAAGACGGTATATTAAACGTGAATTGTGAACAATACCCTGAGGCTAGAGCAAGGTTCTATATAATGTTATCTGAAAACAATAATAGGGTACACGATATTCATTTTTTTTTGTAAACATCAAAGATCTATGAATTTACACAAAAGCACAACGCCAAAAGAAAGGTAGGTATTGTTTTATAATTCTCGCTTATATATATTGTGTATAAATGTTTTTTCTAATTCGACTGAAAATGGCATGGCTTCAAACATAATTTGGGGTAAAAATTTTGTGTCTGCCGTTTTTCGATAAAGCCGTAATTTTTTATGTAAATGGCTACTGAAAAACTTGTTTGCTCGGGCTAAAAATTGGCACGAAAACATTTCTAAGATTGTTTGATAAAAATTAGTGGTCAAAATATATTTTTGCAATTTTTAAATATGGCTGCCATTAAAGAGCTATCTCAATTTTTTTTAAAACAAAGTCATAAATGCCGAGGCTGCAGGCCGAGATCCGCGGAGGGCGAAGCCCGAAGCGTACGCACGCTATCGTATGGAGGTAATATACGAAGGCCTAATAGATTACGAGTGCAAGATCTCACAATTGTAAAAATGTGAGGCATATTTCCCGATGTAGTGGCAATGAGATACTTATTATAGCGTTCTTGTATCTCAACCTGTCTCTGTTAGATTCTATTTTCACTTGTTGTGTTATTATATCAAAATGAACTACAAAAGCATTAAACAGAGTTAATAAAAGCTGAATTAAAATATTTTTCATGAGGTATGGTCGATCAAAAGGCATGAAGTTAAGCCATAACAAAAAAATTGAGTTAATATATGCCATGCCTTCTCAGCGACAAATATTTTTTTTGGGAAACACGCCATCTATCCCTGATATCGGGAACTTTTCAGTTTTATCTCTTTCTCGCGTGATATATTTGGAGAAGGAGTTATCTAGTTTATTTCTTTGTTATAAATTAATCTCTTATCGCAAATCGGTCGAATAAATACATTTGATATTACGTGAATTAACTTAATGTGGACAATTCTATATGTAGGTATTGAAAATCTCTTTTTGGCGGTTACATGTGGCTTAAGGTCAAGAACTAAGAAACTGATAGTTGTAATTAGTCATTTGAGAGTTATTTCAATATTATGATTTTATTTCCAGACTTAGGTCTTTAGTATAATTTGAAAAATCAAATGAAAATTCATTTTTGAAAACGATTTTATTCAAACTTGTAAATATGACGTTTGAAGATGCTAGAAAAATTTTTAAAATAATAATTCCGCCATTGTTCTTTGAACCATCGGCCTCTCAATTAAGAAGCTACGATAGAAAACTACGGCTTTCATCCCGAAAAAGTCAGTGTAGTCAGGGAGTCTCCACGATTTTTTACTATTTTCGAAACTCAAGACCGATGGTCTCAGTCTTGGGAATGGCGAAACTTTTGAGACGTAAGTCACTTCATGAAATAATATAGAAATCTATTTAAAATATACATAGTAACTTTTTTTTTCTTCTTACATGGGCATGGCAACACTGTAGAGTCGAGCTTGGTATAATAATTTGTGGTGTTGAATAAAAAACATTGTGAAAATAAATAATGACCTTGATGAAAATATCATATTTTGACTGCCTAAATGCCTAGCCTATTAATATAGAAACCTACATACAAAAAAAAAACATCCAAAAGAGAACCTTCTCATTTTCTTGAATCGGTTAGAAAACAACAAGCATGTTACATGCAAAAACTTCAATCTATAGATATCGTTGGTTAAATGGTGTCATCTATGAAATACAATGAATGGGCAAATGTATGTCAAAAGACTGATGCTAATGGAGGAAGCGAAATACGTTTACCTGAAACACAGCAAGAGGAGAGAGAAAGCAGGTTAATAATACTTGACACGGTTTTAATTCTGCAAATAAGTGAGTCAAAGTCGAAAATTTTCCAAAAATAAATCCCATTTTGACTTAAAACTTTTGAGATCGGTTTAATAAGTATCAGCAGAAAAAAATGTTTAATGTAAAAAGTTTGTAGTATTATTTTCAATTTAACGTAAGTGTTATTATATCTGTAGATTTTGCCTTTTATCAATATTTTTTGTTTGACTTAGTGTGGGTGTTTTTTTATAAAAATAAACACATACTTTTCATTCACGTATTATCAGCGTTTATTTCTAAGTTAATTTTAATAAAATGTACGCGACTCGATTTCCATTTTAAAATGTGAACTTTCTGTTTTCTGCTAATTTGTACGAGCCAATAATCGCGCTATACGTTGTTTATATTTGTTATTAATGACGCAAAATGGAAGCGAAAGAAATATCGCCAAAGTTTTAACAAGAAAATAAAGTTACAAAATAAATGATGGCGGTGTTAAGATGATACGCAAGATCCTTTGTATAGTTTGGTACTGAACTAAGGTTAGGGATAACTACATATACTAAAAGTAGCCTACTTAAGAAAGCCTACACCAATATTTAATAAGACAATTATTCATCATATTTATATTTACTTTGTTTAGCGTATTTGAGACGCTGTGCCCGCGCCGCCGCTTCTTTTGCCGACCAGTCAAGACTCGTATGCAAATTCACGCTAAAATTGCCTCAGCTTATGTACGGACAACGGCACATCAGACTACATATTTTTGTTCGAAAATCGCCTCCAGTGCAACGGAACAAGATAGTCAATTTGTAGCTTGATGTGCTGGCGTGTATACCTTGCGCTAACGCTGTTATATACAGTTCTTATTTCTATTCTCTTCAGCTATCTTCTCTGACTGTATTTGTGCTAAATTTCTTATTGTGCCTTCTGTATTTTGTGTGTTGTTGTGAGCTGTTATTATACATGCTACCATACGTAAGTCACGTTATTTATTTTAAGCATTTACTGAACTGTGTGTTTGGGTGCACCCAAACAACTACAACTATAATCAATATGCAGTGATGATACACAGTTAAAAAAGACCACCGCAGCGCGCAATACAACATAATTTTATGTACATTCAAGAGCACGTCAAGATTGGCACTTTGTACTTTGGACCGTTCTTATCGTAAGCGGCATAGAGTTGGATTTAAATCTCAAGTTTGACGTGCTCTTGACCCTGTACGTCGGAAATAGCACATTCTTAATAATGTAACCTTTATAATGAAAAAATAAAAGGTGAAAGGAACGTTTAGAGATTCGCTAAAAGATACATTTTGCAAAAAGGACATTTTGCGATACATACTGCGAAAGGAAGTAAGTAACCTTAATAATATATATATATATATATTTAAGAAATCATCCATAGCAATATTAGTAGCAAATTAGTAACAATTCGTCTTAGAATTATGTTAGTAAGTAATTATGTTTGTATCAAAATCAAAAAGGGAGCACAACTTAATCATTCCGAGACTTATTAGTTCCGGACATGGATGTAAACCTCTTTTAGTAGTTCCAATATTTGTGGATGGGATCCTTATCCGCAATCATCTTCAGGACGTCGTTGGTGCTACAGCGCAATCTGGACCTCAGGGAGTTCGCCTTTTTACGCATAATCGCGAAGAAATCATCAATGCGGGCTTCGGCAAACATCCCAGACGCACTGCAGAAGCGCGGCAACCCCAACAAAGCCTGAAGATGTTATAATACACCTGTTGTATGAGATCCACAGACTGCTCGTGTAAAACGACTGACAATATGTCTTGAAAAGCAAAATCTTTACTTCTTTAGTACAGCGCGCAAACCTGCGGATCAGCATATTGCCCCGTACCACCAGCGCCCTACGCTCTCTTTCGATGTCACTATCATCTTTAAGACGCTCGTTTACAATATGCCCTAAGTATTTGAATTCAGTGACCCTTTTCAGGTCTACTCCGTTTAGCCTTATTGGAGGTATATGTTTTGGGATTTTAACGCCCGCTTTAAAAAAAAACTCACTCTTCTTTACATTGAATAGATAGATATATGTATATGAAATCTACTTTTATGCATATAAGCATTTTAAGATATATTATATATATTATACAGATTATAGATTTGTATATAATGTATGTATACATACAAATGTATAGTTTTCTTAGACGTATTCTATACGAGTATAACTAAGCATAAAGAATAATTCAAAACAATATTTTGATGAGCAAGTAAACAAATTGCTGTCATTATATTTTTCTTAGTTATAACTAATCAATCTCTGAACGAGTCAAACTGTTTATACATTTATTGTCAATTGTTGTTTTCTCACCTAGTAGGAACTAGGATACAAGTATCCGTCAGAATGGCTGGTTGCCTGCGGCGTCTGGTACTGATTGAATATACACATATTCAAAAATTGCTACCTATTTGCTAGTACTTGCTACTTTTCCTAAATAATTGCTATTTATGGTATATTCCGTGAAATTTGAAAAAGTTACTCGCTAGTTAGTCGCTACTTTAATTAGCATGATGGTGGCAGATTTTCTAGAAGTATATATTACCTATAATTGCTATTTATTTGCTAGTTTCACGAATTAAATTTAATAGATTTGAAATTTTATGCAGAATGCCAGATAAAATTACAAAAGCAACAGTTTTAGTACTACATCTCTTTACAGGTCCCATGGTCAGCTGAAACGTTGGTTTGTTTGAAAAAAAAAAACATACGCGATTTAGATGAGAAAAAATAGTTACAGAGTCCACGCGGACAAAGTTTCGGGTGAAAGCTATTTACTACGAGGCAGCTGTTTCTTTCAGGTAATAAATTTCCTTTTGTCAACGCCTGCCGTTTATACATGACGTTATAGCACTAAAAACTGTTGCTCTTATAATTTCATCAAGCACTTCTTCATAAAACTTTACTCTGTTATATTTTTTTAACCAACAATATCGATATGAAGCTTAAATCTTAATTCATGAAACTTCCAAATAGATAGCAATTGGTAACGTATATTTTTAGAAAATCTGCGCCTTTCATGCTGAATAAAGTTGCGGCCAGCTATTCAGATTTCAGAACTTTCAACTTTTTTTTTCAATTTTTAAGCAATTATTTAGGAAAGGAAGCAAATACTAGCAAATAGGTAGCAATTTTTGAAAATACTCTCAGCACCAAACGCCGCAGGCAACCAGCCATTCTGTAGAGCTATCACGATAGGGCGCGAGTTGCGCGAGAGCGACATACAGTGCGAGATATCTATGCGAGAATAGCAGTATCTCGCGCTTTACTATTTATTATATCATTTTTGTATCACAATATTAACCATGCATGATAATTTATCTCATAATTGTATAGATTTGTGAACCGATTCACATTTAGCACGATTCATTCATGCCCAGTGATGTTACTTTCCAATCTTTAGCCCCAAATTGAGTCTGAGTTTTTGAAAACAAAACCATACTATGTACTATGTATAATATAGTAATTGAATTAAGATACATATGTTAGCATTATAAATCACATCCAAAACAGAATTATATGTGGTTCTCAAAACTAACGTAGTTTTGTAGCGTATCTCGAATACTGATAAAATTCATAGTATACTCGCAGATGGTGCTACGACAAAAAAGGCGTTAAAAACCAAAAACTAAGATCTGCTACAAACACATAGAAAAATTTGTAAAGTCTGCTAGTTCGTCCCGTAACTGAGAGCGTCAGGCACGGTATGATGAAGGTGCTGGTTCGAGTTCAGCCGGATCGAACGAATTTTTCTTAGTGTTCTATTTTGTATTAATAATAATTTCAAACTAGTGGAGTAATTTCACAAAAAACTAATTAATAATAAATATAGGAAATGAAACTATTTTTCCGGATTTAAATCGCGTATATTTGTTTTTCAAACAAACCGACGTTTCGGGCCCCTTACAGGTCCCATGGTCACGGTTGACTGAGGTGGTACAGTCTTCAACCAGTTATGTCTAATATTTTTTTTTGTTTAATATTTGTTTAATATTATGTTTTAGTTTATTCTATTTCTATTAATAATTAATAATAAATTAAACTTAATAAAAATTCATTCAATAAAATAATTTGTAAAACTTAATGTAGCGTAAATTGGAATGTTTTCTTTGTAAAATTAAAAATAAGGTATTTAATTAATAACTATTGTAACTATAGTGAAAAAATAGGGTGGTTTGCATTTATATTAGACATAACTGGTTGAAGACTGTACCACCTCAGTCAACCGTGACCATGGGACCTGTAAATGGCCCGAAACGTCGGTTTGTTTGAAAAAACAAATATACGCGATTTAAATCCGGAAAAATAGTTTCATTTCCTATGTGTAACAATCGCGAAAACCTAAGATCTTAATAATAAATAACTATTACACCACCCATAAGTTGCTCCGATCCCAAAGACATTACTAAAGCACTTGTGTTGTGGAAAGCGGAAAAAACGACGCTAACAGATCAGAAACAATATAGAAAAGTTAGTTTCTACATAAACTTCGCCGGGTTTCGAATAGTAAAACATATTCAATTAACTTAATGTTCAAATTATAAGAATTACACTCGGACTTCCGATGGTAATAATAATACCCATTTTTTCAAACTTATGGAAAACTATGTAATAACACCTAACAAATGAAGCACCATTTGTGTCCTTAATTGTGTGGCCGGGCACCGAGAAGTGTTCCATCTCATAAATACGTGGGCAGACGCATAGAGTCGCACGTATATATCTAATTATTACCATTATTTCTGTCTCCATATCTATTTGCAACGACGTGGCTCCAAACCTTCCCTTTGTTAGTATGTGTTCATATAAAATTATTACAACCATATTCAGTGGTATAAGTTTTTAACTAATTAACAAATTCCTCGTAGTAATATAATGTAATCGAGCCTTGGCAGCCCACTGGGAGAACTATAATATACCTACTAACTTCTCAATCGAGAGGTCAACGTATTGAAAAGTTATGGCATGTACCTATGACTTTAATTTCTAAGCTAGATAAATTGGTGAATGTCTAGTTCTACGAATTTAGTATATAAGAGTGCGTCCAGGGAAGGACTGCTACCATCATGTCTATTTCTGCCGCTAAGTTGTAATGTGAGCATTACTGCGTTCCGGTTTTGAAGGGTACTGGTGAAATTACAGGCGCGTGCGATTTGTCAAGTTATGTCTCAGGGTGACGGGCGCAGTGGCCACAGCCACAAAAGGCACACCTTTTAGATCTTTGCGATTTAAAGCTTTGAGTAGCATTGGAACTGCTGCACAGACGTGTGGCTTATCACCATGCGCACAACTTGTTCGTCATCTGTAAGGCTAGAACGAAAAGTGCGACTTGCGCGAAAGCGACATAACGCGAGATACTGCTGTGGCAGTAACATGGCAGAATATATTGTGTGATAAGCCTCCCTGTGACAATATTTAATTCAGTTGATAAATCTAAGTTTGCATATTTGGTAATGAACTATTGTTATACATTTTGAAGAACAAGGGTAACGATATGAAATTGTCTTTGTCGTTTAATCATTGCCGCGAAAACCATGAAACAAAAAAAGTCTTTTTATTTCGTTTGTCGCGCTCAATTTATATTTTGATAAAATTACTGTGCAAGTGTTATAAAATCAGTTGTGGCCTTGCAGCCATATTTGGCACTGTGTTAATCTTTTGCAGTCATAGGTCACCGCACTCGCGATTACATAAAAATGTGACGTCACGGTGCTCACCTTGTTTGCTATTGTGATAAAACTTTAAAATTCTTATCACTCGAATTTGACAACCAAATGTGGAATATAATAGTGTCTAAATTACTTAAATTTGCTGTTGTAGGCTATTTCTCGCACTTTGACAATTTACTCACTTTTCATGTCTGATCTCCCGACCTTGGCATATTCCATCGTACTGATAGTATCTACGAAAGTTGCTATTCGTTTTTGTACTGCTAATTGTATTTAATATTTTTACATGCTGACATTGATTGACAGATATGTTATCTATTCTTCCATAGATTATCCTATAAATTACTCTTCCTTTGATATGCAATCTTAGCAGTAGAAGCATTTCCGCTCCTAGCTGCTCTCATTTTGGCTCTTCATTTCAAATTCAAAATTGACTATTCGAATTTCGATGCTCTCTCTCGTTCTACCAAACGCTCGGCATTCTTGTACTAACCTTGGAAGCGATCTGGTCTTCACCAGACCCAGTAAATATACGAAGTCTCTCCTTTTTGAAGCCCTACACCTGACCTTACTCCTACCGCGCTTATGCGCCTGCCTGATGACTAGTTCCTCGACTGCCTCTAGCTAAACCTGGTCTTCACGTTTACGCTCCTCCTACCTAGACTGAGTACCTCACCTTCACCCCGAGTTTGGAGCGGCAGAAGTGACTCAACCCGATGCTCAAGACGAAGTAGAACTCCACCTCCGAGTACAAAGCGATAAAATCCACTGCTGCACTACCGCCGCTGTCGGAGCAGCCTTTCCACTCACCGTCTCCGCGCCGAACCCTCTGCGCTCCGACTCTGCATCTCCGTCTTCGGTTTTCAAGCTTGCAGGGCGGAGGCCTCCAACTCCGTTCTCTGATCTTCACCTTCACACTACTCATACATTACACACTACACCACGTCCTAACACACTCAGTTTCCTCTTTTAGCTCTCTACCACCACAAGGTATATAAAAAAATGCAAATGGTGAAAAAGCACACTGACGTTGAAACCAGCACATGTATGTACATTTAGTTCATAAGGAGAATAGTAATTATTTTTTGGTAAAAATGGTGTTTCTAAGCAAGTTATTCGTATTGAATAACTTACTTAGAAACACCATTTTGCTTAGTCGAAATCAAAGTTCGTTTTATAAATCTCAGCCTAAGAATAGGATAAGCCTCATCTAAATATTATGTGTTAATCTTATCTAAGCCGTATTTTATCAAAAATTAAAAAGAGACAAGAATAAGGTAATTAGGTTTACAAATGTAGATACAGCGATAAGTCTGCAAGCTATTGTATCTGTAAATTTATGTATACGCTGTTAATTTTGTTTAATCGTTTCTTTTGTTTAGTGACTTTGGGATTATTACTTTAGATTTGTGTAAATAACGACAGATAAAAGCTGTATTCACTTCTTTGGCGACTATAACTCACTAAAACCGTCTAAAAGTAGTAAGATAATAAAATTATTTTCAAATACAACTTTTGCACGTCCGCTACAAAAATATTTAAAGAATCTAGTTTGTTAAGTGTTCATCAAACTTATGTATAAGCTATATGTGTATTAATTCGCAAAATATTAAACGATGATATAAACACAAACATAAGTTTCACCAAAAAACACCAAATTCAAAAAATTTGATTACGTATTGCTAACAATCTTGTCACTCGTCAGCATAGAACAAATTATGGCAAAAATAATATTCAGTACGAAGGAGTTTTACTTTATAATAAATTAACGGAAACCAACGATATTATACTTATGCTCACTGCCGGAAACTGTGAAAAGCACTAAGTCAGTGGCGTCGTAAAACTTGCTTGCTTAAATCGCACATCATAAATAAAATACATATTTAACCTAAAAAATCAAAATAAAATATGCATGTATGCACCTAAGTGTATGTCTGTATATATGTATGTATGTATTTATATACGTATATAAGAGGTATGTATTTATATACGTATATAAGGTAACAAATTAAAGTAAACATAAAAAAAAGAAATTGCAAATTATACTTACACATTACTGAACGTGTCATTGCCGCATCTAATACGCTCTGCCGTGTCGTGTATTTGTGTTCGCTTATATTTTTGTCTACCTACATATATTTTTATTTCTAAGTTAGTGCGCTTGATTTACTTTGTAAGTTTGAGTTAGTTAAGTTTCTAAGAGAATATGTAATTCTTATGAGAAATAAATATTCTCTAAAAAGGTTAATTATTATTCAAAGATCAAACACATGGGACTTGAACCCACGACCCCACCGCACCGTAGTATTTATTGCTCTTACCACAGAGCTATGGGTCAAGTTATCGAGTGTGGAATTGCTCCTGTGTTTTTGTAAAAATCTTTGTACAGGATTTTTCAGCAATCTGAACTACTAGTGACATCTAGTGAGAGATTTTTCAGTTGAGGTATCTGCAAAGGTCCTGTCTGCGGTAAAGAAGGTTCTGAAATCCCTAAAAAGTTTTCTATGTTCGGTCTTTGTACGTTCGAACCCACAATCCTCTGCTTGAGAGGCGATAGGTTCAAACCATTAGGCTACCACGGCTTGTTATTAAGATTTTTGCACGCAAGCACGCACGCACGCTCGCACGCACGCACGCACGCATGCACGCACGCTGGCTCGCACGCACGCACTCTCGCACGCACGCACGCACGCACGCACGCACGAACGCACGCACGCTCGCACGCTCGCACGCACTAAACTATGAAGTTTAAATTTCAGCTTATCGTCGTCAATAAGTCTCCATTCAATGGCAGAACTTTCCTGGACGAACTCTTTAACAATGAGCTCTACTGCTGATGGAGCTCATGGGCACACAAACCGAAATATATTCTGTAGAAAACCGAAAGACAGACCGAAGCACCGTTGGGCTAAACTATGAAGTTTGAAGTTCTAGTTTGAAGAACTATGAAGTTCAGCTTATCGTCTTCAATAAGTCTCCATTCAACCGAATCAAGAGCCTCAAGTTGATATATAGACAAGCACAATTACATCCATACTCACGACAGATATAAATGTAGCCATACAAATAACTAACCGTTCGGCCATGAAGGCAGTTAAATTCCCGAGACTGCTCGAGAATTCTCCAAAAGACGCTCGACCTGTCGCCTGGTTTATATCTAGTTTGTACGAAAAATCGATAATATACGAAAAATAGTTTTCGTTTACAAAGAGCAGACAAATCACATATCGTCAGCTAAATTCGTAAATCTCATTACCTCCATTAGTGTGAACTTTGGAGTAGGCACAAAGAACAGAATTACTAGAAGTAATATCGAGTCCTTAGATCTCGTGATTGTTACACATAGGAAAATAAAACTTTTTTTGGATCTAACTCGAGTATATTTGTTTCACGTCTGACGTTTTGTAGGACTACCACAAACAACAAGCGCGAAATCTCTATGCAAGAATAGCAATGTCTCGCGCTGTATGTCGCTCTCGCGCTAGTTGCGCGCTGTCATGCTAGCCGTACTGACGTTAATCAGCCGTGATGGCCGTGACCATGTGACATGTAAAGGGCCCGAAACATTGGTTTGTTTGAAAAAACGAATATACGTGATTTAAATCAGAGAAAACAGTTTAAATTCCTATACTAGAAATAATTATAGATGGCAATCTATAATTATTTCTATCTTTATCATGCTCTATAATCATGGTCTTAAATTATTATTTATGCTTTAATTGCCCAATATTGATTGCGCTTGAAGGGTAAAAAATGGATGTCATCAAAAAACGAAGTTTTAAACTACAATGATCTGTGAAATGTTGTGGGAAATATTTATAAAATGAACAAGGTTTAAAACACTTATAACTTCTAAAGTTGTGTTCTTGGCTTTACGCTAACCTCGAAAAGCTAAAAATACAATAATCTCAGTACAGAGTACTAAAAAAGCAACCTCAAAATTTCCTGAAATTACATCAGTTTGCCAAGTTTTGTTGCAACCCTTAGAGGTGGAATATTTTCTTCAAATTTAAATGGTACCACTACTGAGGTACCCTCTTTCTAACAAAAAAGAATCATCATAATCGGTTCACAAATGCGTGGATTATCGCGTAATATCATAAAAAACCTTCTCCTTTTTTTGAAGTCGATTAAATAAGTTTAGGCAGGTATCTGCAGATAAGGTATTGTGTTATAGTAAATACTTATCCTTCTTGAAACTAGTGTTCCGTGTCTTTGATAATAACTGTGTACCACGCTGTGTACAGAAATAATTATGTTGTCCTAATGATCTTCGCTAACCCTCAAATTTCTCGAGCAATGGAGTTAATAAAGTAGTAGATTTTAATACTTAAAAAATAAAAACTATCCCTTTCAACTCGAAGCATATGTAAATTAAAATTTTCAATAGTAACTCCTTGACATCGTAGTTAAATTTAACTTGGTCAGGTGAACGCTGCGAATACGATTTGATACGGGACTCGATGTCGGGAAGTCGGGGATATCCCGTGAATAATGCATCCGTAAAACAAGAATTCGGTTAGATTTCCTTTTTGGTTCAAATCTTATTGCTTGTAATAGTATCGTTGCATATTATAATTTAAAAATTATTCAGACCCGAGCGTTTCACAACGTTGTTTTTTGTTTATAGTTATGCGAATTCTTTTGTTTGCATAGCGCTACAGCGTCGTGTATATTTTCCTGGAAAATTACGCCAAAGAATACGTACAAAGATTCAGCGCCTGCATCTCTTGATAATCGAAAATGCAGCATACCAGTAAGGAACAAAACGTCGGAGTATAATGATTGCTCGTTGCCGTATACACTTGGAATTGTTATTTCAAGACTGTGAAGAGAAACAGTGTAATGTACTTAAACAAAGTACCGTGTTTGTATATAAGAGCCCTGAGGTCTTGCTTTCTGATGAGGAGCAATACCTCTCATGGGAGTAGTGACAGATGAAACAGGATCGATAGATTATATACTTACATTACCGGGCCGACACAAACGCCCCAACGTTTCAGGGTGGCTTCAGGCCTTTTCAAAATACATTTATTAAAATTAAAAAGTATTTATCCTTAAAATAGTATACGATTCATGATTAAGGAGTAGGCCGTCAATGTCGTAACTGACAGCATTGAAAATGGTGTGACAATCGGACTATTTTGTACTGTTAATCCGCAAAGGTACAACATACCAAAAAGTAAAGAGAATTGGAAATGTAAAATAAAAATGATTTTCAGGAACTAAACTTGCTTCTGGGTCCCCAATTCCGCTAATTTTCGTGAAACCACTGGTCATTGTTCCACAGAGACCACTAAGATTATATTGTAATTATGTCAACATTTGTTATTCAGCTAATCTCTAAACAGTAATTTTCAGGTAAGTTTTTTGTACTCCGTTTTGGTGACAATTTTTATTATTTAATTACTCAAATATATCATCGTGAAATATTAAAAAAAAATTCAGATTACTACACTCGAATATTAGATAAAACTTCATGATGATATTCTATAAATATTTAAATAAAAAGAAATTGTTACCAAAACTGAGTAAAAAAACTTACCTAAAAATTACGCTAAAAATCTACTTTCAATGACAGTTAAATCTCAATAGATAGCGATAGCATTCATTTATTCATTCAACCACTAATGATTAATTACCTGGAACGAGAAATTACTATGGAAATTACTAAGCATCTCTTAATTTTTACCTCGTTTATGCAACAATCTAGTCTTCAAACGAAATGTATTTTTTATGTCAAATAATTAGTACCGACACTATGTCATCGACGTGCCATCGACTCTCCGTTGAAGAGCAAAATACCAAAAAATTGCAATTCCCAGTTGAATAGTAAACAGATTTTTTTTTATAACATCAAGTGACGGGACGAACAAGTCGTGCGCCTGGTGGTGAGCTACACGCCTGTCCATGACAATTATAGTGCTACTCAGAGCTTTAAATTGCAAAGATCTGAGGGGCACTGCCACTGCGCCCGTCACCCTGAGACGTAAGTTGACAACAAGTCCCATGTGCCTGTAATTTCACCAGCACCCTTACTCTTCACAACCAGAACACAGTAATGCTGACATGACTGCTTGGCGGCAGAAATAGGTAAGGTGGCAGTACTACCCTGGACGAACTCTTTCACAGGGAGCTCTACTGCTACTCAATAATGGCTCGAAGGCTAGCCACTGACAAGCCTTTGCTCCTAACTTAGCCTTTTGTTATTTAACGTCAAGTGACGGGACGAACAAATCATGGCCTGATGGTAAGCTACACGCCTGTCCGTAACAGTTAAATACCTATTTTATTTAGATTATTATTTGATTTAGTAGCAGTAGAGCTCCTTGTGAAAGAGTTCGTCCAGGGAAGCACTGCCACTTTACCTATTTCTTAATGGGAGCATCACTGCGTTCCGGTTTGAAGGATAAAGGTGCTGATAATTTCAGGCACATGGGACTTGTCAACTTATGTATCAGGGTGACGGGCGCAGTGACAGTGCCCCTGAGATCTTTGCGGTTTAAAGTTCTGAGTGGCATTGCAACTGTTATAGACAGGTGTGTAGCTTACCACGAGGCGCACGAAGTCTTTGTTCGTCCCGTCATTTAATATTGTACAGAAAATCATCCCACCCGCTGCTTTTTGCCATCGGACATCCAGACGTACGGCGGGATATCATTCTTGGTGGATATTCCCTTGAGGCGTACTAGGCGCTTTTTGTCGTATTTTATTATGTGCACAGCCCAGGAATGGAATACCCTGAAATGTTTCCGAGCACATACAACCCGAATATATTTAAGGTGCGACTGAATAGGCATCTTCTGGGCTAGCTCGTTCTAATCTTTGTTCCAGGGTTGGTCCGTCCCGTCACGATATTAGAAAAAAATTAGAAAAAATTAGCAGCCCAAGTTTGATAATTTTAAGCCCAAGTCAAATTCAATTCGTACCCATTCGAAAAGAAGACACCTATAGCCGTGGAAATTGCCGAGCTTCATTAATCAGTATAGCAATTATTCTCTACATAATTAATTATACCCGATTTACCCACATATGTAAAAAGCTGTAATTGTATTGTATTCGTAACTGTCAGCTCCTTCATTCTTCAATTTTAGTTCTAATGAACTAAATGTAATTTTATTAGCTATTTTTCAATACTGCATTAGAGCGCCATAAAGGAGTGGGTCACTTGTACTTTAGTTATTACTTATGTGACGATGCTACCTCCTCATAGTCATCCTGGCTTTTTATCACCTTTGCCGTTGTTTCCGGCCATTTATTTTCAAACTTTGAATCGTTCTTTAATTCCTTTGCCTCGTCATTCTCACATTATTTCGTTCCGTCGTCACTCTCTTAATCACTCACTTTAATGTTTGAAGCAAGTCCGTCCGTTTACCAGTTTCCGATTTAAATCATGTTACCTATCTAATTATCTTTAAAATCAAGTACGCTAACTAATGTTTGTAAAAAATACGACCCGTTCGGGGTAAGTTCTTTACTGTCATACACATGTTTCGCAGTATTTAAGTAAGGAGTGTTTTTTTAATATTGTACCTGTTTTTTTTTTTCACTATTTTTATTGTAACAGCTTTCTTCCTTTCTTCACCTTACTTTATACAATAAATTGGTGTGGACCGAATAATTTATTATTATTGCTCCCTATTGGCGGTTTACAACCCTTTCAGTTATACTTCCCACTGCGGCAAGCGGCGTGTCTGTTTTTCGCTGAATCAATTAAAGAAGTATTGGAGAAATAGATTGAGTACGAAAATTCTGATTGATTTCCTAAAAGTTTATTCGAATAATTTAAGACTACGAGTTCAAAGTGTATTCCTTGCACAAAATTAATTCTATAAAACCGAGTTACAGTGTTATTTGTAACAAAGTTAAATTACTTTGTTTCCCGACCAATGCTATTTCTTGTTGTGGGAAAAATGGGGAAGTCGGTCGGTGGTTTAGTCAACAATTTGTTTCGGATTAAGTTTAACCTTTACCGGTATTGGTTTTAAGTTCGTTGTTGTACTTGCTGTAAGTAAACTTATTACGACTGGTGGGCCATACATACCAAACTTCTGTAAATGGTCACTTGCATCATTTACATAGTCCGTGAATTCATTAGTTGAAACAACGAGCAAACAAACATTGAAGTGGGAATAAGTGGTTCTTTATTGCCGTTAGTTACGGAAACTGTGTGGAAGGTTATCTTCAAAATCTCCTACATACTGGTTTCCTTCTGACGAATTTTACTATCAAAGTGTTACAATTCGTTGAGTAGTTTTGACCAAATTACCATCAGTGAAAATCCAAAAATATTGGGATGTGTTGAATAGGAATGTGTGTTAGAGCACAGAATTACAGAGCGTCTACGATTAGTGACGTATTTGCAAATCTATTATGTGAATTATATATGTGTTCAAAACATTTATATACTTAATTTAATACTGTCGATATTAATTAATTAAACATTTATGTCAGGTCGTTCAGCTCTTTCTTAACTCTGACATATTTTTAGTAGGAGTGAAGATAAAAAAAAGCCAAAAATATAATTGAAAGTGACCAATCGATAATTAAAATTAGGTTGTTACTTAGATATGACTAAACTGAAATGAGTGTTTGCGTGCGTGCGTGCATTTGTGATATGTCTGTCTGTGCAATTGCATACAGTGTTAGATACCTGCATGAATATATTATGTATATTATAAAATAAAATTTAGATTTATAAGCCCATTTTTAAAGCTGAGCAGCTGTCTCACCTACAGTTTTTGATGCAATCATAAAGTGTACGTCATACCAGTGACGTCTAATTTTGAATTAACAAAATGACGTCATCACATTATTGTAATATACGACAATTTTAATCATTCTAAATAAATAATATTTACAGTACCCAACCTGAAGAAATCATATTTTTATCATACTATTATGTTGTTTTGATGTAATAGCTAAAGTAAAACATCTGGACATTCTATCTTAAGCAAAAAGTCAAATGAAATAAGAATATTCTCCTCTAGCTAAGACCCATGAATCTCTTGGAAGTCATTAGCTGAAGGAAAGGTAACTTACTTCATAACGACACTTCCAAACCAAGTTAGATAAAGTGCTTTATAATAGATACCGTGACTTGTACTTAAGTTTACGTTGTACTCTTCTTAATAAGGTTTATTTTTAAACGATTTGAAGTTCTAAATACCTTAGAATGATTTGTTACAATGTGGTTAGTATAAGAGCGATGGCACACGACACGTTGCGTCGGCGTTGTAACACCTGGGCGGTGAGGTTGCGTTGTATTTATTGCATATAAATTAAAACTACATGCCACATGTTCCGTTGAAAGGGCGCGTGGGGACGACGATCCGTGTACTATACTATTCGGCCATTTTTTTTTAATATCAGGCCGAATACCGAATATCAAATCATGAAAAAAGCACATACTATTCAAAATGTATCATATATTTTATTCACAAATTATGGCTGTAATACTTAAAACACAACAAAAGATTGCGCTTTTCCTCATAAGCAATTCCATCTTCTGAAAATAGCCTGTCACCATAAACACTTCTGCCAGGAGACTATAGATAAATCTTAGCAAATTTTGACAGATACCACTTGTAAGGATTAGCCGTCCGATCTAGGCGAACACTTTTTAATTATAAATCAATCTCATGTGCAATAGAACTTTTCTCCACAGCCTCATCATTTTGCGTATTGTCTGTAGGGACTTCTTCAAAACAGGTCCAGAAACTGTCAATATAGAATGTATTGATTCTATCGTTTTATCATTTTTCAACAATTACACCCCACTTCCATTACCTCTGCACGCAGCACAATGAGACAGGTCGTAATAGGTCGCGCTTGAAATGCGCAGATCTTACGCCGAATATTCGGGAGCATGACCGAATATTTGGTATTCGGTATTTGGCCTAATCACTATTCGTGGCATCTCACTTATATCCACCTGATTTCAACGGGCCATGCGTCCAAGGTTGGGAGTGGTCCCAAGTTAGGGCGCCGCTCTTGTTAACTTATGTATAAGTCGCCCAAATTAGGGATCTAACTGTTATTACACTTTCGTAAATTATAGTTAGGGTCTTTTGAAGTCGGGTAGTGTAAGTGTTGAAATCAGCGTTGCGACGACGTAACGCACTAAGTGTGTAACACGCATGTGGCATCGCTCTAAGTATTAGTATAGCAATATTGTACGAAAGTTTTGTTTTTATTTATTTATATCTTACAATCGAAACCATTTCTTGTATAGTGTATTGTTCACGTTTGATGCTAAGCCCTATAAATATTACCCGGTGTCATAATTGTATACAAATGTATTTGTTATGCAAAACTGCAAAGTTATTGTTTGAAGCAAGTGCTTGTATTGAAACCTGAGCAAGCGAAGGAAGCTAATGTTGATTCCTGAATAGATTCCTGAGCGTAGCGAGGGTTTCAAGGCACGAGACTCAAAATAACTTTGCTGCCGGTCGAAAAACTATTTTTTACCTCACTATAGTGGAAAAAATGGTACATGAATGAAAAACAGTTTTTTTCAGATTTTTTTTTAAATTAAAAGAAAAAGTTTATCTTCGGACGCGTTCTAAGTTTACACCTCATCAAGTTTTATCCTTGCTTGTACTCTCATCTAATGTGATTAAGTGATTATTGAAATTATTGAGTTCTTCGACGAATTAAAATAATTTCATGAACACAAAGTGATCATTGTCAATTTAATGTCAAATAAGAATAAAATATACCAATCGTGTATATATTAACGTGTCATTATCTTTTTTTTTTTCATCGACAGAAAAAGTTAGTGCACCACAGTCCATCGTCAAGTTCGAATTTCAAAAACCTTTTCCACGCTAGCGTGCAAAAAACGCTTTTCCGCGCAGATTTCTAATGAGAAAGAAAACCTCTTCGAGCTAGTGAGGCGAAAAGAAATTTACATCATACGAATAAAAAGCTGTCCAAGGAAACACCATAAACACCTAAACGAAATTATTTAGACCGGATAAAGGAATTACTTAATGCTTTGTCGTATCAGGCGCTCAAACGAGTTGAACAGAGGTAGTTAGCGATTACTCCAGCAACAATAGCTTAGCTCTTTGAAGAAGCCATCTATTGTGGCTAATTTATTATAGCTAAGTCGGCTTTAGACATGGTGTTAACTAAACTTGATTATAAAGGAGCGTTTTATTTATGATAATGATAATGAACCGGAAGACACATCAATAGGGAATTGAACAACATGTCCAAAAACCAGTCATTATTTATTGAATGATCTTTTTGTTGTACAAACATTGTATCTAAGTACATTTTACTTACCTCGGTGGCTCAGTGACCCTAATTGTGTCTTGGCCTCAGAAACGAGATGATGCCACTTTCTTCGGTCCTGTGCAATATCTCGGCAGTTGATGGCTTTGCTCCAGCTATACCTGGAACGACCAACCGGTCTTCGTCCAATATGCCGACACAGATAGGCTCTATTCACGTTCCGATCCTCGTCTATCCTTTCTAAATGGCCGAGCCAGCGAAGCTTGAGCGCTTTGAGCGCGTTTCGCTGAAGATATTTGGCTGGGCGGCGAGTTCTTCTATTTCGGTGTTAGTGCAGACTCTAAGTAAATTCTATTGTCATAATTATTCAAAGATCGAACACAAAAATATCCGAACCTGCTTATGTATTCCAAACTAGGGCCACAGGTTTGAGTCCTATGCATTGAGTATATAACCAGAAATTGAGCCGAAATTTGAGCCATTCATCCCTGGCAACTCGTCTGACAAATGGGCCTTATATCACTTTTAAATATCAGTCTCGTTTCCGCTGATATCACAAATTAGAAAGCTCAAATAGTACAATAAAAATATTCTGTATTTATTGTAATAAAGATAATATCTCTAACAATGGGGGCTGTTCCATTCGGTGGTGTGAGGAAAAACAGCAAAACATCTAATTACAAAACAAAAGGAATCACATTATTAATTAATTATTACTTAAGTAATTTATCGTCCATTATAGCAAAGCTCAAGTTAAACTGGTCGATTTGAAGTGAGTTTCAAATAAATTAAATGACATTTCGTCTCTATTTCTGGTTATATACTCGATGGTCCTGTGAGATGGAAGAAATTTTACTTTGTGTTCAATCTTTTTTATAATATTAAGTGACGGTACGTGAGCCTGATGGTAAGCTACACGCCTATCCATAACAGTTGCAGTGCCACTCAGAGCTTTAAATCGCAAAGTTCTGAGAGGCACTGCCACTGTGCCAGTCACCCTGAGATAAAAGTTGATAAGTTCCATGTGCCTGTAATTTTACCAGCACCCTACAAAACCAGAATACAGTAATGCTGACATTACTGCTTGGCGGCAGAAATAGGAAAGGTGGTAGTACTACCTTGGATCTTTGTATTAATAATAAATTATAACTAACTAGTGGAGTACATCATGATGTTTAATGAAATCAATAATACATAAGAATTCTTTGATGCTATAGTTTTTAGAAACAGTTTCCCAAAAACAATTTCTCAAGTTATTGATTCTTGATACAAAGATCGAACACAAAGAAAAATTAATTCAATCTGACTGGACTCGAACCAGCGTCTGTTGCCATGCCGAGGCTATCGCTCTTGTTCTAGCTCAGTTGGTTATGTGGAGTATTTTTACAAAAAAATATATGAAAATCCACATATCAACCTAAAACTGGCACTTTTATTAACTGCGACCTGACAGCTATATAATTTTCATAAGGTACAGTTTTCAACAAATGATTTTCACGCTTGGTACACCTCGAGTTGCGGTGTCATCGCGCCATTAAATGTTATATTACAACTGTGATTACAAGTAAAGCAATATTCGAGTCTTAATGTCATTTTTTGGGTGTATAGCCATCAAAAAGGAACATTTGTCACGCTCCTAAACATTTTTTTTTGCTTAGATAAAAAAAACAATACGTAGAAATATACAATTTCTTATTATTTTTTAAAAACGTGTAAATATTATTTGCTGGATGAAAAAAGTTGAAACGGTATGTGATTATGCCCGATAACGTAACAGCTACAGAACCCTATTACGGGCGTGTCCAATATATTATCGATTGGTTTTTTCCTTACTTCTACAGTTACTTGAGGGAAAAAACCTACTATAAATTACTCCACTTTTCCATCTTGTGCTGACTCGGGCCATGATTGTAAGGTAAGCACTTAAATTGTCACGCCATCTTTTTTGGGATCTGCTTCGTGGTCAAACCCCATTACGTGGCGGTAAATTTTATACCCTCATGATTATTCATAGCCGCCTTATTGCTGCTTTAATTTGAACAGACACAACAAATTAAGTTAAACGCAAACGTTCGGGCGCAATCAAATTTCCGGTTTACGGTAGTGTGAACCAGTTTAATGAATACGGATTTTGTTAGTAATTTAGCATTGAACTCCACTTATCAGCACGCATATGCGTCGCATCATTACTGAACGTGTGTTTATTTGGGGTATCGTTTGCTCGTTTCAACATCAAGAGTGCTGGCCATACGGCATATGCGGAGCTCCTTGTGCTGACATGTGGGGTCCGACCCTCATCAAAGATTCCAAATATAAATAGGATCTGTTTTTGGAAACTGGGACAAGTGTCTCGCTTTAATATTATATATGTATGCTTATCTAATCGAAATTGACGTTTGTCATAACACAATTATACTAATTTACTTCACATGTCTTCAAAGACATTTTACCAACATGTCCATTTAAGCTTTCATTGTTGAGAAACCCGTACTACGTAATGAGGTGTACGTAGTTAAATAGTGTTCAATTCAGTTGATAGCCAGTGTGCTGTTAATAATATTGTTTTTTTATGAATAATACATGCACGCCTGTGTATAATCCCACCTGGAGGTCAAAGACGATACTGCTTTCCTAAATATTGTTTTTTTCTCCTTCCTTCATTACACGTGCTGTCGTCTCCCGGTTTGTAATATTATAGAAAAAGTATTCTTATTAATATATTTTCATTTTGTTTTCTGTTGGAAGGAGGAAATCATTACCAATTTCATAGTAGTACTAGAGCTCCTTGTGAAAGAGTTCGTCCAGGGAAGTATTGCCACCTCACCTATTTCTGTGGCCAAGCAGAAACGTCTGCATTACTGTGTTCCGATTTTGTAGGGTGCTGGTGACATTACAGGTACATAGGACTTGTCAACTTATGTCTCAAGGTGATGGGCGCAGTGGCAGTGCCCCTCAGATCTTAGCGATTTAAAGTTTTGAGTGGCACTGCAACTGTTATGGACAGGCATTTAGGTTACCATCAGGCGCACGACTTGTTCATCCCATCACTAGATATTATATTATAAAAAATATATATATATTTCAAGTTGCACTTGCTAACAATGGCCCAACATTTATGCAGTGATTAGGAATTATTGTTACTGTTGTTTATTATTTAAGGTTATGGCTATTGTTGTTTATTATTTCATTTAAAAGTAGCGAAAATCTCAATCAACTTTCTAAAAGCATAATTTATTTTAATTTGAAAGCAATATCAATAACCTTCAAGTATTTGCACTACAGCAAGCGTTCCATTTACGACAACTTCTCCCGTTTTAACTTGAACTATGACTTTGTTTAAAATGAACTGTAAAGGTTAGATATGGAGAATTATACAGAGATCAGTGTAAGTTAGTCGAATGAGACCCTCAAATGGGTTAATCGGTCGGAGTTGTTGGTACCAGCTGCAGGTGACGTTCTGAATTACGAGTCGTATGCCTGTTATATGTATGGGGGTATAAAAAGCTCTCGCGTACGGAATTGGTTTCTCTATGACGTTATGATTATGACGTAGTTTAGGGGCTGTACCCATGCGATTGTGTTTTGTGGAATAGGAATTGTGGGGTGGAGATATATGGGTTGACGGTTTTTTGATATATATATGTAGTGTAATTACAGATATTCGCCATGTGTTTTGTTGGTAAATACGGTAGGATATTCTACGAGTGTTTTTTGGTTTTGGTGGACTTGTATACAAAAAGAGGCTGTGTATGTCGTCGTAGGATGTAATAGTTCCCGCAAATGATTCTCGTGTCTTTTTTCGTCTAGTTAAAAACAGTTTTTTCATAAAAAATACTCGAGCTATTGAAACATATAGTTATGCCTTACGACCAAAACGAACTGGAAAATAGAATCACTGTTATGTGATTTTGTCACGTATTAATTTTATCAAACTATGACCTAAGTGTATGTGCGGTCCTTCTTATAACAAAAGCCACCTCACACAGTCCATGTTTTTACCGATTAGCTCCCACCTTAGAAAGAGGCTTGTCAATGGTAACGCAGACGCGTCTGTAGCGGTGTCTGAATATCAATGCATAGCTAATGGGAGACAATTAAATTACGGCAATGGGTTGTAATTCTGTAATAGGTCAATTATGAATATGAAATTGGCTCGTCAGCTGTGCGAGGCAAATCTGCAAAATCACGAGGCTTGTGAGGCGGCCTGAATAATGTAGAAATATCGAATACAAAAATAAAGTATAACGGAAAGCATTAACTGTCTAATTATATTGAAAATCAATGACATAAGTACCTACAAGTAGGTACTTACAATTTGCGTAACATAACGCCCAAAAATCCATTCTTTAAGAACTTAATATTCGAAATATCCCATCAACATCTCAATATTTTTTGTAAGTACATCCATATCCAATGCCTAATACGTTTACGTGTGTCTAACAATGTGTACAGTCGACGTTAATTGTCAGGGCCTTTTGAACCATTGACAGGTCAGACAAGCGTTATCGGGCACGGATATTGATGGTGCAACCGTCTTGGGTTGTGTCAACTATCGATAGAACATAGACTACTCGACAATAGCGTTCCCTATGAATGGTACTAATTGTGACAATTTATTGATTCCATTACTAAAGCCCATTAATTCCGATTTTTATTAAAATGAAAATACTATTCATTTATTTGACTACCACAAATGATACCAGACTAGAAATAACAAACAAAACAGATGAATAAGGTAAACATTATTGTATAGAAGCATTTTAAAGTAGCTAAATAATTATAACACATATAAATAAAAATAAAGTAAACGAAACAAAACAAAACGAAACAAAAATAAAATAACAGACAAGCGTTATTAAAATGAAAAGGTAAAAGAAAATACATTTATTTCTTTTTTTAACCGACTTCATAAAAACGAGGAGGTTCTCAATTCGACTGTATTTTTTTAATATGTATGTTACGCGATAACCCTAACTCGAATAACTTGTGAACCGATTTTGATGTTTTTTTTTTGTTGGTAAGACGGTATTTCAGTATTCAAATTCAAATTCAAAATAATCTTTAATTCATAGGTAAGCATTATTACACTTGAAATCGTCACAATGGTTAAACTCTACCGCTCATTCGTAAGGTAGATTCCCCTGAGAAGAATGAGCAAGAAACTCTAGGGGTTGCTCTTTGTAAATAACATTTACAATTTTTTCTTTTATTTGAAACATAAGAGATCGAGACTAGCTCCATGAGCTAAACGGGTTACTACCACGGATTTTTGTCATCCAAGTACGCAGAAGTTGTATATAACCTTTAGTATAAAGTTTTTGTTTCACTGTAGTTTTAAACCTCGTGAAAGGCAAATTTTGTATATCAACCGGAATCTTGTTATAGAATAGCGTATACATTGCCCCTTAAATGATTTTTTGGCTTTGTGAATACGATGAAATTTTATATAAATTTTATTGGTCCCGTTTAAATTTGAAGAAAATATTCCTTCTCTAATATTGACAAACTAGGGGATGAATCCGGTTTCGCGCACTTTCCGGTAACCGATGTCAATAAAACTTGGCAAATAGATGTAATTCCACGAATTTCTGAGGTCGGTTTTTTTAGTGCTCTGTACTGAGATTATTCTTGTCTGGTATCATTTGTGGTAGTCAAATAACAGATGAATAAAGTAAACATAATCAAAGCATTCAAACGTAACTAAATAATTATAACACAAATACTTAAATAATTACAAAACAAAACAAAAATAAAACTAATTAAAACACAGATTATTTACATAATCATAAACAAAGACACTAAGTAATAAAGACACCTTGTGTAGTGCCAGCTGTGCTGCGGTGACAACACTGTCACTAACTCAGTATTTGCTGAAAAACGCAATGCGTTCACAGCACTGATTTTCAATTAGGGCTCTAAGGGTCGTATTCTAGAACTCTACTCAATGCTCAAGTCAGGATTTAAGTATGGTTTAAAGCACTCGAAATCATACTCAAGTTCCTGCCATTAGAGTCGCATTTCCAGTGCTTGTGTTGCCAGTGCAATCCTGACTTGAGCATTGAATAAAGTTCTAGAATACGACCCTAAGAGTCGTATTCCACTCAACTCAATGCTAAAGTCAGGACTTTAGTGTGATTTCTATTGCATGAAACACACGTGAGGCGACGGAAAATATTTAATGTGGATACCCGAACTACTCGTACATGGTACAAAACTATTTGAGAGTTCAAACGGAGTTATGGAGCCCGTTAAAAGCAAGCATCGAGCGCTTGCTCTGTGCCTCCCAACTCAAGTCCACTCGATTTTAAATTGCCTCAGTGGCCGAATGGTTGCCATGCCGGACTGCCACGCAGAGGTCCCAGGTTCGATTCCCGGGCCGGGAGAAATATTTGTATGGCCTACATTTATTGCTCTCGTGAGTTTGGGTGTAATTTGTGTTTGTCTATGTGTATGTCCATGGCACCCGCGACACAGGGTTTCCCTAGTGCGGGGCTATGTTGAGTGTGAGCGTTATTATTATTAATTTGGTACGACGTCAAAGAACAATTTTTAGTTAAATAAAAACATGTTTTTCTCTGCTTTTACGACGGTAAATAAAGTCAAAGTCAAAGTTAGAGTTGAAGTCAAATAATCGTTATTTTATATTTCATTATTAATTTATTTCAAAAAGTAAAAAAATAAAATTGCAAATACCGTTGCCGACAATTAAAAAAATCAGCGATATAACGTATGGAAACAAATTGCCAAAAACTTTTCTTAATTTCATTTTTTTAAATTAATTAATTAAGGAACACTAGCGATCTAGAGTGTGCTCTTCTTTTTTTATAATATCAAGTGACGGGACAAACAAGTCGTGCACCCGATGGTAAGCTAGAGCTTTAAATCGATCTGATGGGCCCTGAAAAAGATCTGAGGGTCACTGCCACTGCGCCTGCCACCCCGGACATAATGTTGACAAGTCATATGTGCCCTTAATTTCACCAGCACCCTTGCCCTTCAAAACCTTTACTTTCACTGTATATGTAAAAGAAGGAGAATAAAGTGTGTTTTTTTAATCATCCAAGAAGTAATGTTGAACGATGACCGGGTCAGAACTAACAAATCTACGTAAACTGTAAAATGTGGAACATACGTATGGTCGTTAATATACATCTTCAATAATTTCCCACTAATAATTTACAGTTTGATCACTGCATCATTATGTTAAAAAGAAATATACATATATGACTTTGAGCAACATAACTGTTCAATCCTTTTACACGGGTAGTCTGTGGGACTATATGTAGAACGTATACGTTCAACGCCTTGCGTGTTCAATATAATAACGGTTTCAGTATGTTGTTGAGAGTACAGCGGCACTGTAGTGCATGCTGGATCTCAAGCGGGAATTGATGACTTTTATGCTGTGATGAGAGAAAAGATGACGTCACTGCTCTTGAAACTACGTTCAAGTTCTCAACTAAAAGGTAGTTTAGTCTCTGCATCTATTTGTACTTCGGTTGACATCGCGCACTAAGCTCACCGAGCTAACTAAACTATCCCAACGATCCCGGTAAGCTATGTAAAATATCGACTTTTTTTATATCATTTAGGCAGCAAACAAGCACGTTTTACACCCCTTCTGCCGGCCTTCACCCCCATACGCAACTGCCTATGTGGCCGAATTGTTACCATGCTGGACTGTCACGCAGAGGTCCCGGGTTGATAGAAATCGGGCCGGGGGATATATTTCTATGGCCTACATTTATTTCTCCCATGAATTTAGGTGTAGTATGTGGTTGTCTACCTATATGTGTGTTATTGGAACCCGCGATACAAGGTTTCCTTAGTGCGGGGCTATGAGTGTGTAGTCCAGGGATGTACTGCCACCTTAATTATTTCTGCCGCCAAGCAGTAATCTCAGCATTACTGTGTTCCGGTTTTGAAAGGTAAGGGTGAAATTACAGGCACATGGGACTTGTCAACTTATGTATCAGGGTGATGGGCTCAATGGCAGTGCGCCTCAGATCTTTGCGATTTAAAGAGCTGAGTGGCACTGCAACTGTTATGGAAAGGCGTGTAGCTTACCATACATATAATGTTTGTAAATTATGTCATCGATGTGTCATCGACTCGCCATTTAAGAGGAGAATACCACTTTCCACTCTTCTATACTCTGCCGTCCCCTTCGCTCCTCTGATACTATCTTACTAAACGGTAATGTTTCCCATACCTCTAATTTTTATTCCAAATCTTTTACCGTTCCTACGATCAGACTGTGGAATTCTCTCCCTGAATCGATTCAAGGTTCACCTTCTCTTGATTCCTTCAAACGACGTGTCAAGGATCACTTCCTCATCTCCTAGGTTTTGTCTTTTTCTCCACTATCCTTTCGTTTATTTTCTATGCTTATTATTTCATTTTTCTTTTTCCTTTTAAATTATATAAGCATTTAATATTATTATTTATCTATTGCTATGTTTTAATAATATTTGTATGGATATTTCTACATACGTATGCGAGTTTATTAATAATTATTGTGTAGTATACTTATAATGGTATTCTTTGGTTGCACCCCTTTTGCATATCTCAAATTTCTATCCTAAGGTTGCCTGGAAGAAATTGCTACATAGCAATAAGGCCGCCTGTTGCGCATTATCTTACTATCTTTATACCTAAGTTACTTTATTGTATTTTAACTGTAATTTTATGTGCAATAATGTATATTTCATTCATTCATTCAATACCAAAAAATTGCAATGGCAGTTGAATAGTAACTTTTACCTTTAGCACAATACCAAACGTACAAAATTCTGTCACTAACACTCTATCCACATACAACTGAAATGATTTAAAATTAGCAGATTTGGGGCCTTGAAGGGCTAGCACGATAGGGCGCGACTTGCGCGAGAGCGACATAAGGTGCGAGATACTGCTATTCTCGCGTGTAGTACAGGTTAGAGTGAGGTTGTGTCATGCGGCTCCTCGAACGACTCGTACATTTTGTGTTTTTTTTTAATAATATCAAGAGGCCGGACGAACTTGTCGTACGCCTGATGGTAAGCTACACGCCTGTCCATAACAGTTGCAGTGCCACTCAGAGTTTTAAATTGCAAAAATCCGAGGGGCACTGCCACTGCACTCATCACCCTGAGATATAACTTGACAAGTCCCATGCGCCTGCAATTTCACCAGCACCCTTACCGTTGAAAACAGGAATACAGTAATGCTTGGCGGCAGAAATATGTAAGATAAGGTGGCAGTACTTCCCTGGGCGAACTCTACTGCTGCTCATTATTCATTATGTGTACCTGCTAACAATAGTGTCAAGTTTGCATTTTTTGTATTACTAACAAGTGAATCCAAGACGTCTTAATAAAAGATTTAATATTATTATATCTAGTCCTAAGGTTTTTTGCGATTGTTACAAATAGGAAATGAAATTATTTTCTAGGATCTAAATCACGTTTTTGCTGACTGCTGCAAAGGACCCGAAACGTCGATATGTTTGTAGTAGTAGTAGTTTAATATTATTATAACAAAACACATCCCGAAGCATTAATTGGATTAGCTTATATAATTTAAAATACTTCAATCACTTTATTGAGCTAGGATTTCGAAATTTATTATTGCAATACATACAAATTATAACTTTTTTATGAAAAAAAAAAACTGAGCTCAAACGGTCGTGGAATTACATCTATTTGTAAAATTTTATTAGACACGGTTACCGGATTGTGCGCGAAACCGGATTCACCCCTTAGTTTTCACCCTTAAAGGTGGAATATTTTCTTCAAATTAAAATGGGACCAATACTGAGTTATTCTCTTTCCAACAAAAAAATATCATCAAAATCGGTTCCCAAATGCCGGAGTAATTGCGTAACATACACACCAAATAAAATACAGTCGAATTGCGGTCGAAATACGGTTAAAAATAATGAGGATCTTGAATTAAATATACGTTGTAAAACATGTATTTTTATTCAGTTTACATATATCTATAATTAAGTTACATCGATGTTTTCACAACACTATTCATGTCTTCAAGTTGTAATAATGTCGAACGACCAATATTTCGTTACGTGATAAATCGGTCACGTATGGGGAGTGTAGTGTATTATGTCACCAATTTAGTTCACCGCCAAACTAAATAAATTGATTACGTAATCTTATCATTACTTTTTTATGGCATGTTAATTTTGGCGATATGACGTGGAAGAAATAGATATGAAATTTAATAATTGATTATGAGCTCCGGCATAAGAATTCACTTGGAAATCTTATCCTTTCTGTGGAACGTGTATGAATTGATAGGTTCCTGCAATTATAATCTTGAACGAATGAATGAATGAAATATTCTTTATTTGCACATTAAAATTACAATGATGTCACAGAACAGTAAAGTAAGTATCACAGAGTAAGCCAATGCACAACAGGCGACCTTATTGCTAAGTAGCAATTTCTTACAGGCAACTTTAGGACAGAAATTTAAGACTTGGCAAGGGAGGTGCAGCCAAAGAATATCTTGTAATGAAAGCGTTTTAAATACACTACTCATTAATAAAGTAGATATATAAATAATAATAACAAATACAAATATTATTAGTACGTATACACAAATCACTTATATACTTTTGTAGGACAATAAAATAAATTATAAATAGTAATAATAATAAATAAATTTACAGAAGAAGATTATACCACAAAGCAAAAAGGAAATAAAATTAAGGGAATGGAGGGAAAAAACCTGAATTAGTAGTTAAGGAAATGTTCTTTAACACGTCGTTTGAAAGAATCAAAAGAAGGGCATCGTCGAATTGATTCAGGGAGAAAATTCTCTTCTAATAATCTTCAAGCAAAGTACAGATTCTAAACCTTTCGTTTCACTACATTCACTAAAATGTTATCACTAATTACAAGGCTCTTACCACGGTAAGATTTCTTTTTATTTTACACGCGTCATGATTGGCCAACAGCAGATGACAACTTTTAGAACAGACATATTTTACTACTCTCTTTCGCTGTTGATGACTACCTGAAGGTAGTCGCGGTAAGGCGTTACCGTGATCATATTTATTTCCTTTACATATTCTTTTAGTATGTTTATAGCAAAATTGTTATGAGGGTTCTCTAAAAGAATTAAGACATATATTTACTAGTGTTGCAACGTATAGTATTTCGCCTCAGGCTGAATACCGAATATTCGGCCCGAAGCGAGGCCGAATATTCGGCCAAACAATTCTTCTCTTACTGCTAGATCTTACGAAAAATAATGCATGATTTTGTAAAAAGAAACAAAAAAGGAAATTTTATTTTCAAGTTTATAATTCAAATTTATGATATCTTAACGAAGAAAGTAATTGTTTATTTAACTTTCAAAAACTTAAATTAATTTTCATTTACAAATAATAAGTACTAGGTTGATTTTGTTAGCGTGTATTTAATCATGATTTCGTGACAAAATTACATAATAAGTAGGTAGTGTTCATTTGATTTGTTACCTTTTTTTGATCTCATAGAAGTTACTAATTGTAATAATTTACTGTATATTCTTATTTCTTCCTCCTGTCTGTTGGTATTCGGCCGAACAGTGATTTGATATTCGGTATTCGGCCGAATAGCAAAAAATAGGCCGAATAAGCCGAATACCGAATAGTAACCGAATATTCGTTGCAACTCTAATATTTACTAATAATTTCATTTCATCATCAACCTAATCATACGTTCCACTAATGGGTACGGATCTCCTCTCAGGCGAGGGTTTTAGGCTATAGTGCGCCACGCTATTCCAATTTCCGAAAAAGTCATAGGTGTAATTTCGATTGGAACCCACGACCTCTGCTACCACGGCTTTGTATTTTGTTGCTGCTTTAATTTATGATTATAATAATGTTTTACGAATATATTAAAACTCTGTTAAAAGCAATGAATTTATATTTTATGACTTAGTTTACGACTTGTTTACCGAATTTCCAAGAATTTGAAATCAGACGTTTGAAAGATTAAAATTCCATTGTATGCCTTGCGCTAAGAGTCCAATTTCATTTGATCCCTTAGCGCCAATTAGACCACTACAAATCGTTTTAACTAAAGTTAGAAGCAGTAAGCTCCCGTTTTTACTATCCCATCTATTTCTATCACCTAATATGAATTAACGTCTACAAGCTACGAGATTCTGACGTACACACAACTGCAAAGCAACGAGGCAAACTAATACCATTTCCACAACTCTATCAATTCCCACAAGACTAGAATAACGAAATATTCTCTCTTTCTCTCTCTCTCTCTCTCTCTCTCTTCTTATCTTAATGTTTCTGTATTACTTTCAAATCTCCTTTCTTCTTGTCATATCGATGGCATACACTATTTATCGATAGAACCACGTACAACCCAGATATATTATCGATGATATGTTTTTGGTGCCTAGGTAAAATTTGGTGCGTACTCACAGATAGAGGTTGTTTGCCAAATGCTTCTCTTTGACTCCTCGTTGGACGTATTTGCATGCTCCGAACTTAAATTCGTAGTTTACGCGGGATGCTATCTTGAAACTTTGACTAGAGACAGCAGTATTATGTGACTTGAAAAATATTTATAGTAATTATAACATTGCAGTAATAGTATTATAATAATGTTAATTTCATGCAATTTTCCAACTTTGTTTGATTTGTTGTATCAATTATATTTTTTAACGATATTAATTTGTATATACTTAAATACTATCCACTTAGCCGTAAGATTAGTATTGCGTTTGGATATTGAGCTGTTAGCAGTATGTAATTTATTGTAAATAAATAAATTCATTATTGTGGGCCAGGAGTTATCGCCGCTACCCGCGTCGCTAGTGATGGCCACCATAGTGAGTTGTGCGACGTGTTTGTCATCGTGATGAAAGGATAATCGGCGTAACGTACTCGCCGATTGTTGGCCAGAGTTCGCCATACGTACAGATGACATGAATGGTACGCCATTGCGAGGGGACTCCTTTCGTGCACACCTAACTTTCAAATAGTAAATACATAATTTTTTTTCCATTATGTATCATTCAGAGATTTCATTTTTTAATTTACGTCCAATTAGTCTAATATAAATATTGTTTCGGAATATTTTTATGCAGTGTTGTCATTACGCTTTCAGCACAAAATAATTTAGTAATAAGTAATTTTCTGGTTACTTTTCTCTATCTAATTTCGGTGGCAATTTTTATTGTTTTATTGGAGTATCTTATCGCAAAATATTAAATGATACTTCAGGATAATGCACTCGAACAATGAATAATAATACTTTTTGATATTATTCTAGATGCAATAGCAAATTAAACTAACCTGAAAAGAAAGAAAACTATAAATTACCTAAAACGGAATTTGTTTATCTGTGTAATTAAATAACTTTTATTAGAAATTAGCACGTAGCATTTAAAATAAAGCGTAATAACATAGTACTATAAAGCGATAACAGTATTTCAAAAACTCGTGAAGTAACTCTACACTGGCGGGGCTTATTCATAAATCAGGCGTTAAGGCAACAAGTGCGTGTAACGACCACATTAACAACGAATGGTGAACACCATCAACTATTATTTTTATGGCACAAATTAACTTAATGTATGCCTATCTGAAATTCCTCATGGGTTTGAAGACTATTAAATAAAATGAGTAGTTTTTCAATTCGCTCTGAGCTTTAACTTCGACTGCTTCCAAGGAGTAAATAGAGAACTAGTAGCAGTAGAGTTCCTTGTGAAAGAATTTACGTTTAATTTCAAAAAATAGTTTCTCCCAGCCCGGGATTCAAACACGGGACCTCACTTAGGTCCTCACAGTAACCATTCAGCCACAGAAGCAATTAAATATGTGTAGTATAGTGAGTATTATATGTGTAGTATATGATTATAGCAAATACGGAAATAGACTGACAAAAAACTTTCACTTAACTTTGACAATAGTGTTCTATAACATTAGAATGTTCACAGGTTTGATAATGCAGATTCTGATCTAAAATGATCTCAACAATTATGAGTTGGAAAAGGATCAAAAGTCGCTACATTCAACTTTAAACCTAAGTACTAAGACCGTAGGTCTACATTCTAGAAAAGTCGGGCACACCATCAGGTCCGACCAATGGCATCCATAATGATTTCCTCCTTCCGATGCCAAAAAAGAAACATTTAGACGCAAATGTTCTCAATAGCCATTTCATTAGTAATTCCGGAAAGCAGATTTGTTGTAATTACTATCCTTAAGTATGTTTTAGTTGCATTCCAATTGTCTTGTTTTTGCTCAGTTGTGTTTCCTAATGTGTTACATTAATAAACATTTAATTCATTTTCTCCACAAATGTATATAGTTGTACATTTACTAAAGCCTTAAGTATGTAATAAAATATATATAACATTGTACACTGCTTAACTGAATATTATAGTACTTGTTACAAATTTAAAAAATATATTTTCTTACACATTACACTTTAAAATAAGCGTTATTTAATAATAAGCGTAAAAACAATATAATTGAACATTTAAAAAAAGAAACTATTTATTACGCTTTTTAATAGTCAAAATTCAAATTCATAAGAATCTTTATTTCATAAGTAAGCATTATTACAATTGAAGTCGTCACAATGGTTAAACTCTACCGCTTACGAATGAGTAGAGTAGAGTTTAACCATTGTGACGACTTCAGATTCCCCTGAGAAGAATGAGCAAGAAACTCTAGGGGTTGTTCTTTGTAAATAACATTTGTACACATTCAACATTTACAATATATTTTTTTTTTTGTTTTGAAACATCAGAGATTGAGACTACCTCCATGAGCTAAACTGGTTACTACCACGGATTTTTGTCATCCAAGTACGCAGAAGTTGTATAATAACCTTTAGTATAAAGTTTTTGTTTCACTATAGTTTTAAGCCTCGTGAAAGTTAAATTTTGTATATCAACCAGAATCTTGTTATAGAAGCGTATTATTATTGCCCCTTAAATTATTTTTTGGCTTTGTGGAAACGACTATAAAGAACAGCTAGTTTATTTTTATTCCTCGTATTAATGTTATGTCTGTCACTATTTTTCATAAAGCAATTACTATTCCTTTTAGCATAAATTACATTTTCATAAATGTACTATGAGGCTAGTGTAAGAATGTTAATTTCCTTAAACTTATTAACCGATTGTAAATTGCCCTAACCGCACGTTTCTGCAGGACAAAGATTCTATTGATATTGGCGGCATTACCCCAAAGCAAAATGCCGTATGTCATTAAAAGTAGCTGAAGTAAACCAATCTAGCGGTTTCAACGTCTGAGAGTTTCCGTATTTTTTTAATCGCGTATACTGCAGCGCCGAGCCGCTTTGATAACTTACTTATATGGGGACCCCATTGCAATTTAGCATCTAACGTTATACCTAGAAATACTACTGTATCCACAAGATTTAATTTTTCGTTTCTGACTATAATGTTTGTAACCGTCTCTCTAACATTGGGTAATGTAAATTTCACACAATTTGTTTTTTTTTTTGTAGACCTACTCCTAATAACCTTATTAACAGCAAACCAATCAACTATTTTAGATATAGCATTGTTCACATCGTCGTAGGAACATTGGTGCCTTTTAACTTTCGAAGTATCATCAGCAAATAATACTATCTCATGTTTTATACTCTCCATGAGGCTAGATAAGTAATTAATATAAACTAAAAACAAAAATGGGCCTAGAATTGAACCTTGAGGGACACCCATGCTAATTGCAGACCCTGATGATCTCAAACCGTTAACATCGACACTCTGTACCCTACCACGCAATTACGATTTAAGAAGGTCGATATCACGTCCCGCCACATCATAATGGCGAAGTTTCCTGACCAGTGTATCATGGTGCACACAACCAAAAACCTTGGAAAGGTCACAGAATACACGAATAGCATCATGTTAGACTTCCCATGCATCAAATATATGATTCATCAACTCGACACTAGCATCGGTTGTAGAGTGACCCCGAGTGAAACCAAATTGTTTAGGAGACATTAAATTATTATTATAAAAATGTGCACACATACTTTACTGGGAGTTGGTAGTATTGATATAGGTCTGAAATTGGTGAGGTCTGAAATACTACCAGATTTGAAAAGTGGAATAACTTTGCTTTGTGAGGTCAGGAAAGACACCATCATTAACACATTTATTAAAGAGACAGGCTAAGTAAGGCGCAATACAATCAAGTAATTACTCTGACTCAAAGATCATCAAGATCAGCAGTATTTTTTTATGTTTATAGACTTAAAGGCTTTAACAATGACGTTTCGAAATACGTGACGGAACCTAAAATTAGTGATACCAACTGCATTATTTTCTTTAATAAGGATTCAGCGGCGGTGGAAGGTGAATGAATTTAACGACTTAGTAGTCAAAATTAGAATGTCAGTAAAAAAATTTTGAAATATTTTAGCAACTTCTGCGTCTGTGTTTACAATTTTGTCATTAAATCTTAGTTGAAAATCTAAGTTACGAGCTTTGACCCCTCCAGTTTCGCTGTTTATAATATTCCAAGTCGTTTTTAATACATTGGCGCTGCTTTTAATTTTATTATTTATAAACATTGCTTTGACTGCAACACAAACACGTTTAAACATTTTGGAATATTTCCTAACAAAATCACTAAAACTGTTACTAGTGTTCTATAACACTAGTAACAGTTTTAGTGATTTTGTTAGGACCTATGTCCTTTCATCGTAAAGATCACATAGCCTTTGTCTACTTTTGTGAATTCCCACAGTCGTCCAACCACTAAATTTCAATGAATTATTAATAGTTATGATTTTGGACTTAAAAACATTATCACGGTCACTTTTCACTATGTTGAAAACTGAATTATGCAATTTGTTGGGATCGCTAATGTACGGAATGTCAGTTAGTTTAAGCATTATGTTATTTCTATTATGTCGACCATTATTTATCGGAACACATGTGATATCCTTTTTTGGCATTTTGTCAACAGTTATATTAAAAGTGGCCAATTGACCGCAGTGATCACAAGTTAATTTATTTATAATAGATTTATTACTAGGTACGCGTCAGTATAAATGTTGTCTAAACAAGTGGCTGTAGTAGAAGTTATTCTAGTAGGCAACAAGAAAAGATTCACAAGATTATAACATTGGAAAAATTATATGAGTCTACTGCTAGCACTATAATCTTCTAATAAGTTATCATTGAAGTCATCACAAACGGCAATATATTTATTTGGATTATTTAATTTGCCTAAAACTTCTTCTAATCTTTTTTTAAATAGTTCGTAAGATGAAAGGGGGTCTGTACACGCTTAATATAACAAGCTGTATATAGCTTTTTCTCTGCTGAATGAACTAGCCACTAGGTGATTGTTGAAGTTAAACATGAACTGATGTGTAGATAGAAAGTGGTGCTTAGTAATACAAAGAATATCAATATTATTACAGTTAATAAACAATTATATTTCTAACTCTTTGCCTTTCATGCCTTGAATAGTCGACCGGACGTCTCACAGCACTAGCGATGATTCTACAGCGGCGTGGCATAATGTCTGAGGTTGAATCGTCGCCAAGAACCAGATTCCATACTGGATGATGGAATGAAAGAAGTGAAAAAAGCTCTTCTATGTATATGTACATTTTTAGATCGCTGTAAGCCTTTAAAAAGATTATATATTTATATAGAGCTCCTTACCTATTTCTGCCGCCAAATAGTAATGTGAGTATTGCTGCGTTCCGGTTTAGAAGGGTAAGGTTGCTGGTGAAAGGCACATGGGACCTGTCAACTTATGTTTCAGGGTGACGGGGTAGTGGCAGGATCTAAGATCTTAATTTAAAGCTCTGAGTGTCACTGCACAGTTGCAGTGATACTCAGCCTATCCATAACAGTTTATGGATAGGCATGTCGCTTCCCACCAAAACGCACGATTTGTTCGTCTCGTCACTCCGTATTATAAAAAAAACCTAGAAACGTGTAATTATAATTGTGACAATATGCTACTACTATGTAGTACTATACCAATCAACGTCAGCGTCCATGTAGCTCCCAGGTGCAATCAATCCCTTCTTGAGATCCTCCATGAGATCAAAATGGAATACTTACAGTTCTATTTGCCCCAGTGTTTGGAAATTCGGGTGCAAATGGTGCAATTATAAATGATGTTGGGAAGCAATAGCCCATTTACTTCGCTTGCGCCGTGAGGGACACCTGGACTTTTTGGAGGCGTTGGGAGCAGCGAATTTTTTAATTTCAAATACGACACAAATTCGCGCGAACATCGTACTTTTGTTCTATTTTCCTCATTTATTTATTAATTAAAACACAATGTAAACTTACAGTAATTACCACAACGCACATGAGTACATATTTATTATGCTAAGTTTGCTTTACAAATTAGTTTGCTAATGCTATCGTAAAAGATGTTAGAATCCAGGACCTCAGCGACCAGACAATTTAGCAACGTGAGACAACGTTTCGTGGGCGCGTCGTCAGCACGGTAAGTATGCCGCACGCGGGCGCTGATGTCAGCGTTGGCCCGTGCGGACATTCTTGTATGGCACAAACATATCAACGTTGCGCAGTTTTCCGGAGTTGTTTACCTTACCTCACAGTAGAAATACGAAATGGTGTACGGTACACTTTACGTCTTACGTTACTGACCATTCCGTACACAAATAAGGAAGGAAAGCGCAGCAAGTAGTAACCATACATATTTTTGAACAAGTATCGAGCGATTTTTCGTTGAGTTCTTTTAATCTGGAGACAGTATTTATCATCATAAGTATTCCTGATTTTTGCGCTACTACGCGTCTACTTCTTACTAAAGCATTATAAAGCATAAATGCCACCCTAGAGTACCACGAAACTGTGAGGATACTCGCATGATAAAAGTAAGAGTGTTTATTATACTGTATAAAAGAATATTATATTGTATGTATGTCACTTTGTATGTATATTATATTACATATATATAAATATATATTATATTATATTTCCCATACATCATGTTTTCCTTCTAATAGACATAATTCATTTCAGTGCAATCCTTAATATTATTTTTTTAATTGTTTACAGTAGTTAAGTTGCTATAATTATAAATACAATCAAGAATTGTAACAAGGGTTGGCAGTCATTGGCCTTATTTAAATTGTACCTAATTTAAGCTTATTTTATAATCTGTTGGCTGTTGCTACCCCAAATAAAATAAAATAAAATAAAAATAAGAGTTTTATGGTTTTATATGCTGCTTTGCAGAGAGTCGCAATGTACTTGTGAAAGTCGAGCTTGGGTTCCATTATTACGCCAGATCTCGAACAGACTGTACTTGATCAAGTATGTATACATCATCATCGTCATTACATTAGCCGGAAGACGAACATAGGCTTCCCCTAAATATTGCCAGTCTAGCCGGTCGGATGCGACGTGCATCCATTGGTTACCCGCCGCCCTTACCAGGTCATCCGTCCATCTAGTAGGAGGCCTTCCCACTGAACGCCTTCCGGTTCGTAGTCTCCACTCAATCTTATCTGCCCCAACGGCCGTCAGTTCTACGAGCTATGTGCTCTGCCCACTGCCACTTCAACTTGCTAATCCTTTGAGCAATGTCGGTGACTATCGTTCTTTTACTTCTAATCTCCTCATTTCAGATTCGATCACGTAGAGAAATGCTGAGCATTACTCGCTCCAAAGCTCGTTTATTTACTTGAGCTTTTTTATGAGACCCATGGTAAATGATTTGAGATGAAATACGGTTATTTACAAAGGTGGTAAATCACACATTAATGCAAACGTCTATAAATGTTTATTCTACAGTCTATTAAATGAATGTTACTTATAATGATACTGCCGTCAATAAACGTTGACGACTATAAACCGCGTGCCGACTTTGCGCGTGTATGCGAGCGATCATTGCGTGAGTAGTGCTTACTAATCCTGTGAAATTTCGATAATGCGTGTCGCTAGAGATTCAACATTTTGAAATGTTTTAAAGAGAGCAATGACGTTAGTATTATAATTTTGTATGGCCAAATAGCGTTCGTTCTTCGATGAATAATTAAACGACGTTACAGTACGTTGTTCTACATCACTTACAAATGTTTATGGCAGCATAGTATGTAGTTTGCGCGAATGTGTTAAGATTGTTACGAAATTAGACCTTTTAAAATATTTATAAACAAATGTTTGCAACTGATTCTCAACAATGGTACAGGTCTAAACCGTTAATTATGGTTCACAACCGAATCGATATGATTGTACAATATTTACCTAGTTACCTTTGTGTATTTAGGCTATTATGTATTGAGTCAATAGTTACGCAACGTTGGTTCACATTATGTATCAACGTCTCCTATAAAATGAAAAGATTCATCCGTATTGGTAGATATTATTCAAAAGTAAATTAAAATTCAAGTATCTTCATCATCTTTATTATGACTATTATCATTACCATCATCGTTCTCCAACCCTTACTCTCCATTTTTTGGGGTCAGTGCATTATGTCTTCTTACACCACCTGTTGTTTGCTCTCTTTGCATAGATATCGTTTTTCACATAATTCATCCTTCTTTCTTAGGTCTTACTTTGCCCATAAAATCATACGCGTTCATATTTATCATCTTCCAAGTAAGTGACTCTCATCCCTTTATTCAAATCTAGTAAAATTACTATGTCTTGAAAGCAAGTATGATAAATTTAAAAAAGAGACAACGCATCTCAGTGTCACCGTGTTAAAATTCAAAATAAAGTAACAAAAAATTATAAGCAAATGTTAGTCAGTTTATTAGCAATAATTTTAACTTTTTAATTGAAAGCAAAAAACCGACATCAGCTTTTTTCGATTTCCATTGAATCCCCTCATCAGATTCTAACTTCTAACTTCAGGGATTATTACGTACTCCTTTGTTAAATGTTTTCTTGTTGTCAAGGAGACGGTGATTTGTTGATTACATGTATTGTGTCAAGTGAAAGGTCGACTTTTATTTGCAGAAAATTATTAGTAAATTGTGATAGCCGAAACGAACCCGGAACAGCATCGTCAGCGTCAGGGAACTCCTCGAAAGTATACTCTGTCAAACAAAAAAGAATAAGAACTCCTAAGAACTCGATAAAAAAAGAATTTTCAAAATCGGTTCACAATTGATGGAGAAATCGGTGAGTATACTGACATGCCTATAAAATTTGAGGATTTTCCTCGACTTCCATGGGATCTCCTCATCAGATTCTGACTTGGTGATAATGGGACACTATGAGAGTGCACCCTGCACCCTTTACAACCGAACGTATAAGCTCCTCCAATTTTTTTAAGTAAGTCATTTAAAAAAATAAGGCTTTCTACGTTCCATGTAGGATATATTGAACAAAATAATATAAAGACCACGCAAAAACAACTATTATTTTAGTTATATCTTGTTTTAATAACACAAGAAATATTTATTCGAGAATCGTTTAGCATAAATTTAGAAATTCTGAGTTCTTTTTGAAATTAAATTGTAGCCAAGTATTTCTAAAACAAAGTAAATCTCATTGATCATAAAAAAATATTTATAAGATAAGTAAATTTCTTAAATTTCGAAATAAGAAGTTATAGTTTCAAAAGTTGAACAATTCTTTTTTTGGTGGTAAGCGACACTGTCTATAACAATTGCAGTACCCCTCAGACCTCTGAATTGCAAACATTTTAGTGGCACTGACATAAATTAACAAGTCCCATGTGCCTGTTTCACTAGCACCCTTACCCCCCAAAAACGGATCACAGTAATGCTCACATTACCTCTTAGCGGCAGAAATAAGGTGGCAGTACTTTCCTGGACGAACAATTTCACTAGGAATTGTTACTAATATTCTTTCCCAAAAAGTATGAAATAATTGACACAGAGTGACCCAGCGCTACCTGTACTAAATCCATCCTTGTACCTAAATCTATTTTTCACCCAATTTTCCCCCTTCCAGTACATTACCACCAAAGAGCACATAAAAGAGAGTAACGTCAAATATTTCCATCAGCATCGAAGGAGGGCTCTATTCTGTTCAAATATTAACATTGCTACAACGCGGGTCTGACGTTTTTTATCCTGTCCAAATTGTCAATAATGTATGTTGTAGGCTCTGCCCTCCAGTGGTGTTTTCGAACAAAACATTGCTCTACATCGTGGAAAGACAAGTTGTATACAAACTATTCGACATTTATCGTTGTGCAACCATTACTCGTAGATAATAGATAATTTAGGTCTTCCCTTTGTCTACACAAATGGATTGGCGTATTATCCATAAGTCGTCAATCAAAAAGAACTGGAGCTTTTTGAAACTCAACGTAGCCCCGTACTAGAGAAACCCACCATGGACACACACTTAGACAACACACATGACACCGAAACTCAGTAGAGAAGGTGTAGGCCATACAAATATTTCACCCGGCCCGGGAATCGAACCTGGGTCCTCTGCGTGGCAGTCCGGCACGGTAACCGTTCTACCAAGGAGGCAGTTAGAAACATGAAAATGTGAGTAAAAAGGAACACCTGAGTAAATTTGTTTGAAACACGCCTGTCCATAATCCATTATAGTTGTAGTGTCACACAAAGCTTTAAATAACAAAGATCTGACGGGCATATACCTGTAATTTCGCCTACAGCCTTGGCTTTCAAAACCTAAACGCAGTATTGTGAGAATTGCTGCTTGGTGGCAGAAATAGGTAAGGTGGCAGTACTTCCCTGGTCGAACTCTTTCACAAGAAGCTCTAATGCTACTAAAGCTATGACCTTCTCCAACGGCTCTTTTAAGTTCATTGAAATAAAGAAGATTAAGGCTAAGAAATTTAGCAAATAGCACTTAATCGTCACATGGATCAAAGTTCAACTCATTGGTAAGGCAGATTCTCCTGAGAATAATGAATAAGAAACATTAGGGGTTGCTCATTTATCTCCAGATAGCATAACTCAAGCTGACCGTAGCTAAATTCTTAATTTATATTATATACATACTATCGAACCTGAGTCCCGACGGAAGATAAACCCTACGTGCCTTCATTTGCAACGTTCTTAATATACCTTTTCTCTAATTGTATTGTCATTTCATCATTCATTCTATTTTTATTTTTGGTACTTTTCACATAACATGCTCACGTTTCTATCCGCATTCGTTTCATAAATTTGTGGCATTACTTTTTATCGTCCATTTTTTCCACATGGCCAACCCTTCGAAGCATTTCCTTTCTAACCTAATCACTACATCTTTCACGCAAATACCCTCTCTCACATTATTCTTCATTCTGTGAACCTATCATAAACATAATACAGTCTCATTTCCATCAACCGCAAAATATGACGCGTCAAATGAAATGCGACACAAAAAGCCTTCAAAACTCGCGTTCTGTTTATTTACAAGGCAGTTCAAACAAGTGACATTGTGGTGACACTTTTTGACGTCATCTCGTTTCATTCCCTTGGCGAATATTATTTACCCTTGGTCGCAACATTCATTGTGATATAGAAGGGTAATTTTTGCCAAATATTATGAAAATATTGTTTCCATGTCTTAAAAATGTCATCAAGATGTATTAATTTTTAATTATTGGTATCAAACATACTATTTATTCCGTAAGCCTCCTAAATATTTTTTAGTTCTCTACTAAAAATTATTTTTTTATAAGTTGCAAGTGAAAGGGTCCAGTGATAAATCATCTTTCTCTCTCCCAAATTTTCTCCTGTGGTTTATGCATTATCGAACAACTACTCCGAGAAGCAGTTTTTGTTAATTTTGAACCGACTTCAAAAAAAGAGGAGGCTCTCAATTTCCAAAATTTGATCCCCTGACTCCGATGATTATTTTTTTGATGAAAAGGGGGTATCTCAGTAGTAATTCCATTTAAATTTGAAGGACATATCTCAGATCTAAGGTTTTAGGCAAAATAGGGGATGAATCCAGTTTATTAAATTTCACCCATTTTCCGCTAACCGATTTTAATAAAACTTGCCACATAGATGTATTGCCAATGAAAATAAAATATTATGGTGATCTAGAGGGCTGGTTTAACTATGGAAGTGGCAGACAGATGGGAAAAACTCTTCAACAGTGAACAGCTACCTTGTGTGTTGTGTACCTATTTAAAGTTTCTGCTAGAAAACATCTATTGACTATTTTGTAAGATCCATGTTAAAGTATTCAAGAGAAGACGAGAGCACTTCCTTTTAAAATTTCATAAGTCACATTTTCTTATTTTACATGAACACATATCCATATTTGCGGAGCCAGCACCGCATCGAGATGAATCCGTTATGTCACGTTTGCTAAAGCACTCACAACCACAAAGAATCTCAATATGCCGCTACTCCAGTAACTTACGTTTATGCATGTAGGACGTCGCATATAAGTATTGTCAGGGCTGTAACTTACCAATGATTGTAGTAACAATCTATGTTGTTGCTTGTATTAGGTTTACGACTATGTCATATGCCTACATATTGTTTTCGTCTATGCTCTGATACAAAATTTGCAGTGAACGTTTTTGAAATAGCAAATAAATAATCTCAGTACAGAGTACTAATAAAAACCGACCTCAAAAGTACGTGAAATAACGTCTATTTGCTAAGTTTTATTGAAATATCCCCTAGGTCGCCACTATACGGGGCTTGCCACAGAAGATAATAAAAATCGGTTCTCACTACTCAAAGTATATTGGGAGAGAAAAACGCCTTGTATTGGAGAATAGCGAAACCAACCATTAAAATAATTGCTCTTTAAGTAAAATTCAGGCGCTATTTATAAAAATGAATGTTCATGCATGATCAGCCACCCTTAGAGGTGGATGATTTTCTTCAAAATGAAATGGGACCACTAGGAGGTATCCTCTTTCAAACCAAAAAGAATAATGAAAATTGGTTCACAAATACCGGAGTTATCGCGTAACATACATACAAAAAAAACATACATTCGAATGAAGACCCTCCTCCTTTTTTTGAAGTCGGTTAATTAAACGAAGTTCAAACCTTCACAAAGAACAGAAGAGATTGGCACACATTTACATAATCATTATTCCATTTATACGCACCACTGCTGTGCACGGGTGTCTTCTGAGGCGAGGGTTTAGGCTATAGTCCACCAAGTTATCTCAATGCGGGTTGGGTACTTCTTGTGTTTTCGTAGAGTTGCTTCTCCTTCGACGTGCAGTTTTCATCACGAAATTTTCCTTAACCGGTAAATTTTAAATTGAATTTCGCACATAAATTCCTAGAAACTCAGAATTGCGAGCCCGGATTCGAAGCCACGGCCCCTGCTTGAGAGACGGTAGATCAAACCTTTAGGCTACCGCGGCATATAGATACATTTGCAACGTTTCGTATTATTTTTTTTGCAATTTAAAAAATTTTACAATTGTGCAAACGTTAAAATTAGAGAACGGTTTTTTTAATATAAAAAACGCAATAAAATATCTATTGCTGTAACAACCATCACTTCAATCTACACGCCATTAGTTCCATCGCGCCACCGCTAGATGGCATTAGTTGTACTCTGAAACGCGTAATCGTTTTGTTAACTTCAACAGTATAAGTCAACTCATATGTTTTGAATCAATACATTCTACTGCTTATAGCATTTGTATAGCAAAGGCTCTCAAGTTATTGAGACATTTCGGTCCTTACTTATGTTCAGGCCACACAGAGGCGGCCGCGAAACCGTTCCGGGCACGGGAATTTTTGTAACGTACGAGTTCACATGAAACCTGCCACACTGAAACGCGAGACAGGCGCGCGTCGGTTGCGTTTCGGTGTGGTAGGGTTCATACAAATTCCTACATTACAAAAATTCCCGCGCCCGGAACGCTTCCGCGGTCGCTTCTGTGTGTGGCCAGAGCATTATTGCTATCTTAGCTTCGGCACTAAGCCCTGTGATTTCATGTCAGTGAGAACACTGTTTGGTCCTTAGCCGCTTAAACTTTTTGTTTTTGCCCTTTGTTTAATTAAATACACGCCTTGTGAACGAAGCGCGCGTCTTAATTTTCTACACACCCCTTCCACTGACCAGCGCTACATTACTCAGTTATGTACGAACTTCCATACAGCCTGTAGCGCAACTGCTACATTAATTGCGTTCATACCGCATTGATGTTTATGGTTGCACGTAAGTTGCACACGAACGAAATAACTTCGGCAAGTATGCCGGAAGTGAATATGCGGAGAATAGGTAGTTGCAGGCAACATCTGGCGTAGTCCGCGGAGATTTAAAGCCGCGAACAATATGCAGTATTTCGTCGCCACAATTCAATATATCCTGCAATATGTTTCGTTTAGAAGCATACGATTTAGTGCAGATGTGGTGCTCGTAAAAGACGTGAGGTTACAGATTTTGCTTGTTGTAAATGTTAAAGTAGTCTCAGTTTCTAGTGAGAAAAATGTCGTGGTGTACACGATTTTATCTTTTCAAGTAGATGGAGAGAGCTAAATATGTAGGACGGAAAGCAATGGCTTACGTAAATAATCTAGAATACTTTCATAATTCTTATTCAGTAGCAGTAGAGCTCCTTGTGAAAGAGTTCGACCAGGGAAGTACTACCACCTTACTTAGTTCAACTAGGCTTTAGTAGCAATTGCTATGGACAGGCGCGTCGCTTACCACCAGGCGCACGACTTGTTCATCCTGTCACTTAGTATTATAACAAAAATAATAAAAGTCTTGTACTTATCGACGCAATAACAAAAACCAATAACAATTCGATGTTTATGTCCTTTGACCCAGTAAGCAGCCACTTCTGTGGCTCTATGTGTCGCCTTTAGTACGAATTCGTTGGTGCAGCTGCTCGGACACAGTAGGCACGATAACAGGTGAGACATATTGCATGGGGTATTCGCAGATACAAAAGATAAATCTACACAAGCGAAGGTAAAATCTATATCTGCCAACTTGTGTTCTGAACTTGTTGTGGTTATTCAGGCACTTTGTAGTAACAGTACAACAACACAGTTGGTTTTAGTCTACTATAAGAGAATTTTTTGTTATATTCTGTGCTTTCAGAATGATACAATCTGGATATGTTTAAAGTCTGAATGAACTGTTACCTCCAAAGTGAATAAATATAAAATAAAACAATACTTCTTTACAAAATTATTTTTGGCAACACTTGGCCCTATTCCGCTTCTACTTCAAAAATATCTTCAACTAATACATACACATCTATGGCTATATGCACATAGATACAGCCACTTATTTATTGGTACAGATAAAAACTCTTCATTATCCCCAGCCCATATACGCCAAACTTATTTTCCTCCAAGGAAATGGTTTCAGGCCATGGTTTTCCTGTATTGTAATAGAGCGTTAAGATTCAGCATTAGTTTATTAGTGTATAGTTAGAAGCGGATATTGAAAAAAACATTGTGAAATTATTAATACAAAGATGGAACATAAACAAAAATTCTTAGAACAATCGAAGAATTTTTTCTTTGTGTTCGATCTTTGTATTAATAACTACTTATAACAAACTAGTGGAGTAATTTCCCAAAAATAATTAAATATCATGATTGTAAAACACCATAGTATGCATAACAATCAATAAAACATGGTTTATATCTCAGATGTTTCTATAAATCTGTAAAAACCGTCTACGAAAAACTCATTATATACCAAAAAGTTTAAAACAAAAGTGACATCTAGAATGTAATCGGACATACATAAATTCTAATATTTCAGAGACAGGAGTCGGAACCATTATGCGTGTTTATACAGCGACAACTGCCGCCTTTGGCAGACTACTTTTCCTTGCCGAGGAAGCGTAATCGACTCACTGTAAACATCACGACGACTGCTGCCTTAGGCAGTCGATTCGGAGTAAAACGGCACGCCGCTTGCGTCGCCTTTGTCAGCCGAATTCGCTTGCCGCAGAAGCGGCAATCGGCTAGCTACAGTGGAGAATGTGACGACAGATAGTCGTGCAGTTTAAAATGTCAGAGCTTGTATATTTAAATGAAGTTGTCCACATATAGTACAACACGATTAACTGTCATTCACGAGTTGTTGGACGTTGCGACGACAGACTGTCGTGATAATGGGAAGAGCTAGAACGACAGACGTCGGACGATAAACAAAAGTTACGACAGGTAATCGTAGCTTTTGCCGTACGATTTTGTCATGCAAACCACAAGGCGGCTGCAATTCGTCGTCACAATCTAGTGGGAACTGCTAGCCGTTTAATGATAACATAAACGTCCGCGACGTAGTCACGACAGATAGTCATGACTGCGTTCTGGCGTCTAACACGCCCTAACTGTAAAGGGAAATAGCCGGTCAAATGCGAACTGTCGACTTAGTGTATATGCGCAATTATACAGAAAAGTAAAATGTGATTGATATAAACAAGATGTAGTTTGAGGTGGTAAATAACTTGTTTTCATTTGAGACAATCAAGTACAATGATTGTGAAAACAATGTTAAGTAATTCATTTCATCGTGTGATTGATTCTATTAAAAATCTTGATAGACTTACCTACTTAAAAATACTTTTTTTTTTAATATATGCTGGCAAACAAACAGAATTAGACCATTCGCTGAGTTTTATAAAAGCATATAATACAGTAAATGAAAATTCGAAATGAAGAATAATTTAAGTTACGCAAGACATTTAAGTAGAATCTCTGACAGCCACGTCCGCTGAATAGTATCACACGATCAAACTGCTGAACTCGGGTAGAGGTACACCTCACGTCCATGCGTAACTAACTTCCTGTACGTGATGGCACATGAGCCACTTCCCAATCCTTACATACAATACCTCGTTTTAGTGGAGTGTAGAGAAAATATTTATGTGGCGTAAAACCTTTCACGCCTTCCTCCCTGTGGAGTTAACAGATATTGTAACGTTATGCCAGATAACTACACCAATTGCCTGGTATTAAAAACTAGGTAATCCATGTATGATGAGTGTTTTTGGGTTGCGTGTATAGCAAGCTTCAGGAAAGGTGAGACTCTTCAATGAAGTGATTTATTTGATGTGCAATTAGGATATTTAATGCGATACCCTTGGGGTTCTAGTGCCCTTCATCTGTACAAAATTTTATCTAAAAAATTAATAGACTGTCTCGGAAACCCAAGCTACCTTGCCCCACGCATTAGCACAGCCATTCAAAAGGCTGCCAGCATCTCGGGCACCTCACCGCGGAGACCATAGTTTAATCATATAATTTAAAAATCCTATCGAGTTCTTAGGTTTTCGCGATTGTCACACATAGGAAATGAAAATATTTTTCCGGATTTAAATCGAAAAATCCTAGTTTTAGTTTCTTTTTAGTATTTAAGCTTTTATTGTAACTTACCTGCACGTTTCTTGGTTAAATTAATGAATGCGATTCTGTACATTTACTTAATTTTAAATACAATATGACGACCGAAATACAATTGTGTGAAGAAATGAACGATCGATGTGGTGTCGTCGACGAAAAATGAGGGTGTGCTTCTGGAAGGTTTGAAGCCACGGGCCATGTTAAAACGGCGTCTCTCGCTGCGCCTCTCGCGGAGAGGAGAAAAATGTTCTCGTGGTGTCACCATTCAATACTATAGTAGGGGCTCTTCTCTCGCCGCAATCAGGTGGCGTTGAAAACATAAATAATGAGTTCCAGAGCACTGACATATCACACACACATCACCTGCAGGCACTGCTCAAAGCACCCAAGCCAGAACTAATTTCAAAAACCACATTTCCCAAATTGGTCCTTCCAGGACTCCGTCTAGGCATTTCCACAAGTAGTACACATAGTGCTAACCGCTAGGTTAGTGATGACTGAGGTTGTAAAATAATATTGGGAATTGAGGGAAAATACTTTAAATTACCCTATTTTAAATTAAATATTGTAGACATTTTTAATTTTTAATTGTGTAATACTGCATTCAAAGACCTTTAAAAAGTTCCTTGCCTCATATTATTGTGAGAATTATACCATCCAAATATTTAAAAAAAAATGTACTTCTATGATGTCGATCGAAAGGGTCAAATTATAAAGATTAATTTATTTTAAGTAACATAGTGTCTTAATTATTTTCATGTGTAAATGTTGTATGTGTCAAATTTAATTTAATTTATTTAGTGTCTGATTGTGTTCTCTAGTGTTAGTATTTGATTATTTTTTTAAATTCAGGTGTTCTATTTTTGTAACAGGCCCTAGCAGAATGTAATTAGTATAGTCCTTAAATGCTGGGACCCATTGACTTCTGGGACCTTTTTGACATGCTTTTTTTGCCTATTTGTTTTAACTTTTTCTTCTATTATTATTATTATTATATTTTCCTATTTTTACTATTGTTTTTTTATTTATGAACGAATAATTTAATATTTTATAATTTATTATATAATATTTTTATATTTTATTTTATTTATATAATATTCGATTAGAGACGACTATGACATTGAAATAATGCTAAAAGAGCGTTAAAGCAGTATAAATTTTATCTTAAATATACACGTAATTTTGTCAGTAGAAATACTTTCAATATGCGAAGTAAAAGCAAGAATAGAAAACTCTATTTAACAGTACTAAAAATATGCCTACATATACCCACATACATTGACAAGAAAATAAATGTTAATATATACTCGCTTATAACCAGGGCTTATAAATTTGCACAAAATTATACTGACGTGTATTATTACTTAGCAAACATGTTGTCTTCCCACCCTATTACGTATCATGTATACACATATTCGGGCAATAATTTGGGTCGCTAACAAAATTTGATATTACTCAAGTAATAATAAAGCCGGGTTTCTGAAATTTAATATATGTTGTAGGAAAATTCATTATAAAGAACAAAATAGTAATATTCCTACTTGCAAATTAATAAATAACTATTGATTTAAATTGCTACCTAAAAACTATTCTAGTCTATCTTGTGCACGTAGAGGGCCAGGACCATAGATATATCTATATTTATGGGCAGGACTCACCTCGTATAGGCGCCTAAGAGAAACACCACACTAATCAACATCGAATCGCACTAAACCGCCCAGAAAAATAACGCATAGAATGATAGTTTCATATCAAACGAACTGTCACAAGTGAGGCAAAAATCAAATTCATGTAGGCGTAAGCAACTTGTATCTACGCTCGTCGGCACGCACACAAATATACAAACAGTGATGCCATGGCATAACATTTCCCTCAAAAGTGGGGAAATTGTATCTTGCTTAACTCATCATTAAGTTAAAGAAGTCTACAGATGTGCCCGATATTGTCGATCAGGTGCCTACAGATTGGCTCGATTTTGTCGATCATTACTGTCGATCGACAATGTCAAGTGACAAGAATTTTCAAAAATTTATTTCAAAATTTATTTTTTGAAAATCGTTTTTTAAAAATTCTGCAACCATCGCGATATTGCCTATTCTCAAAAAATTACGTATTATAATTATTTTGAAACAGAATAGCAAAATGGGGAGAAAGAAATCCGTTACTTAGCAACATTTTCGTGTCTTGTTGCAACGAAATTAATTTTCGGTTTTAGCGAATATTTATATAAAAATACAAGTTAAAACGCGTTACTTCTTTGTGAAATGTGATGCTAGTATCTATTTTATGTTTGTCTGACGTATTTTTACACTCATTTACAGCACATTTCGTCATTTTTAGCTAAAATTCTTGAGCTGTTCGCGGTGCAAGTTGACTTTGAGCACTGACGGCCCGCCCGCTCGTGTAGGCCCATTGGGAGCGCTATAATTTGCCTCACTTAGCGTGTGCGGACTAGGTTTCTATGCGTTATTATTCTAAGCTTGACATATTATTTCTTTACGATGTTACTTATGGCAATATTCGCTCTTTATTAAAATTTAGAAGGATGGTAATAAATAATATTTTTAATACAGTTGCTCAAAACGTGGTATTTTTCATAATAAAAATCGTGCCGAAAGTTGGATTTTTCGCACTAGAGCTTTTTACTTTTTTACTTTTCTTTCACTTTTCCATTTTTTTTTAATGTACAGTTGTGTCACGTCTTGAACATAGAACTAAAGAGGTTGTATATTTATTTAATATTTATGTGCTTTGTGACGTAAGTCATTCGTCATTAAAACTTATATTTACTTAGACACATCTTATTTGTTTAAATTTCACTGGTATTTTATAAAACAACGGGTTACATTTAAAAATACCAAAATATTTTCCATAAAGATGGCTGATTGAGTATTAACAATGACCGGAGGCGAGTATGACGTGAGATCGCTGCGCGCCGCGCCACTAAATTAGTAATTTTAATGTGGCTGAATACTGGCAACAGTTGCCATATTGAAAAAAGTCGACCAAAAAAGTACTAACTTTTTTTCATTTACATTCCCGCCTTTTTCATTTACTTTTTTTAAATACTGTTTTATTTTACTTTCAATGTAGTTGTTTTCGCAAATGTGTTAAAAACGTTGTTTGATACACGTGCGGATTTGTCAATTTCACTTGTCTCGAGTTTTGACCCTCGCCTCTGGCTCGGGCCAAGAAGCCTCGAAACTCGTGAATAATGACTAACTTTCCGCACTGGTATCAAAAAAACCTAATATTTTTGTTGAATATTATGATGTTTTTATTACCCATGACATTCGTGTGCTTTTTTGTGAAAATACTCCAGTAGTTTGAGTGAGTTCGTTTGAAGTGTACTTAAATGTTATATTATTTCAATAGACATTGCTCCTTCCATGGAAAAATGAAGGAATGCATAATGTATCTTTGTTCTTTCCGTGCATTTTTTAAATGAAAATAAAAATGCAAGTAAATTAATTTGCTACTGCACGAACCCAGTGGAGATGAAATCGTGCAAAATAGCTGCGCTTGTGTTGAATTTTCATTTTTTCATGCATTTATGAGTCGATACTACCTTAGCGCGAATTCAATTTTTTCCCGTACTCAATACATAGTTCGTTTTGCTTGAGTCGGGCGGCAGGGACTGACACTGGCTTTAGTTCAGAATTTATTATTTTACAAACGAAAATAAAGTCGTTTGAAAAACGTATATCGTATAATAGTATAGACGTGTTCTATTTAGTTCAGTTCACATAAAAAAAAAATCATTGATATATAAGGATCTTCGTCAGGATCTCCTCAGCGTGAATGTGAACAAAGCGCAGCTGAACATTTAGGAAATTTGTCTACAATTGATAGTTTCAGTGTAGACCTTTTATATCTGTTTTTGTTAATAATGTAAGTTGCGAGGCGTTGGTGGATACTGGTGCTTCGGTTTCAATAATCTCTCGTTGTTTTGCAGAAAGGTTACCTTTGCAGATTGATGATACTCCGAATTTTCCATTGCGTACAGTGGGCGGAACGCCAATAAAAGTGCAGGCGTCCACCAAAGTGTTGTTGACAATTAATGGAAAGGAATTTCCATCAAGGTTGCTTGTTGAGCAAGGTGATGAGGAATATCTTATCCTCGGCCAGGATATTTTGAAGAAATATAATTTCAAGTTGTCAAAATTGAAAATTGACAACAAAATTTCTTCTAAGTCCATGACAGATATTGGGTCAAAGAAAGAAAAGTCTTCTTTCAAACCGGTATCAATAAGTTTTGATAACTTCTCGCTAAATAGTTCGGAGTATGTAAACTCTTTAGTTTTGCCGTGAATAAAGAAAAAAGTTGACGTAAGTGACAAGACGGGTCAATTGCGTCAAAAGTGTAATTTATATGAAATTAAAAAATAAATATGTTTTGCCGAGGGTAAATATAAAATATAATTCGGAAAGTGACATTTTCATACGTATTCACGTAAGTGTTGCGGAGAATTTACAAGGCAAGTTTATGAAACGAGCAGCCTTGATAGATTCGGGATAGACGGGAGGAGAAGATGGACTACCGATTTGGATAGATATTACTCACTTTTTTATTTTTTATTTGATCGGTATATTGTCCTGTGTGGGTGCATAGTTCGTGGTCACTCTCCCAGATGAACAAGAACTGTCTACTTTCAAGGAAAATATATTTGTTTAATTATTAGGAATCCTCCATATGGTATATCGCCATATCATATGTGTGTTAGGAAATGTTGTTGTTGTTGGGGTAATTTGCGTGTTGTTTTAATTTGTTCAATGAAAGTAAGAAAGTTAGATGGAACGTGGATAGCGGCAGGACGAGGACTAAGGCAGCTGGGAAGTCAATATTGATGTTCCCTAGTGGACGTCTGATGGTTGCTCAAGCCTGTGTCGTCGTCGTAGCAGCGTGCACGTTGAAGATAGTTTAGTGATGCATTTAGGAAGATCTAGAAGTAGCCTCCATAAGTGAATATATGAAAAACATAATAAATATCTAGTTATGAAGATAATCCCAGTTTATATTTATAAAGTACCTCTCGCTACGCGACCTGAGGTACGTCCTAGTCTACAGTACCTATTGAATACAGCTATTTTCTTGTAAAATTTCCAGGTAACTTTGTGTTTTTTTCTATCGTGAAAATTTGAGGTTGTATAGACACTTAATTTCCCCACACTTTCCATAAAATAAATGACACAAGCGCACCACCTACGTGCCCAGCCCGTTACACCATACCATACCATATCATACTACAAGTGCAACTACAGTCACAAACACCACCACCAAAAATATACCCTACACGTGTTTCGCCTCTCTACATCCTCAGTAGTTGTTGATTGTTCGAGTCTCGGCTGAAGAAATATGAATTATTTTTAAAATGGTTTGGTAACAAAAATCTTTTCAGTTAAGTCTGTTTTAATCTTACAAATAATGACCCTATATTACTTTCGAAGTCGTGTCAACGGAAATCGTTCAGTGTAATTAGTCTATATCTAAAGTAACATCAAACACCGTATGTATAACATGTTAATGTATTCCCTCTCATAAGAGAAGTATGACATAAAATATGCGAGTAACATAAAAAAGCCGATGCAACATCACGTAGCTTGTTAACTACAGTCTCGAGATGCACTTTCTGACACGGCGCGAGCATGTTATGTTTTTTATTATAAAGAGGAAGTACTATTTTGTTAACTATATAATGAGTAAAATACGTTACAGCTGGTTTACTGGTTTCTTTATTAGTAATTGTAACGTCTCAGTCAATTTAGGATACCGTTTTCACTATCCGAAAACCAGACAAGACTGAAACGTGGCAATACGAATTTACTTGGTTATTTTTTCAACGGTTTTTGTAGATAATTTAAAGGATAAATTCGTTAGACTAAAATCATGGTAGACTCTATGACCACAACCCAGTGCCCGGCACAGCAATAGCAGTAGAGCAATGAAGAGTTGGTCCAGGGAAATACTGCCATCTTACCTATTTCTGCCACCGAGCAGTAATATGCTGGTGACATACTGTAATGTCTGTACACATGCGACAAGCGTGTCGCTTACCACCAAGCACACGAATTGTTCGTCCCGTGTTACTTAGTTACTTTACTATTTGGCTACCTTTTTAATAATAATAATAGTTAGCCTGTATAGTCCCACTGCTAGCCTCAGGCCTCCTCACAATAATTCAAAATGGCCTGTAGTTCCCATGCGGGCCCATGGGAACTTTAACCACATCATTAAATTACTTTGCAAATGTGCACATTTACATTAGGTTTCCTCACGATGTTTTTCCTTCATCAAAAAACTCGTGTTTAATGTCAAAGTAAGCCCTAAAAACTTAGAGGTGCAAGCCCGTATTTGAGCCTACGATCCTCTTCTTGAGACCGTACGCCAAATCATTATATTTCCAGAAAATTGAAAAGTGCAACTACCTGTATGTAGGTTACTAAAGTTTAATATATTGCGATGACAAATTAATGTAATAAGTAGTGTTCGTGCTACATCGCTCGGTTGTGAGAAATGGCGTCGTTTCAACTACATCGTGCCGCCGAACGATAGCGCTGTTTTAACGCTGCTATAAGTTTTACTGTCAAATTATAATCGAAGTTATACCAGCGATAAATTACGAGATTGCTCGTGGAAGATTAAAATAAGCCATCAAGATCATCATATCGCTTTGTGAGGTATAAGTCTCCGTTAGAACGATGTCACACGACACGATGCGTTGCGCTGGGGTTGCGACAATATTACGTTGTGACGTGAAGTACAACTAATTAATATGTACACGATGGGTGGCTGAAACGTAAACTCCTTTGACCATCTTTTGATTATTTACAATTAAAAAATTATATTGGCCACTATCGCGACGTATTTGTTGTTTATTCTTTTTTTAAAATTAGTGATACTCTTTTGTATTACGTTTCTCTTTGCATGGACAAAATGGCGGAAGAAGAAAGCACAACGTTTAAAAATGAGCAACAACTTATTTTTTAACAGATTCTTTCTAACGTTTAATGTCCCTTTATAACAAATATAATAAGTGCACTTCCTACGTACATATTTATAAATAACCGTCTATTATTTCATACTGAGATAGATTACTTTTCAGCCGTCACTCGTAAATCAGAATGGCATGCGATACAGGGTCATCTCAAGAACTTATTAAGAACTCTCATGCCAAAGTTTTGACGTTGGGTCCGCCCAAATTTGTGAAACAAATATATGCCTGAAGTTCGCGTGACATGCGACAGGAGATGTTGAATTCGTTTTAGCGAAATAACTCTAAAACTAAAGGGCTTAAAAAAAAATCGTAGTGACAGTTGTCGATCATGCATAAATATAATTAATTATCTAATTTTTGTCCTAAAAAATGTGAAAATCAGAGGTCATGATTTTTATTTGTCGAGGAAACTTTATTGTTTTATGTTTCTGATTAATGTCTATGCTTGAATATATCGTGTAGTTACTCATACAATATTTTATTATTAACTTTAAAGTGGATATACCCCTCTAAAGTCAAATCGAAGATTAGGAATTTTCCTCTGCTCCCTCTTAAGCCGGGTACTCATTAGCGAACTGTAACGTGACAGTACATTAAAAAGGTTCTAGTGTGTACGCGTGAAACAGTCATCACTCTCTACAATGAGTACCTGGTTATTGTCGGCTCACGGTGAACCTCACGCGTTCCACTCGCGTCAAGCTGGCGAAACACGTACATACTATGATTTTTTACTAACATAACATGCAACAGTTATAGTTACAGTTCGTTTGTGAGTTACGGCTTTAGAGCTTAGACTATGGAAACTAAAGGACTTGTTATGTTGACAAATATATAAATCAGACGTTATATGTATATGATGCACTTAGATGTTGAAAACATAAACATGTTACTGTCTTTGTTTAACTATTGCGCGCCGTCTTAAGCCAAAAGAGATAGCATTACATTGGTCTGTGTCAAACACGGTAATCGAAAATATGTAACGTCATCTTAAATGACAACCGTGTCCATTTCGCAGTACGTGAGGTACGTGATACGGTTGTCAACGGGAAGTACATCAAATGTGAAAACAAATGTTTTTCCAAGTGTTTTATTGAATTATTCGCATGTATTGTAATGAAATGGACAAAAATATTGACAGTGAGAACAATTGGGTATTCATAAAAATTCGTCGCTGCAGCATTACGGGATGTGGCATTTGAAAAAGCGAAGATCGACCGAATGTAACATTGTACAGGCACGTGTTATTTTTCTGTCTATAAATCACACAAGGGCCCAAATATCTCATGTAATTAGATATATTTAAGTAGTTTATTCATAAATCTTGCCAAATTTTGCTTTGGTTTCTTCAGATTGCCTGTTTGTTTGTATATTTTGATGATTGTTGTTATATATGTTTTGAGATAGTGTTGTTCTTGGAAGCGTACATATTGTCGATATCCTGTTATTAAAGTAAATCACTATGAGGTTATTATTATTATTATTTTACTATTTCAAGTTTACCTACAAATCAAAAAAGAAAAAAGAATGGTTAGAAATCATACCGCCGTATAATAGTGCCGAATATAAACATTGAATCATAGACCATCTTCATTTATTCGCTTCATTTTGAAGAGTCAAATTTTAACATAACTTTGAATGTAACTAGATTACATGATAATGCAATTCCATCATTAGGTTTATTGGTAAATAATTTTATATTTAATTTAGATTAAACAAAACTCATTTACTAGGCATTCTCAGTTCCTGAAAATAAAATTATGTACTCGTTTCCGATTTTTTTCCCACTGACAACTCTAACTACTAAAAATTCTTATTTTATAAAGCCAGTAATACAATGACCATGTTCGTCCAACGTTCCCGGGTGAAGGCCAATACCAACGTATAGACAGCCTATTTGCCTTGCCTTGACTTGCCATCGTTCGGTGTCACTCGCCTAGCTGACCGAGTGAAGGCGAGCGCTAACGTGTATAGAGCTCGTTTGACGTGGCTTGTCACAACTCGCAGTTGCTGGTGACTACTTGTCTCACTTCAGCGAAGTGTCGATTTTTCTACACAAATCAAAAGCGCTCGGCCAATAGTAGTCAATTGACATTGTATAATCAGACATTTGCATGCTATTTAATATATGGGAAACACGAAAACATGGAGCATGGAAACACTAACACCGTCTCTTGTTACATCTCCATTTATACCATGTTTTAAGCAAATAAACGTATAATAATAATATTATTATTAATAAAATTACTACATTCATTTATTTCCAAAATTTAATGGAAGTATTAAAGATTCACTTAAATCAGTCACTGATATTAATTCTATACCAATGCATAAATACAAAATAGCTTACACTATTTGGAATCTGTTTAAAAATTTCTCCATGAAAATATGAATCTTGAGGTTGAAAATGTATAGGATTTATATTTCAAGGTTTTCTCTTTTTTATATACTCTCAAATTAAATTTTTCTGTGCAAATTCATTTTTCGTAATATTTGAATATTTGTAAAGGCAAAACAATAAATTCAAAATTTCATGTGATATTCCCATATGCACGTGCATTCCGTAGTTAGGGCAGCTCCTTTCCTTTATTTTTTGCCATCCTCTAAGCTTTAGAGTAATGCCACGCAGACGTTGCGTTGTCGCATTGCTTTGATTTTAACATATTGTGTTGATTCTTTAAAAAAACACAAATTTGGTTATAGAAAATATGCATTTATACAAATAACGAAAAAACAATAGCGAGTTAGCAGCCTTCAGCAGATTAATGTTATATAAATGTTACTACTTCACAGTTTGGTTACAATGAACGACTTTAGAATAAATTTTGTGCCAGTAATTATATTGTATAACGTTGTAAAAAGCTACAATGGTTCCTTCTCTTCAAATTTTCACACTAAGCATGTTAACGCGAAAAAGTTCAGTGAGGTTATATGTCTATTTTTCTCTTCCTGTTATGATCATTCAACGGATTAGGAAAATTTTGCGAGAGACGGTTGTAGCGCTACGGCGTAGACATTCTTACATGTTTATTATAAATCCAATCATCAATCAATCATCTTATATATCTAATACCGTTAAGTCCCTAGGTAGATACAACCGATCTACTATTTATATATCTAGTCAGAAGGTGATACCCTAGTTCCATATTCAGATCCCAGCTGTCGTACCGTGTTGCATTATTGATTTCATATTCATCGCAGATGTTCCCTGTAAATTATTCAAGGCCACATCCTATTCAAGAGGGATGATCATTTTTCATCATTTCCAAGAAACAGTAAGCACGTCTTCCAGCTACGCAAAATTTTTATGAGAATTATGAATTCAACTGAATTCATTTAAGTAATTTACTATTAATTTTCTTTTCAAAAACTGTTGCAGTCATGTGGCATGTCTGAAAACTTAAACTTTGTGATTTGTATGCAAATTATTGAGACTCTTCTTTAAGAGCAAACAATATATCGCATTACACATTCGGCAATTTCGTTTGTTCGCCGAAATGGAGCCATTGTAGATCGTATTATGCTAATGATTGTACTCGTTTGAAATAACAAATGACTGTAGACCGAAACTCCACTCGCGCCTTTTTGGTGAAACTTGTTACTGAATGAAAAAGGCTTTATGAAAATTAGTGACTTTGTTAGATTACGTACCTCCAAAATTATGGCTTTGAAAGCTGACCCGGAAAATCTGGCAAAACAGGTGGAATTCGTGCGAGGTACCATTATTACGCCCATTTGTTCACACCGCAGGTACAAATTTATTTCAAACCTACACGTCTCATAATTTTTTTTCAACAAAAAATTCCTTGCCGTAGAATATATTTTCGTCAATGTGTTTTGCTTTCTTTTTGTATTACATGATTTATTTATCCAACGTTTATTATGTAAAATAACAACTGATTAGATTGATCTTCGAGGCTGCAACGTAAATATTCTATTTTTTTAATGACACCAATAGGGCTTTCGCGAGATACTACCATTCTCACATACAGTTCTCGCGCTTTATATCGTCGCGCGCTCTGCCGTGCTAGCCCTTCTGGTGAAGGAATGAACAAGCCGTGTGTTTGGTGTTAGGCGACACGCCTATCTATAGCTGTTGCAGTGCAAGTCAGAGCTTTAAATCACAAACATTTGAGGAATACTACTGCGCCTGCCATCCAGAGACATAAGTTGACAAGTCTCATGTGCCTGTAATTTCACAAGCATAATTGTGCGTCTGAATTGTCATCTATTCTCACATACCTGTATCGCCTCTCATTTGAGACTAGTGTAGTTACCAAGTCGTGGAAGCTTGCAAATGTGCAACCAGTGCCAAAAATACTTCCATAATCTGCAAAATTGTGGAACGTGTACGTGTCTATTTCTGGTATGTGAGATGGAGATCACGTGCGTACTTTTTTTAAAAGAAGGAGCTTATATGCTACTATCTTTTAACGCTACGTAAATTTTCATACCACCACCATACCCGCAGACGCAAACGCAGATCCTGGTGTTTTCAGTTGATTCCACTTAACAAACACCAATTGTCAATGAAAAAATGTTCGATGTAAGCAACTAGAAACTGCATCTGGTGTGGTTGATTTGTCTGTAAATATTGACAGTCACGACGTCTGCGTCTATTTATAATTAGCATACAAGCAAAATAAGTGTTTCTTCATCTAAATTTATACTAACACTGACGGTTATTCGGAAATTTAAGAACCGAACTGTCACCAGTGTCCGAAGGTTGCCGGACTCAACAACAACCAAGGTTTCCTGTGAAGGTATCCTATTGGGGTAATCAAATGTGTCGACATTTGCACAGCGCCTTAGATGACCATGATGACGACGGTTACTCTACACGACAACGGTAACGCCATATGTTATAAGATAGAAGAAAGAAAGAAGACTTGTTCGTTCCGTCACTTGATATCATAAAAAATCCTGGAGCTGAAAATACTTCTAGAAACATATAAAATTAAAACATAACATATTTACCCGTGCCCGAACCTAGTATTACACAAAAGAACATCGTCCTTGTCTACCTTCATCCGTAGAACACAATACGTGAGAACAATGTGGATAAGGTATCGAAAGTATTATTATTCCAAATCCCACGGCAGCAATTTGTGAAGTTGATTCCCCAATAATGTTAAGTGCTTGACCCGTCGACGTAACTCCATAAAAGTTAATAGGTGCATGTGCGTGGATATTTGTTCGCGTAATGGATGACCGATTTGGTGTCCTAATGCGATCGGGTTCCGGCTCGTTAATATCCGGTCATATGTGTGCAATGCGATGCGTAGGGATGAGCGTATGAAGTAATGAGTATTTTTGGGTTAATAAAAAGATATAGCATTGAGATTCAATCATCATAAAGGAAAGAAAACGGAAAGGATTCCGCCTCTTGACGTCTGCTACTACGCTTGAAATGAAATGATACAAGAAGCATCGATACTTTAGAGTGTAAAGGGCGTAAAGGCCTACTAAAATTAGTTTATAAAATAGTGAAAGATAATAATTTGTAAACGTTTGTTCATGTCCTATTCATTTTTGTAACTATGTTTACGTAAAAAAGCAAGTTACATCGAATAACAAAACTTGAGATATAAAGCCTGAAATTTTTTACCCAACTACATCAATGAGTAATTATCGATAAAAATGACCGTTCTTCTCCGAGGTATCGATATGACAGCTTTATAATGTGAAGAGCAAATTGATTAATTTGCTTGAAATAACTGATTTTTGAAAATCGTCACAAAAAGATGTAAAACAAGCGACATATTAACACTGTTGACCTCATGTCTTTGCATGATTACGTATGGAACAAGAAATAGCCAGGTCAAAAGATTTTTTTTCATCCAATTGGAAAGATATTCGACCTCAATGGACAACGGTAGCCGGCAAAGGAAATGGCCGCAGATTTATTAAGGGTTAAGATCGTATTCCAATATAAAAGATACGTAAGGTGGTACTTTTCTTCAAGTATAATTCTGGCATTATGCTATTATTACACAATCCTGTGCTAAATTGGTACTTAACGCTGTAACAAAAAAATACTTATTTTTTTTACAGCTTTTTTTTTGTTGTTATTATTTTTTGTAACAGATCCGTTGTACTTACAGCGGATCTATTATCTCTGTATAGATTAGCACTAATGAGAATCTCGGGTAGCGTTAAGATGCAAACGACATAGAAATGTCAACAGACTTCCTTTATAATAAGTGGGTGAGGGTACTGATATAATCTTTGGTAAAGCCGACCGATAAAAATATATATATAATCGACTATCGTCATTAAAACGATTCTAGCGCTACCTAGCATCAATAGTAGAACGAACACCAAGCACTGGGAAGGCGGCCATCTTGAGCGGGTTGTCATCCTTGGGTCGTGGTCGCACGCACGTGTTTGGTGGACGATATTTTTGAATCTGAATTAATTATAGCTATCCTTTATTGTTTCCTTCAGTTAGTAATTCTAAAATTAAGAATAATAAGAGAAGTAATTAAGATAACCTGTATTTTATGGAGATATCATCTACTCGGTAAATAATACACGCCTAGCGAGAAAAAAAATAGAAAACCACTCTGATATTATATTTTTTTATTATACCATGTGATGGGACGAACAAGTCGTGCTGCTGGTGGTAAGCAACACGCATGTCCTTACCTTTAAATCGCAAAGATCTGAGACCGCACGCCCACTGCGCCCTGAAACATAAGTTAACAAGTCCCATGTGTCTACCGTACCGTATAGAAACACAGAGAAACTTTATTCACTTCCATGACAAAAGTATTAACTGAAATTAAATCTAAAACATGGAGTTCGATGGTTGAGTAATAAGAGTTCAAAATACGGTTTGCATTTATATTAGAAATAACTGGTTGATGACCTATAATACCTAAGTCATGGAAACTATGAAAAGTTACAGCTTTTAAGGTCACGCACCGCTGACTGAGGTATTACAGCAGCACCCCATAGCGGTTACGTGGCGAACCGCTATGGGGTGGAATTCCTTGCACACTTATTCCCTGAACGTTATAACTTAGGCCTTTTCAATGCGAGAGTAAATAGGCATTATTTAGTGTGTATGCTCCAACGTTCATCTCATCATCACTTTGTGTCAGGTGAGATGGAGGTCAAATACGCACTTATATGTTATGTTGAAATTACAGGCCCATGAGACTTGTCTACTTATATCTCAGGGTGACGGGCGCAGTGGCGGTGACCCTCAAATCTTTGTGATTTAAAGCACTGAGTGATATTGTAACAGTTATGGACAGGCGTCTAACTTACCACCAGGTGGATGACTTGTTCGTCCCGTCACTTGAACTCATAAAAAAAATAAAAAGCCTTGTTTTGTTGAAAAATTTTGGTGCTGTACTATTTCAGCTTTCTAATTTGTGATTTCAGCGCAAACGAGAGTTGATATTTAAAAGTTATATGAGGTTCATTGGGATGGATGGCCCTTATTTCGTATCTATTTCTGGTTATATACTCGATGACTGCTACTTAAAACCTCAATTATTTTGGATCGTATAGAAATCTCTGTGTTGTTAACACAGAAAATTATTATTATTTTTATATAT
>NW_020653852.1:14805153-14859261 GCF_003589595.1 Hyposmocoma kahamanoa | reverse complement strand
ATAAACGAATTTAATGTTCAAAATTTTGGTGCGAACAAACTACCCGCATGTACTGGACTGTCAGAGTGCCACGGTTTATTTAACAGCGCAGAACGCAGAGCTTGCAAAGCGAAACTTGCAAACGACACGGACACTTAACTGCTGCCAACTTTAAACAGGTTACGGGCACGTGACGATGGAGTTGGCGATGGAAATTCTGCAACAACATTACGTTTAATTTACATAACAGACTTTAAAATTGAAGTTGCCTGCTTTCTGACTAAATGTGATAGCCTGAAAATAGTAAATCTGAAGGCACGTTATAACATAATTTTCGTAATAGTGTATTTTTTGTTCTATTAGGTGACAAAGACAAATGTCAGAAACGACTGCAATAACCAAACGCTGTAAGCGAAGGTTTCGTAGCTTCACATTTGCATGATTTTCGAACGGTATTACACAGCATGTGTAACACCGTTCGAATTTTAAGCTAGCATAAAACATGGCGTAAATTTTGACCTGTGTCTGAGGTAATTGAGGTTAAAGGTTTACATCAAGTTTATGGGAAATATATTCAATTGTAAAATTTTCTGCACAACTGATAAAATAAGAAATATACTTGCGTTCGTAAATGTGCAAAACTGCAAAAAAAAAGGTAAAACTGTAGCGCTTCGATAGGGAGGTCGACATTCTGTCGAGTCATAAAGTGCTATGTGATAATTTCAAGTTCGACCGCTGGATATTGATATGACTGGATGCTTTCTTTCCGTTTTATATCAATGATACAATTTTCAACATCTTTCCATTTACGCTTTTTGAACGTTCCTGTTACAAGCTACATGGAGTTGAATTTTAAGCTCAGTGTGTTAATTTTTAGCGAACAGTAAATTGTTGTAAGCCCTTTTATAACAAATTCTAATCAGTTATTAGGTTATATAATCCTATAAAATCTTCATTCAATTTCAAGGTGCTACGAAAACGCTCGTAATACTTAAGGTGAAATAAAAAAAAACTGACATCCTTGGAATCTAAAGCAATATTCCTGTGGTGCATCGGCACAGATACGTGAGAAACGTAATAATCCCTAGACTACGGCTGCCATCGCATATCCTACTCACGGAAAATGTAATCATACAGGAATGGCGGAGACTAGAGACGGAATAGGCATATTGAGAACAAAGTGACAATAACTGTTACCATGCATGCAACCATGATTGTTTACACTACAGACCAAATGTGGTTTACACACATGATTGTGTATGGACATATTTCATATAAAAAAACACCAAAGCAGTTTTTTTATGATATCAAATGACGGGACTAACTAGTCATGCGCCTGGTGGTAAGCGACATGCCTGTCCATAGCAGTTGCATAGACACTAGAAGGGGTAATTCGCAAAGATCTGAGGGGTCAAAGATCACTGCTATTACGCCCGTAGACATACACCCTGAGACATAGTTGACAAATCCCATGTGCCTGTAATTTCACAGCAATTAGTGATATGTTGTTAAATATACAAACTAACACAATAACCAAAATCACACTTCAAAAAAACCAGGAGAAAACGAGCTCTTGAGTGCAGACCATGTTTGGCCAAACGTAATGTCGGATGTCCTCTGGCCACATGGAATGGCAATCAGCGAACCAGCACCATCGCGCGTTCGTACACTGTATCCCATTCGTATTCGTTCCGAGACTATATAAGTCTAGAAAACTTGGACCCTTTTCGGATGTCGCTTGTGCATCGAGACATAAAATGACCCCTGTAACATTTCGGATCGTCATTTCTCGGATCCGGAACTGGGGGTCTAATCTCGATCTCCGTCCGACATCCGTCCGAAACAGTTACTGTCAAATAAGTAACATTCGACAAAATTAAAAGACAAGTATCAAGTATGAAGCTTCATTCGCATCATGCGTCTTTTCATTTGGTCAAGTATTGCTTATTTGGCAGTAATTGTAGATAGTAGGTAGTAGCCTGATACGAACCAGACGTAGTGTGTAAACGCTCGTAATAATATTAGAAATAGGTATGGTTACTACTTCCCTGAATGAACTCTATAGCGGTTTCGTTACCCGTGACTCGTTGTTACCTCTTAAAGTATGAAGGCCTAAAGCCTCTCTACGAATGTCACACTGAAAATATATTTTGGATATATCTAGTTTTATTTAAAAAATATTTTATTTAAATTATTGATGTTGTTTTACTCTTTAGGTAACGTACCTTCGATATCAGTTTAAGGTTTTTATATCTCTTATATTTACGGAATAATTGCGTTAAGTGTGCCTAACGATTACTCCCTGTATAAATAATAATAATGTCATACCTCCATTGGTTTCCTTGGTCTTTCTAGAATTTTCAATTTAATTTGTTTTATTAATTTTTTTTTTTTATACTTGACAGGCAAATCACTCCACTCCACCTGATGTTAAGTGGAAAGTGGTATCCAAACGCGAAGGAACCTAGTAAAATATAAATATGTCCAGTCCCATTTGCACTATGGCCACAAACTAGACGACAGCGAGTATAAGTGGACTGTTCTCGACGTCAGTTTGGGAGTCGACAACAGCATAATGCAAACCTAGGCATTTTGATCAAATCGCACAAGCCACCTTTACCTCATTACCCCGCCGCCCGCCGTCGTCAAGTTTGTAGCCTTACAGCTGTACTTATCTTCACACTCGCTCATGCATTGCATATATAATATTTTGACGTAGATGTACTACTTACTCATGGACATTTCTCGAATTCAGCACTCTTTCACTACTAAAACTCTTGAGACACAAATACAAAACATTGTACTTTGTTGTAGTTAATTTCATACTCCAACGTTCAGCTTTTCCTTGGTCTTTCTAAAAACTTCACTTTAATTTGTTACACTAAAATAAATTAATTATAATAACGCACACACTAATAGCACCGCACTAGGGAAACACGGTATCGCGGGCCATGGCACCCACACATTACTCCCAAGGTCACGAGAGAAATAAATGTAGGCCATACAAATGTTTTTCCCGGGAATGCGGGAATCGAACCCGGGATCTCTGTGTGGCAGACCAGCATGGTAACCGTTCAGCTATGAGATAGTTACAGTTAATTTACAGTCGCATAATTATACACTTGCATATTTACAGATCTACGTAGTAAGGTCTGCTGGTTCGTTCCGTGGTTTAATTTGCAGAGCCTATGTAAAATATTGTGACACTCAATAAACTTAAGTTTCGAGAATTTAGCGGCCTATTTAATTTTACATGATCTTAATTAAACCGGGTACTCATTAGCGGGCTGCAACTGTAACGTGAAAGAAGCAGAAATGAGGTTCTAGTGTGTACGCGTGAAACAGACTTCATTCTCTACAATGAGTACCTGGTTACCGTCGGCTCACGGTGTGCGGTGAACCGCACGCGTTCCGCTCGCAGCAAGCTCGCGAACTACGATTTTCTATGATTTTCGATAACATAATGAGTACCCGCCTTTAGTGACTAAAGTGTTCATCTATTTATATATCTACCTAATGGACTGAACCAATCATGGTCTGATACGAAGCGGAAAATTAATCTAAGAAAGCTTCAGGCGTCATGTTCCTGTATCATCTCACAACTACTTTTTGTATCTGTAAGGGTTTTGTTCACACCAACGCATTTTTTTTCATATAAGTCGTATTACGTACGATTTTTTACCTTTAAGGTTTCTATGTTCGTTGATTAATAGTTCACTGTAAAATGAATAGTTGTTCAGCTCTAACAATTTTATGAAAAATGATGTAACTCATTTCTTTCCATGTTTCACTGTGAGTAGCTAGATCACTCCTAGCTTGGAATTAATAGCATTTCATTTCTCACTTCAATCGCACGTGTTTCAAACCAGGTTGGAGAAAATGGAAGCCGTCTATAGAGATTAAGTTAGACGACAAAGGAGCGTAGACAAAATTATTGGACGTAGTTCACAAAATCGGCTAAAGCCCAAGTAAAAGCTGAAGTATTTACGGCTTTGTTTTGCAATTTATTTATGTAACATATTATGAAAACTATGACAAACCTTAGATCGAAATTAAAATCATTACAAAATCAAGCACGACGACATTTTCTTTTACTAATTCTGTATTTAGTTTCGTATAACGTCTAACGAGTAAGAAATTAGGCAGTTGATTTTAGTCGAGTATGAAAAGTTGACCTACCGCCTTTCAAGCAGAGTTTTCCTCTGAGGTTTCGAAATTTACTATGAACTTTTCGGTGAAAGAGTAGGTCGTGATGAAACCTGTGCATCGAAGGAGATTCACAAACTTCGGAAAACAGAAAACAGAAATTTAAAACCCACATTTTACATGTCTTTTATATGTTATCAGTTTATATTTTATATATTATTCTTACCTGGGGTCTCCCCTGCAGCCGTTCGCAAACTAAAACGAAAACATTTTTTTGAGATATCCTATAAGAATCATAACCCAGTTTCAGAATATTGACCTTATTTAACAATATTTTAGCTTTGCGTCATTAGGGTAAGTTCCAATATTGCGGAAACATTCACTTTAACTGTTTTTAAATAGAGAATTTGGAGATCTGTCTTTAAGTCATCTGAAACGGATACCGATCGTGAACTGGCAATCGGTGACGCAAAAAATGTTCGCGTCATTTATATAGCATCTGGTTTATTAAATAAAAATATGTAGTTTTTAAATAGTTTTTATTACACATGTATGTATGTGGTATGTGACTGGTATGTGACACATGTGTGGTATGTGGCTCCAAGTGGGCCGCGAATGTGGCATTCGCGGTCCACTTGGAGATTGGTTTCGAGCGTATCTAAAGGATAGGACACTACAAACTGTAATAGAGGGCCAGAGTGGTAAAAAATTTGATATTACTTATGGTGTGCCCACTGGTTCAGTATATGGTCCGGTGGGGTATAGCATGCATGTTAATTCTATGGGTAATGTAGTTAAATATTGTAAGGTTTTCATGACACTTGTTTGGTCTATGCAGATACTAATCTTAAAAATATAGAAAATAAAATACAAGAGGATTTTGACAATATTGTTCAGTGGTCTCATGACAATGGTTTAATTATAAATATTAACAAGACAAAATGTATGCACATATATTCACCTTATAGCAGGGTCTACTTAGATAAACCTAAAATTTATGGCCATTCTTATGAATGTCTTCATAAGCAAAAAATTAATTGTATTTGTGATTGTATAGATTTAGTTAATAGTTTCAAATACTTAGGATTAATAATAGATAGGCATTTCTCATGGAAGTTGCATGTGGAGAGTGTGTGTTCCAAATTAAGGTTGACTTTAGAAAAGATTTTTCATCTTAAATTTATTGTTAATAGGGCTACTTTATTTGTTGTATATTTTGCACTGGCGGAGTCTATTTTGTCATATGGTCTGAGTAGTTATGGGCGTACTTTTAAGTATTATTTGGATCAAATTAAGCAGCTACAAATAAGGTTTTTGAAAATATTAGTTGATGAAAAGGTTAAAGACAATTGTAACAAGAGATATGAAGAATTATTCTCAATTTGTAAGGTTTTGCCAGTTCAAGATAAAGTTAAATTTCTAATCGCTCTTGAGCAGTATAGAAACAATGATTTCAAAAACTATGCTGTGCATTCTTATGCTACTAGATCTGTTAGCAGTTCGAAATATGTTGTACCTAGAGCCTGTAATTACTTTGCTCAAAGAACAAGACACTACCTAGTACCATCCATCTACAATGATTTACCTGTAGATGAAAATAGTGTATCAAAGTATGTTTTTAAAAAGAAAATAAGAGATAAAATGTTAGCTGATGTTAAAGATAGATAAGATATATATTTTAAGTTATTAATATGTAAGTAAAATAAGTTTAATAAATTTTATTAGTTTTTTTGATAATAGTGGGCAGGTAGATTGTAAGTTTTTGTTATATTTGAGAGTTTGTCACCGCCAACAAACTGTTATGCAGTTTGGCGGGCTGAAATGTAACCAATTGTTTATGTGAGAAATAAATCATTATTATTATTATTATTATGTACACTACGTATTTTTATTTAATAAACCACATGCTATATAAATGACGCAAACAATTTTTTCTTCATCCTGTAAAGTTGTGAAAATTGAGATAGTACCGGTTGCCAGTTCACAGTCGATATTTGACAACTTGTCACTTTACCGCGTTTAAGTTAGTGGACGGTAGCATGCCCAGACGTGGTACGTACAGTCAACAGTACATCAAGCTACACATTGACGTATATTGTTGCGTTGCACTCGAGGCGATTTTCGAACAAAAACGTGTAGTCTGATGTGCTGTTATCCGTACAAATGGGAACATGAGGATGAAAATATGCCATTCGACACAACAATACTGTATTCTGTGATATTATCTCAATAAATGAAATACTAGGATTATTCCAACCTGTTCGTAATAATATAATTTCTCTTACAACACCCGTAGTGAGATATCCATTTTAATAATTAAGACCGTCACAATCACGGTTCGGAAATTGTTTCCTTCCATATTTTAATTAATATCTAGGGACCTGTAAGGTATGATGGATGACAGTGATGGGAATCACATTCAAACCTAGTTTGGTATTGAGCATAATTCATATGAGATTTATAAAGTTTGGATAATTGAATGGTTTAGTTTTTGACAAGGGTCTAATTTTGTTTTTAATCCTTAAATATGAGGGTATGTGGAAACTGAAACTTCTGATGACCTCTCTTTTGCTTGTCAAAATTTGGGCAGAATATTATCCAATCGCTTCGTCATCCAGATTACACGCGTCAATGCTGGACATAACTTAAGCACTCCAACTATCCCGGACCTGTGCCGCCCGCATCTAGACGCTGCCGACCACCTTTCTCAGGTTATCAATCTAACTTGCAGCAAGGAAAGGAAAACATAGCAAGACGCCCGTCTTACTATGTTTTCCTTGACTTAGCCGCCGCTCTAGAACAAGTTTTTTTTTCTTATGACGTCTAGTAACGGAACGAAGAAATCGTGCGCCTGATGGTAAGCTACATGCCTGTCCATAACAGGTACAGTGCCACTCATTGCTTTAAATTGCAAAGATCTGGAGGGCACTGCTACTGCGCCCGTCACCCTGAGACATAAGTTGACAAGTCCCACGTGCCTGTAATTTCACCGGCACCCTTACGCTTCAATAGTATTGAATGCTGATATTAATGCTTGGCGCCAGAAATAGGTAAGGTGGCAGTAGTTCCCTGGACGAACTCTTTCACGAGGAGCTCTACTGCTACTGTAATGCAGGTCAAGTCAAGTCTTTTCCTTTGGCCATCTGCCCTCCTGCAGATATGACACCATTCAATCTACTATCGAAAGCAGTAGTGGCATAATATCCAAAGCTAAATTTTAAAGGAGCGCCGAAAACACTAACGATTTTACTTCATTCTTTATACTTGTGATGTTAATAGATGCGTAAAAAATCCGGCCTTCGGATACCGTGAGCAGTGTAAGAGCAGTCTAATTTCATTATATACAGGAAAAACCATAAATAATTTATTTTTAAGGATTTATTTGAAAAAATGTACGAATGTGGTTCGACTAACTTATACCATTACAATTATTAATACAAGATCGAACACGAAAAAGAAATCGATCCGGCTGGATTCGAACCAGCGCCTTCGGCATACCGTGGCTGATGTTCCCCAACTGAGCTACGAAATGAACCAGTGGACTACGAATTTTTTGTGTTTGTTGCAGTACAAACACAGAAAGTTCGTAACTACTGCCACTTTATCTGTTTCTGCTGCCAAGCAGTGATGTAACCGTTATTGCGTTTCGGTTTTTGTACGGTAAGGGTGCTGCTGAAATTACAGGCACATGGAACTTTCAACATATGTCTTAAGGTGACGCGCGCAGTGGCAGCGCCCTACAGATCATTGCGATTTAAAGCTCTGAGTGGCTTTGCAACCAGGCGCTCGAATTATTTGTCCCGTCGTACGACAAGCACAAATTATTTAATAATTACATTTATGTTTAAATGTTGAGGATAGGTTTGTAACTAGGCACGGACGAGAGCTGCTGCCATCCGCGATCTAAAACGTGGCTAAGTGACAAAATATTTTTTTGAGATATCATAAAAAACCATAACTCAGTTTTATAATATTGAAAGTGTTTAATGATATTTCAGCTACGCATCGTTAAGGTAAATTCCGATAAGTTGAACACGTTGACTAATTTAAACTATTTTTGAGAATTTTGTGCTCTATTTTGCTATTTAAAATGGATATTTGACCATTGATCAATTAGCAATTTTAGTTAGTGGACGGCAGAGCTAGTGAAAAGGTAATGGTCGTTCGCTGCACTTGACGTTATTAACACTCACCTGTCCTTTACTATAGGTTTTGGAGATCTAACATGATGTATTTGAAAAATGAAAATAAAAATAAAATCGTTCAACACGTGATTATTGCTGGACCGATCGATTTGTAGGAAGGTATAATAGAATAATAGGCAGATTATTGTTATTATTGCTCCTTAATAGCGGTCATTAGGCTTGATCCAGTGCCTGTTTCGATGTAGATATGATACCGGTAAATTGTGATTAAGAACACCAACAATTACGCAGCAGCTAGGTGTTTATTTTTGAAACGCCGGTGACGTTACAAACTTGTTCCCTGAACGTTAAAACTTGGGTCTTTTCAAGGCGAGAGCGAATAGGCATTATATAGGTGTGCCTGCATTTAAAAAAAAACGTCATTTGAAGTAGGCGTCACTTGGTTTTTACATATAGCATTTATTTCATAGAGTGTACGGGAATAAGCTTCCAAATATGACGTGAGTGAATGACTCTCTTTACAACAAAAAGTACTGGGTAACGGTTCCGGAAAACTGTTCTAATTCAGCCGCAGCTAATTAGTGGTCACTTCGACGGAGCCTGTTTCAAAAACAACAAAAATTCATACCGCGGTAGTCTAACCATCAGGGAAAAATCTTAACATCTCTATTAATATTTTAAAAAAGCCGTAAAGTGTCTTTGAGTGACGAGAGGAAAGAATATTCTGTAGTGTTTCTTACTCTCTTGAAAATGTGACCTGCAACTTTTTTTTTATATACCAAGTGACGGGACGAACGTCGTGCGCCTGGTGGTAAGCAACACGCCTATCCATAACAGTTACAACACCACTCAGAACTTTAAATCCCAAAAATCTTAGGGGCATGATCACTGCGCCCGTCACCCTGAGGCATAAGTTGACAAGTCCCATGTGCCTGTAATTTCACCTTGCGGAAAGTTGAATTTGGAATCAGCAACTCGTGATATACTTGTACATTATTAAATAGAAATTAACCCAATAACCAATAAAACTAGAGTATCGGTGCATATATATAAGTTCTTATATATAAATATATAACCGATGGGAGAAACGAGCTCTTGAGTGGAGACCAGGGCTCGGCAAGCGAATGTCGAACGCCCCATGGCCAGATGTAATGACAATTCGTGAAACGCCGCTGGCAGCAGATGTATGCGACAGCTGAAGGCCGGGCAAAGTAGTGTATTGGAAGGCCTAAGTCTAACAGTGGACTGCAATAGGCTGCGGATGATGGAAAGCAATTAACACTTATAGCAACCATCTAAATCGCATCGTGTATGTTAAATAGGTACGACTACCTTTATTTTTAGCTGTGTAAAGGACGGCGTAGAGTCAAATCGACTAATCTCACTGTATTTTAGAATCCCGAAAGATCTCTAAATCCTAATTACAAAAATTAGGTCTGTTTCATTTATCTTACTTCGACGTTAAGGCTTTGCAAGCCGAGAATCGTTTATTAGGGAGTCGATTTACCGGGTCAGCTATAAAAACTTGGCTCGTTCCAACACCTGCGCCCGCTATGGGTAGCGGGAGGCCCGCATGGCTCATAAAAAGATCACTATAAGCCAATGTTTCTTAACTTTTTTTAGTGTTGTGTTGTTTGTAAGCAAAGTTGAAAAAACAGAACATAGATAGCTTCAATTTGCTGCCCATCTGATCATTTTGTAGATTGCAAATGGATTGAGAGCGAATTGCACAAGCTAAGATGAAATTAAAAAATTCCGTGCAATTATTTCTGTATTTCTGCAAGTTGTGATGAAATTCACGTATCTCATTTGAATTCTGCCGCCATTCTCGTCTTCTTTAATTCACCTCTCTAGAAAACCCTCATGTTTGTCCTGACTTCTGAAAGAGTTTTATCTAATATTACTATTACAACATAAATATATAAAACCGTTGTAAGTTATTCTTTTCCGTTTGTGCTACTGACCTGACTAAATACTCACTTTTCACGTCTGATATCGAGGCCTATAGATATTCTGTTTATATTTTGACAACACTGCACTGTGGTCCAGATTCGGTTCTAAATACGTTCTAGTCTGGGTACTCTAGGTAATACACTGGAGTAAATTCCATAGCTCTGATACTAATGATACAGTGAATTTCCCAGATTGAGACCAGGTAATTGTGGTCTGGCACGTTACTGTCCCTTCTTCAAATTATAATGGCAAACGGCTTATAGAAGCGTCGCAATGGCGTTACTGTGGTGCAGCAGTCGCGCGTTACATCTTACTTCACTAACTGTTACCGCAAAAGTGGCGCGCGTGTGTCATGTCAAAGGCGTTGCGACTGCGCTACCCGATATTGTATGAACATATTATATTGTATGACATGCCACTGCAGCGCTTTTAAAAGCGTCTAATTTGAAGACGCGCTAAACCTACCAACTTATAATCGTAATAATAGAATCCAAAAAGATAAAATACATTTGTATCGGTCGACTACGGGTATCAGACGCAAAGCAAACCACTTAAAATCTTGAATCTTCAATCTCAGGAAACCAAACATTTTGTATTTCAATTTGGTCTTTACGCCTGCACCTACCTGTAATTAATTACGTACCCTTCTTAGGTTCTTTTTCTTGTATTTGTGTCGCTTCACTACAAGTTTTCCTCTGAAACCCACCTTTTCTCAGTAAATGGTACCCTCGTTGAATTGTTATAGAACTTTATCCACGACTGCTTTTCTCTAATGCACATAAAAATAATTTCACTTCAGATAAATTTCAAAAAGTTTACTTGCGTATTGCGGCCCCGGATTGAGAAACACTGTTATAAGTACACAGATTCTAGAGCTCAAGAACGGGTAAGAAAAGGGCAGGTAAAATCCGTACCATATATCTGGTTAAGGTAAACACAAATCGTAATGATGCAATGCTCCGTAACACAGACGGAAATTTTAAACGATATTGGATAGAAGCTGTGCGTTGTCGAATTTGTAAGTGAATTTTTATTCTACCAAATTTTTTAGTGTCAAACTTCGATACAAGAATTTTATAGATATAGGAAATGAAACTTTTTTCGGATCGAAACCGCATATAAGTATTTGTTTTTTCAAACAAACCAACATTTCGGGCGCTTTACAAGTATCACGCTTACAGCAGACTGGGATGATAAAGAATGAAAAAATCAACCTTTTTTATGATACCAAGTGGTCCCCGACTCACAAAGATCTGAGGGGTGCTGCCACTGCGCTCGTCACCCTGAGACAACTTAACAAGCCGTAGTAACAATTAGTGCATGTAACACCAGCACCCCCTTCAAAACAGGAACGCAGGTATTTATGTCTAATATTAATGCAACCCACTCTATTTTTCATTATAGCTACAAAAGTTAGTAATGAAGTACCTGTTTTTTAATTTTTCAAACAATATTCTAATTTACGCTACATACGTTTTACGTAATATATCATTTTATTATAACAATATGATTTTTTCAATTACTTAAATTTATTATAAATTACTAATTATAATCAGAATAAATTAAAACATATTTGCACAGCAGTCATATGTCTCTTTGAGATTTTTCATCAAAAGAAATACTGAATCCTAAACTGGTTGTAAAGAGAAACCATTTTCCGTGTTAAATTAGGTTTTTTTTTAATTTCAATAGCCTCTCACAGAACCCTGGGTAGACAACGAACTTCTTTTGCAATGACCTGGGGTTTGTCAAACTTAATCGAGTGTGTAGGGTTATCCATGACCGTTGCGCCGAAAAAGGTATTTGAATTCACCTCGCGAAATTTAGACGCTTTCATATTTGAATCGTATTGAAATTTTTTTAGGTTTGATTGGATCAATAATTGCTTCCTTATCATTTTCCTGCACATACCTTACTCGTACGCAAGAGCGTAACAACGTCACCCAACTGGTGACAGCTAGCGGACGAAGAAAATAACTTTCGTTTCCGGCCTGTTGAAATTTCGGCGACGAATGGAATGGCCGCGCGCGCAACCGCATCCGTTAATTTATTGTGAAAAATCATAGTGAAACCATAATAGACCGGAAAACTTTAGTGAACGTATGTTTTGGTGAACTAGTAACATCAAGAATCGCTTTCTGGGCGAGGCAAGGAGCCGAGATCGCTCAACAGACCGGCAAAATTGTCACGCGGTTGGTTTCCTGAGGTATTTGTTCCAATCAACCATACGTAATTTATTTATAAACAGTCCACGAATCGAAGGAAAGCATCGTTTACATTCCCCACATAGTTGGCTGGCTATGGCTACCCGCAACTTAAATCTAGGCACCACATAACTTGCACGCAGACTGCAGACTTATTTACGCGACGGAGTATGACTTTTTTTCGCTTTTACTTCGCTTCGTTTGTCAAATATAAGAGAGACCGCATTCGCAGTCAAGCGTTAAATAAAATTCAAATAGGTACAGAAAGAATGTCTTGAACTTTGTATGCGGTCAGCAGAAGTATTTTCATAACCGACGTAATCGACTATGTGGCGAAATTGAGTTATTATCATATTTGAGATCAGGAAAATGAGATGAACCAACCCTCTGTAACCCCTACTGTAATTTTCCTTATTTTTGTATTGTGGAAATTAATAAAAATATTTTTATATTTAATAATTTTTAGTTCACGAATTGTCACTGCAAAAATGCGTGTCATGACAGTGGCGCTAGAGCAGCATTTCGAAATATTCGATGAAAATCAGCATTCAGCACTTCTATACATATAATTTCAAGGCGCCCTAAGTCTTAATCCTAGTCACTTCTCATTTTCGTTCATCTTTCTTCTATTTCTAGCCTGTTCTAGCTCTACTGACTAATACGAAAATGATTTTATTAACTTTCACAAAAGAAACCTAAAATGCTCCTCACTTTATGTTATTGAATATAGTCTCATTTGTGAAAGTTCATCTTCATCATCATCAAGTTCATCAAATGTGTCCATACTAGGATTAACCCGTGTTATAGAACACTAGGCTCTCACCCTTCCACCTCTAAGCATATGTAAGAAATTTAGGCATAAGACAAATGAATACGTGTACTTAACTTTTTTATAAAAGAAAATCGATTTCAAAAGTTCATGGAAATACACCTATTCTAATTCCCTCCGCGACTGAACGGTTATCATGCCACGAAGAGGTCCCAGGTTCGAATCCCAGGCCGAGACAATATGTGTATGGTCTACATTTATTTCTCTCGTGAGTTTGAGTGTAATTTGTTGTGTAACGGTTTCCCTAGTGCTGGGCTATATTGAATGTGTGCGTTATTAGGTAACCTATCACAAACTTAATTAACTTAATAAATTTTTAAACTTAATAAATTTTTAATTAAATTAAATAAAATAAACTTAATAAATTTTTCCGAAATAACGTTTGTTCGAATTTTCATTACACCTAAAACCGAATTATAACGAAACCGTTGTTCTTACAGGATGTGTTGGATGTTTACCGCAAAGACACGTTTAGGTTCGGTTAGGTTAGGTGAAGTTAGGTTTAAAAGAATAAACATTTTCCTCTCAAAATTACTTTCGAGATTATGAAAATTCGAGCAAACGTTATTTCTGGAAGATGTCATTTCGGACTACTGATAGGTAACCGCGTTATTATTACTATTGTGCGCACTGACTTACAAATAAATGGACGACGGGTCTAATACAAAAACCACGAAAAAAATGTCCCAAGTCAACCTATTCGAAATTTAAATTGTAATGTCATCGCAGTATCGCGCTGTCAGTCGAACAAATGAAGACTAAAGCGGAGTTTGGCGCTCTGTATAGGATTTAGCGCCTTACAAGTGCGGACACTTTTTAGCGCGGACCCGACGTCCATATAATTGTAAGTCAATGATTGTGCGTCATTATTTGCCAAGTTTTATTGAAATCGGTTATCAGAAAGTGCGCGATACCAGATTCATCCTTTAGTTTGCCACCTTTAGAGGTGTAATATTTTCTTCAAATTTAAATGAGACCAATAGTGAGGTACCCTCTTTCCAACAAAAAAGAGTCATCGAAATCGGTTTACAAACGCCGGAGTAATCGCGTAACGTACGCATAAATAAACAGTCGAATTGAGAACCTCCTTCATTTTTATGAAGACGGTTAAAAATGAAACTAACTGTTGTTAAATTAGCTTTAAATATATTAGAAGAAAACTGTTACTAAGTATGTTATGTAAGTGTATGTATGTATGAGCCCCTGTAACCAAAATGTTACCATCAAATCCCGAAGAACACGTTAGGCATGGCATTTTTGCAAAACTCAATTACCGAACGTTCCAGCCGATCGTTCTTGCTCAAATTAACATTAACGATAATGAATGCGGGCGGTGTCGAGCTGGCATTAACTGCCTCTCGATATTGGTATGGTAGGTTTGACATTCCTATTACTAAGATCGGACATAATATAGCTTCAAGTCTGCAGATTAAACTGAAACTTGGTTTTGTTCAAAATAGAAATTTCAAATACGTTTTCAATATCAAATTTCAGTCTCTACAACAAATGTGAACTTTAATTTCACCGCTTAAAGCTTTATTCTATTAGACTAACTGCTTTTGCATTAATAATTTACTTGTATACATATAATGTAATAACAGCCTCCGTATTCTTATAAAATCATAGTATGACAATGCGCGCAGTTAAATACAATACATGTTAACATTATGTGGCACGTGAGCGAGCGGCGCGCGAACACACGTGTGCAGTTCGCGAGCCTTTCGCAAACAGGCGTATTTGCGGCGCATTTGCCAGATCTGTACGCACCCTAACTTCAGTGTGAAGTGAGTGCACTACGTGATGACTAATTTCGAACTAAAATTAAATATCAAAAAATTATCACATGAACACGTAAAATAATGCATAAACACAATGTTTTGCTCCTTTATGACTGCCAAACCTGCCACCTATTATTGCTAATTAAAATTATTAACGGCACTGTTGCGTTTTTATTTGTTTTTTGTTTTACAGTATTTATTACTTAAACTTTATATTGTCTCTTTTGTTTCAGGAAATTCGAAAAAATGAAGCTTTGTACATATTTGCTTCTGAGTTTCTTGGGTAAGTTTTTCTTCGTAGTTGTTTGTGTAAATTAGATTTTACGATAAAATTTAATTTTAACATAAGGTTCCCTCTTTAGGTGGTTTTATAGTCGGGTTCCAAATATTCATTGTCTTTCAGTGACCACGCTAACGTGACAAAGACACCATCCACGAAATCCCTGTTGAACAAAAGAATGCATCTATTTTTATTTCAGACCATTATCATAAAGTGATTACAAAAACGTGGTACGTCGTAATAGCTTAGTGAAATGAGAATCCTTCATTAAATTTGGCCCAAAAGGACTGTCCTTTGCCATCAAAAAGCTTCGTCCCAGTTTCGAGATGACTTCCTGTAAGTTTAAAGTGAATTTCAGTATAAACCAACCGCGGCATTCTTGCCGACATTCTGAAGATTTCGATTTTGTAAACAATGTACGTTGCGTAAGAAGATTGGGCTGTTTCACTCTTAGAAACTTATTTTAGGCGTGTATTTAAATGATCATATTAAATTTTCAAAAGCAATAGCCATTAAAATCTAAACTGTAATGTTTTTTAATGATTGATCCTTTTTCTCTGAGACATAAAATACATTAAATCAATGTATAATTTAAGCTGTTCTAAACCAATGTTTAATTTGTATAAATTTACTTTGATAGTTTCATGTTGAGCCTCGAAACTAAGACTAATAAGCAATAGAAACCATTTTCGGAAACGCAAGCAAATTTGCTTCTGGCACTCGACGGCCGCTGCCGCGGCATGCTCGGCTTGTGCTGCTCTCATATACTAACCTATGTGAAAAAAGAGAATCAAACATTATTTTTGACTATCAAATATTAATTAAACATAATAATAGTGTTACCTAGAATGCAGTTCTAGAAGTAGTAGAGCTCCTTGTGAAAGAGTTCGTCCAGGGAAGTACTGCCACCTTACCTGTTTCTGCCGCCAAGCAGTAATGTCCGCATTACTGTGTTCCGGTTTTGAAGGGTAAGGATGCTGGTGAAATTACAGGCACATGTGACTTGTCAACTTACGTCTCAGGGTGACGGGCGTAGGGGCAGGGCACCTCAGATATTTGCGATTTAAAGTTCTGAGTGGCGTTGCAACTGTTACGGAAAGGCGTACTATCACGCGCACCACTTGTTCGTCCCGTCACTTGATATTATAAAAAAGAAAGTTAATTTATACTTTATCCGTAAATCGACTAATATAGACAGAAGAGTTAATGTATGTATGTATCAAACATAAAAAAATATCGTTTATTTAAAAAAGTGCACATTTACAACAGATCAATTATATTTTTGAGGATCATATAATATTATCCCCATATTTTACTCGTGTTTGTAGAAGTCTGACAGTTTATTTACTTTAGTATAAGCGATATGTGTGATGTAAATACGCTGTAGGACGTCCACACTTGTTATCTCGAAATCAACTTTAGCCAGTCAGAAAAAACTTTTGCTTGCAATAACAGCTAAAAATTTGTTGCACGTTCCGCTTCGTCTAGGACTGACGCGAAACGCACTTCTTTTTCGCTCTTATTACATTTTAGTAGGAATGGAGGTCCTTGTGTACGAGTTCATCCAGGAAAGTACTGCCACCTTACCCACTTCTAATGTGAGCATTAGTGCGTTCCGGCTGAGAAGGGTAGCTAAGAATGCTGGTGAAATTACAGTATCGGGCAGTAGTGGCAGTGCCTACTAACTACAATGGACAGGTTTGTAGTTTACCATTAGGCGCACGAGCTGTTCGTCCCGTCAATAGGTATCATGAAAATAACATATATTTTGAGCGTTTGCGTTTCGACAAAGTGTGGTTATTATTCTGCATTGCTAAATAAATACCCTCCGTACCAACTAAAAAAATCTCAAATAAATGCAATAATACATCGCAAATCCTGCACTTAAAAAACACAAATGAATTTTTTGTGTACTTGGATAAATATGATACAATGTAGTTTTCATAGTAGTGTGTTCCGTTTGAGTGGTTCTACCGTTTACCATGAAATTATTCCTTAAAGTATAGTTTATAAACATTTATATTCAGGGTAAACTTATGACTATTCCTCGAAAAATAACACAAAAATACGATGGAAAAATATTACATCATTTTGACAGTTCACAAAGACGTTGTGATAATTCCCTTGTATTTTAATAATTAATATCTCGTGATTTAGTACCTTTTTACTGGAAATATTAACAACAGTAGTAACAAGCTATCCACCCTACCTATCAGACAATAACACAATATGAAATACGATTTAAATACCTGAAAATCAGCTTTCAAAATGACTTGACTCCCTTTCACTAGTTTACATGCTAGTTTTACAAAACCAATTACTTAATTTTTTTATAATATAATATAAGTCGCCGAACAGCAAACAGCAAACATAGTATAGACAATAAAACAAGTAGGGCAACACCAGCATTTTCAGCGCGTAAATGGTTATTTAACCTTCGCTGGAAGTGAAGGATTGTCACATTATTATTTTAATCGTACCCACAGGTTGTAAACGTATTTTGAAAAAAATTTGGTGTTTAGCTCAGTACGCTCGTGCTATATTAAAAAACTTTTATTGTTGTATGTTCTTATTGACATTTTTTTACTAGCGTTGCAGACTGGTATCTCGTTTACGATTAATAAGATTTCATGGCTATATTCAATTGACTCAATATTCAATGTTTATTGTAGAGAATTTATCCTTATCATTGATTCTATTGATTAGTACAATATAATAAGGTTTGTTTATTCTTTTGCATCTTTCGTTGGTTCGATAGGCTCAGGTAAGCTTTTCCAAAAATCTGTGAATGCAGTTATTCGTATTAAGAAACATAAAATAATGTTTCCTTTTAGTAAAATTAGACATCTTAAGCAATTATGATAGTTTCTCTTCATGTCCTTTTATTTTTTTCCACTGTGTATTAATAATGACGCGTGTGACACCAGCGCTATGCGACATAAGTGCACCGCGAGATTAATGTAAGCGTTCGTACCCGGCGCGTGGGGAGTGTGCACACATACAAGCCGCACTGCTATATTTGTATGAAGTTACCATACTTTTATTTTTATACTGTGGTAAAACGGTCCACTTGATAGAAAGCGGTTGCCGCCACCAATGACATTTACAGTATTTATAAGGCAGCATCTTTAATATCGTAAGTATATATCGATATGAGTAGGATATAATGTGAAAAAAATTTAGTATTCAAGACCCTTGAGTTTGTTATATCAGCTACCGTGTTTTACGGTAGAAATAGATAAGGCAATTCATTTGTGCATTTTAGTATTCTACATTATTATACCTAAGAACTGTATAATGTTAGTCAAATTAAAGCCAAATTAATTTGGCTGTCTAAAATATATCTAGACGCCTCGACATGTCATCTCCTCTGTGTGTTATTTCGCTTGGAAGTGAATTAGGGTATGTACATGAGCTTAACCTGCCGATAAATAGACGCCATTTAACTAGGTGACGAAGATTAGTGAGCATATTGTGGTTTGAAATGAAAATACACAAATAACACCTAACACGAGAAGGTTAGTAAGAAAATAAAGTTTGATTTCCACTTTTCATTTAGTAAAAACTGGTTGATTTGTATAATTTTTTTATTAAAATTGCTTTGTTTCACACGCAATTGAAAAAGAAAAGAACAAAAAAGATTAATGATTATTAATCTGCTATTTTTTAGTCGCAATAGTCGAGTCATTGATCCCATTTGATATTGAGCCTGCTGGTATTGATACTGCGCCCATCACAATGACACTATACGTAGTGTCATGGTGATGGGCGCAGTATCAATACGTTGTACGCAACGTAGTCTCAGGGCAGTAGCAGTGCCCCTCAGATATTTGCAATTTAAGGCTCTGAGTGACACTGAAACTCTTACGGACAGGCGTGTCATTTACCACTAGGCCCACGACTTGTTCCTTTTGTCACTAGGTATCATAAAAAATGTGTATGTGTATGTATATTGATGCTATTTATTATAAGTTATATAATCTATTTATTTAGATAATAATACTTAAGTAAGTAACGATATTTTTTTAATTTATGTAGTTTATTATATTTCTGTCTCAGTCTCTCTTGTACGCTGTTGCCCGCTTATAACCTTAGCTCTCACTGCCTTGAGTTTGCTGGAAGAGACCTCTTTTAGAGATAGATCCACCTTTGCTAACCTTCTTGATTTCATTTTTCAGCCATTATTTCCCACTGCAGGGCAAAGACCTCCCTTCCTTTTTCCACTCTTCGCGATTTAACGCCGCTACAGGCCAAGACCTCATATACGCGTCCAGTGCGTCACGCCATCTCCTTCCGAGTCTTTCGCAGCTAACCTTCTGTTAAATTAATATTTATATTTTCTTTATTTTGTGTAATAAAGAATATACTATTGACTCTTCAGACGAAAAGTGATGCTTCCAAAATTATCTAATCTGTTAACACTTTCTTTGTAATGCATGTTGTACCTTTAAAAAAATGTTAAAGTTCCTATGCTTGTAATTGCTCACACTATTCATACCCGTTACGGTAATTTGAAATTTCTAGTTTCTGAACCACAAATGCACAAAATCTATTAGAAGTTATACAGTATTATATGATGCGACTGAAAACAGTTTACTCTAACACAACTCGCCTGACCGCAGCCGGAGCATACCGTAGGGTTCGCATGAAAAGTTGTGCTTATCGCGGAATGTTCCGAGGCTAACCAACTTCTCTATAGCTGAATTGGCAACTTGTGTTTTCAGTTATCTATGCCGCTGTCATACAAGTTTTTACCTATTAAAATTGTTCGTATATATAGTAAATAAATGACTATCAAAGTTTCAAAATGCAAAGTAACTTTTACGAAGGTTTAGAGCTGGGACGGTGTGACAGGCAGGGATATGGAGACGCTTTGACATATATCCGAACGAAACAAAAAGGTTTACTCGTGGTTTTTAGCATTTGCACTAAAAAGTTACGAGAAGCTATCGTTTCAAATCTACTTTAACTGGCCGTTTCGTTGATTATTCCCTAAACCAATAAAAATTGATCTCTCGCACTGGAAGCAACCGCCATTGGTCTCTTTCCTCAACCGCAAAATCAATTTTGTAGCACTATATAAACCAACAATATGTATGGTTTATTTTAGATGACGCTTCCAAACTTTTGTTTTGTGCAAAAACGGTTTCAAAGATACATTGAAGTGGAAGTGAAGGTTTTTGATAAACTTTATTTCTAAAGAAATTTTGTAGTCTAAAATGTATAATGACTCAGCTACTTTGGATTTTACAAGGATTATTTTCGGCACACGATTTTATAAAAAACAACGTCAGATTATATGTCTAGAAACTGCTTTGGTTTAAAAGATCAAGGTAAAGAAACCTTGATTTTCTTCCTTCTATACAAGGAGTCAATTAGTTTGTTGAACATTTAGTCGGAATTTGCTTTCATTATAATGAACGTAATTTACTAAGATGTCGTCCGTTTGTCACGCATAAAATCGGCCGAAAATGAAGTGTGTTAAAGAATTTACGGGAATGTTTCGGATGCAGTACTACTTCGCTCATTAAAGCGCCACTTTCTAAAGTCAGAATTGGTATAATGTTCTTCAACCTTCAAAAGGAGCACATGCTCGTACAATCTCTTATTTTTATAGGAACACGAGCTTGTTTTTTAATGGTTTGATCATCTCTGAGTTTCTCGGAATTCATGTGTAATATTCAGTATTCAGTCACCGGTGTCAAGGGTCCTATCGATTAGCAAATAAAATAGTGTGTTTCTTTTGTACATTTTAGTTGATTCTATTGCCGGCTCAATTACTTACTTTTTTCTTTAAATAATGTTAATGCAATTATTCATATTTAAAAAGAAAAGAAAGTTTGCTTTAAGTCGAATTAGTTATGTTAAGCACGTAATGTAGTTATCTTTCATGTCCTGTTTCTTTTTCAACACTGTATAATATAATATGTTGCGTCGGATTTCCAACTTAGAACACTTTCTGTAGATTTGTTATCATTACAAAGTAAATAAAGCGGTGTCTCCGTCTACCAGCGGAGTGCTCAGGTGCATTCACCAATAGCAAACAAACTTGTACCATCACCTGATTGTTGGAAACACTGTGCATACGTGTATATACGTTTGCCGTGTATGTGAGTTGTTAATGTGTATCATATATGTACGAGTGTGTGTTGGTTATTTTGTGTATAACACATGCGGAGTACTGGATCTTTACGCTTAGTGTACATAGTATTTTCTCGCGGAATACAATTAACGTTAGGTAATCGTGCACTACTTTGTGGTAGTTTTTATGGGTCCGTTCGTTGTGCCCCCGGTTTTTTTCCCCTGTTTTCCGTTTTGTTTTCACCCGACTCGGGTTAGTTAGGACAAATGTAACTTAAGGCAATTTTTCATTAAATGTACTGGTAGACACAAAAATGCTTTTACTAAAATAATAAAATGTTGATAGGTACCCATGTTATTATTAGTCTCTATGAAAATAATTTCAAATAACTTAAGTTCACCTACCCTCATTGTTTTTAATATTTAGATTGCTATCCTTTTTACCCTCCTGCAACTGAACTACTGTTCGTAGTTGGGACAGACTACAACTAACCATCCTGGGTAACGTGTCCGGCTTGGAATAGCCGTCGACACTCGTTTAGCTCTGTGGTTTCACCGCCATATTTAAAGACTCATCGCACTCTATGTAGTCCTATTTCGCTGTGTAAGTTTAAGTAGCTGCTGGTGACCCAATTCAACAAATACAAAATCTTTTTTGGGCATTTCGCATTGGGGTTGCGTACATAATTCAAAATGTCTCTCATCAACACCACCCTCTGTTGCAATATGATATTCTACACTTTTATTTACGCAAATGTAGAAAAGCGAAATGTTTGAATTTTTTGAATTGTCTATTTTTACGTTTTAGTCTGACAAAAAAATTACTAAAAAACATTTCAGCTCAACAATATTTTTTTTATTTAAGCAAATGAAACACTGGGGTCGCTCATACTGTTTTAGTAATTAAATAGAAGAAAGAAACTTTTAGATAAAAACAAGACCACACTTTGTGTTGATACACAAAGCATATTGTGTTTATAGTTCTTTCAACAGTTAATACAATTTAAGACTTTATTGTACAAGGCATAAACCCAATAACACACGGCAAACAAACTTGCAAACTATAAGCCCGATTCCCACCTGGATTTTCACACTGAAATATCTTTATTAAAGTGTATCCTCGTATGTCAAATATGTAAATGTAATACTTTTTCAAATCTATCACAAGGTAATACCAAAAGGCCTGCAAGATTTGGAGGTGTTTGGATACAAATGAACATTCCCATATCCTTCGACATAAGTTTGTTACTTTGATTTCACGATTAAATTTAAAAATATTTGATATAGATAAAAATTATTTGATTTTTAATTCGGGACTTAATCACATATAAAAAATATTTTAATTGCCTCGACGTTTCGGACGTATTGCAACGTCCATGGTCTCGTAGGGACTGAAAAGCGGTTGACAGCATCTTCTAGTCGTGCGTGTTTTTCTGACTAACCGCACTTGATCTTCACTATTTATTTGTGCACTAGGGTTATTGTATGTCGGTCTAATCACAACCATCTGGCGCACAACTTGTTTGACCCGCGATATCGGTGTGAACGGACGCATCACACGTGCACATTAAAATTTAATTTACGTTATTTTATTTAGCCATCGTGGACTGTCCTCCTTAATATAACTAATAATAATAAACTATCGTAATTTTCGAGATATTAGCACCTAAAGTATTTTTTTGCTAATAAAAAATGTCAATTACGGCGATTGTTCTTAACAATAAAACTGAAACTGAAAATATAAAAAAAAACCGATTACAAGTGGTTGTAGATCTCGTTGCGGTGATCCCAGATATGGTAATAGCTCCATTTCGTTAAAGATGTCGATTACTATTATACGGATAGTTATTATAAAGAGGGCAGTGCACAAAGTGGTGTATCTAGCCGTCACACATATGTAAAGCAATCTAATGATGTGTGTTAAGTTCCCAATCTGCATATGGCCCGTGACCTGTGCCCAGCATTGGGATTTTTATGGTTAGTAGTATTTAAAACTCTTTTAAACTTAACGGGTTTAAAATAAATGCCACTATAGTGATTGAAATAATTTTCAATCCATTTTATTATAGCAAAGTTTGTCGAAATGACAGACAGAAACCGGCGCCACTCACCCCGGTTATCGCACAATTCAGTGTTACCGTTTCCGGTGGAAAGGAACAAATCGCGATTGAAAAGTGCAATCTTTCCAATTTATGAAAAATACTTTCTTTTTTACCCACCTGAAATAGAGACAAAACTGTCTCTGTGACCGAATGGTTACCACGCTGCTCTGTCACGTTCGATTCTTGGGCCGAAAGAAATATTTGTATGCCTACTCGTGTATTTCGGTGTAATTTGTAGTTGTCTGCGAGTTTTTCCTTGACACCCGCAATACAGGATTTCCCTAGTGAGGGCCTATAAAAAACAAGTTTTGACGGCACACAACAAATATTTACAAATAGACAAAAAAATGGCGACTGATTTATTCATTAAATTCAAAATAAGTTTTTATTACTATTAATTTATTTTGACGACCTCCGTGGTCAAAAGGCTTGCTTTTCGTGGTGTCGCCATCTCTGAGGTCCTGGGTTCGATTCCCGGTCGAGTGAATTTAGAAACTAACTTTTCTATATTGTCTCGGATCGGTGTTTTGTGATACCGTCGTTACTTCCAATTTCCATAACACATGTGCTTTAACTACGTACTTTGGGATCAAAGCAACGTATGTGATGTTGTCTAATATTTATTGATTTATTTAATTTAGTTGCAAAACGCAGGAAAACTAACATTCGTTGCCCAACGTACATTGCCGAGCTCGCAAAGAGATCCCCGATTTTATAAATGAACGGCAGAACCTAATACAAACCTGGAAAGTGTTACAAATGACGAAATCATGTACACTCAACTAAAACTCCTTTTATTAGATAATGTATTTTACAATGTAGAGGAGTTTCTTTCAATTCTTTTTTTATTTTGTTTCGAGACATTGTATTTCGACAAATTTTTGTTTATTTTAGGTTGTACTACGTTATTTTATGTTCATTAATATTGTTTATATTGGTGACGATCTTATTATCCCTTGATATTAAACCTTAATTGAGAAGGATCCTCAACGGTTGGCAACGCGCTCGAGACGCTCTGGTGTTGAAGACGTTAGACGACGGTGACCGCTTTCCATCAGGAGGACCGTATACTTGTTTGCTGCCTACTTAATATTAAAAAAATGAATTAATAAATTTTAGCTTATACATAGGGAAAAAAACTATTTTTCGGATCTACAAGTTTTTTTCAAACAAGCCAACGTTTCGAGCTCCTTTACAGGGCCCCAATTCTACTTTTTTTTAACCCACTGTCATTACTTGTTATTCCATTGCACTGAAATAGAGACGAAATATTCTGCCATATCCATTGACTTACAATTATATGGACGTCGGGTCCACGCTAAAAAGTGTCCGAACTTATAGGGCGTTAAAATCGTATACAGAGTGTCATTCACGCTCTAGTCTTCGTTTGTTCGACTGACAGTGAAGCAAGCAAAATTAGACAGTACTGCGATGACATTACAATTTAAATTCAACGTTTTAGCTTTTTCATATTCTTTGACATGTCACTACGTTTAAATAGGTTTACTTGGGAAATTTTTTCGTGGTTTTTGTATTAGACCCGTCGTCCATTTATTTGTAAGTCAATGGCCATATCATTATTATTGTGACAACTGCGATTGGCCAGTTCGAATTTGAAACAATTGACGGGTGTCGTCAATTGTTTCACTTCAAATAGACCAGTTAACTTGAGCTTTGATATAATGGACGAAAATTGAAATGTTACATATTTAATATTTATTTACCAATGAAATATTATTCCGTTTATCTTGTACTTAGATGTTTTGCTGTTTTTTCACACACCACCGAATGGAACAAACACGGCATTGTTAGAGATATTGTCTTATTACAATAAATACAGAATATTTTTAGAATATACGGAGACGTACACACAGGTCGATTATTGGCGCTGTCTATGTCTATCAGTGCAAACGAGTACAAAGTGATATATCACTGATGAGTTACCAGGAATATAATTATGGCCCTTATTTTTCTTCACTATTTCTGATTATATACTCCATGTTCCATTGAGACTCCGCTGAGAACATATTGCAACTATGATAATAGTTGTTATTCTACTAAAATCTAGTTGACTTTCAATAGAGTGTCTGTGGAATGGCAGTGATGGCATTTCATTCATTCATTCGTTCATTCAATCACTGACGATGGATGTCGTTTTACAATTAATAGCCAACTTTTTGTTTATCTTGACGTAAAAAACCCATAGAGCGATATTGTAAAGAAAAAGCCCGTGGTTTAGGATATTACGGTCAACTTTGCCTGCATGTCATGACACTGTTTACGAGCAAGTGTGATGAAAAGATAACTTACGAAGTGCGTCGAATGGGTAAGATAATGCAAACATTACTTTGAAAAGGGATACGATGAACAGAGCTGCGGTTACGGAAGAAAGAATATATAAGCTCAAGAATAAGCAAAGACTGATATGCGATATTTACAATAACTTCGTAGAAATCGATATCTGTGTGTATTCTAGACTATAAACAAAACTCTTTCAAACATTGAAATATCCTTTACGAAACCAATTTCACGTGAGATCAGACTACGGCTAACACTGAGCCAGTTTGTACTTACCCGATGTAAAGCTCTACAAACAAACTTGCTCAGCCTGTCATGCCGTTTGCCATCTGCATATGAAACTTGCGGTTTAACATAGCCATTTCGTATACCCTCAGGATTGTTGATTTGGTTTCTAAAAGTTTGTTATTGACTGCTGTATTATGCAGAGTTCTGTGCTACAACATCTAATATACATTAAGTATTAACTTCATGAGTACGGTTATTATTATTATGCACACATCAAAAGTGTCTAAGAATCAAGCACGTTTTTGCTAATTACTGGAAATCAGGTTTTTTAGTGTTTTTTTTTAACACCAATGAGTTTAAAATAATAATTTGACGAATTGACCAAAAAAATTCAGCGATGTTAAATCTCTCTCTCTCTCTTTCCTCAGCACTTTTATTTCCATCTTATGGCGGGATCTGCTTTTCTTGTACTTTTCTTCCACTTTGCTTTATTGGACGTGGCGTTTTGAAAAAGATCAGAGCAATCTTTGGTGACATGATCTGTCCACCTTATGCTCGTTTCCTTTTCAGTTACTATGGAAATGAAATTATTTTTTCGGATATAAAATCGTATATATTTATGATACAATGATCGAACACAAACAACACACAAAATTTCTTCGACCTGGTGGGGCTTGAATGCACGATCATGCTGCATCGTAGCATCGCTCCCACCAGCTGAGCCACAGGTCAAGTTACCGAGCTGTCGAAATTCTCCGTAATATAGATCTTTGGCTTGGGGCATTCGTCGCCGCTAGTGATATCTAGTGGGAGATTTTTGTCGCTTTTTGATCAAATGTATTATTGAGATTTTTTTTGTGAAGTAACTCCACTATTTGTTATGGTTATTAATATATGATCGACATCATAGAAAAATTTCGTCGACCCGGTGGTTGCTCTCACCAACTGAGCCACAGGTCACAAAACCGAACTATCGAAATTCTCATATGTGTTTTCGGCATTCGTCGCGATCGAATACATAGAAAAAAGCTCTGTGTTCGATCTTTGTAATAATGAAATCACAACAAAACTAATTGAGTCATTTCACAAAAAATCTCAATGATATATTTTTTTATCAAATAAACCAAAGTTTCGGGTTTCTATAAGGCAAGTGGTTACACATTAAATTAAGTTTGACAAACCTCAGGTTCCTGCAAAAGAAGTCCGTTTTCAACCTAGAATGCTGCTAGAGGCCATTGATTATAAAAATAACCCTAATTTCAAAGGGAACATATCTTAAACGCACTCCGTTCTTTGCGGTCGGGGCTAATCACATCTAACAACATTTTACTATTCTAAACACAGAATCAAGTCTGTCCAAATTCCTATGTCCAGATCTAGATTTCCTCTGTTACTTGAGTCAAGTGCGGTCTTAATTACTTCGTCGAATCGGCGAGCCAAAGAAGACTTAGTGTTTCACAACAGATTACTTTGTAAGAACTAATTTACTTCAATTAGCTCAAACGGATTACGTAGTCTTGACGTGGTCTTAGGGCAGAAGCTTGCTGCAGCGCTTAATGCCAGGTAACAGCATCATGCATATTTTCTGAGTTACTAGTAACAAGCCTCAGTCACATCAAAGCACAGCCCACAAAGCTGCGCAGTAACGACGTCTAAACTCCGAGTTACGCCGTAAAGTTGGCCCCGAAGGCATAAAATGCATCTGACAAACAAAGTCTGACAACTTGGCGTACCTTTCGACGTTGCCAAGTTATATATAGAATATTGAATAATATTTAAGGCGAATTTTGAGTTTCACATTATGCATCTACATATACTATCTATAAATACATTATACACGCAAACATCACATACATAACACAACAGACGCATACATTTTGGTTATAAATTAGGTTTATGTTAAAATTGAATTTTAAAACAGGACGTAAATATTTTCAAACAGGCGACATATACCATGCTGCCCTGAAAAATCTACAAAATATCGCTTACAACCCTTCTGCAAAACACCGACGATATAACCTTGTATAAAACCACGGACTCCTTATCATTTTTAACATCTTCGTTATCAACCTCATCCTCCAGTCTGTGACCCTATAAAACCTCCAAATTCACCGTTAGTAACCCCCTTAATACGAGAACCTACCTAACATTACATCTGCAATATATTATCAATTTTATTTGAACGATAAAATATAGGTCGATAAGTACCTCTACCAAGCGGCGGCGTAAAACATTTGACCAATTTGTGTATTAACTCAAGTTGCGTTCCTATTGGTCAGGAGAATTCATATTTTCTATATAAAAACCTTAATCGGTTGGTAGCGACAATTAATAATAAAAATGAAACAAATGGTTAATTTAGGTTTAATGCACAGTCAACCATGACCATGGGACCTGTAAAGGATCCGAAATGTGGGTTTGTTTGAAAAAACAAATATCTACGATTTAAATCCGGAAAAATAGTTTAATTTTCCATAAACACATAATAACATAATAATAATGCATAATAATGCATTTAACACAATAATTAATATGTTGTTACAACTTTTCTTAAACACACAATGAGCAATATGCATTTGGTCAATAACTTCTGTTCTTCTTACTGTCTATTCAATAATTCTATTTATTACAACAGTGTATCGTATTAGTACGAATAGCGAATGCAACTGTTGTAAACTTATCTACACAACTCGGAATGCAAACAGACGCTTTAGAAATTTCATGCTAGTCTCGCCTAATTTTTGTGCAATAACAAATGCTCAGACTCCATAGCAAACCGATTGTCATTCACCTCACAAAATTGAATTTAAATGTTATTTAATTCGAGCTAAATAAATCATTTTTTTTGCATCCTGGAGGGCACTTTTCAGGTTAGTGTTCTCCACGTAATTTCGGTGGCAATTTTTATTTTTGAAGTATTCAAGCATATTATCGTGAAATATTAACTTGACACTTGAATATTAAATAACATTTCATGATAGTATTCTAAAACAAATTATAAAAAATATGTTATGAATATTACTAACCTTACCTGAAAATGATTCAGATAGCTATATTCACTACCAAGGCGACAAGCCAAATAATAATTGTAAAAAAATAAGGTGCAATTTAAAAATAAATAAATATTATTTAACTTTAGCAGTGTTTACTGTACGACAGTTTCGTATGGAAATCAAGTTACTACGTATTTTAGAAATCAAGTTACTACGTATTTTAAACAACATAGTATGCCATTATAAAGTGCAACAAGTTCCTGACATGTTAATATCCTGTAACAAACTATGTCTTCCAATGAGGCGTGGTTAACGGGGACTGTCAAAGGAACTACGAGAGTAGTTTTGGCGGTTTGAAATGTGGAAACAGCTAACTTCAGAATGCGGGCTTTATATTGTATTTACCTACTTTACGAGTTGCTTGAAGTTAGTAGTTAGATTTAAAACTTTGTTTTTGATTCTATTTCCAACTTAGGGTCGTTTGAACTTACTATTTCGTATTTATTTTTAAAGAATCGATTACGTAGTTGGTGGTTTAATACTTCAATACTTTAAGCATACCTTGATATACCTTGATATTTTAGTAGCAGTAGAGCTCCTTGCGAAAGGGTTCATCCAGGATAGTACTGCCAGCAGGATTGCTGTGTTCCGGTTCTGAAGGGTAAGGGGTGCTGGTGACATTACAGGCACATGGGACTTGTCAATTTATATCTCAGGGTGACGCGCGCAGTGGTAGTGCCCCTCAGATCTTTGCAATTTAAAGCTCTGCGAGGCACTGTAACTGTTATGGACAGGCGTGTAGCTTACCATCAGGTAAGTATGTTCGTCCCGTCACTTGATGTTATAAAAAAAATACAAGTTACTAAATAATATAAATAAAGATCATAATGGACAATATAAGTGACAAAACCTGAATAAATTTGACTAATTCAAATTTAGTTAAGCTTTAAGATGAATATCTTAAAGCTTAACTAAATTCAAATTTAGTTTCGTAACGAAACTATCGTACAGTAAACACTGCTAAAGTTAAATAATAGTTATTTATTTTTAAATTGCACCTTATTTTTTTACAATTATTATTTAGCTTGTCGCCTTGGTAGTGAATATAGCTATCTGAATCATTTTCAGGTAAGGTTAGTAATATTCATAACATATTTTTTTATAATTTGTTTTAGAATACTATCATGAAATGTTATTTAATATTCAAGTGTCAAGTTAATATTTCACGATAATATGCTTGAATACTTCAAAAATAAAAATTGCCACCGAAATTACGTGGAGAACACTAACCTGAAAAGTGCCCTCCAGGATGCAAAAAAAAAATTTTTTTAGCTCGAATTAAATAACATTTAAATTCAACTTTGTGAGGTGAATGACAATCGGTTTGCTATGGAGTCTGAGCATTTGTTATTGCACAAAAATTAGGCGAGACTAGCATGAAATTGCTAAAGCGTCTGTTTGCATTCCGGGTTGTGTAGATAAGTTTACAACAGTTGCATTCGCTATTCGTACTAATACGATACACTGTTGTAATAAATAGAGTTATTGAATAGACAGTAAGAAGAACAGAAGTTATTGACCTTGGGTTGCATCGCCCTCTCATATTTTTTGAGTAGTATACTTTAATTATATATTAAAAATATTTTTTTTTTCATACTACACGCACTTAGAACTAACTATACAGTAAGTTATATGTTACATATATATACATGTATATATCTTTGTAATATATACATACATATGTATATATTACAAAAATTATGTAAGTATTTATTCGACATAAGAGTACACACTCCAATAACACAGTATATAGGTACATAAAACATGTGTATTTTCATAGTTTATTTTATTTTCATTTCGGGACGCATGCGTCCGTCACTCACTCAACTAGGGCTCATTGAAAACAGCCTAGTCTGGGTTGTGACTTTAGTTGAATGGGATCCTTTTGCATACGCCACAGCCGCACACAGGTCAGCATAGTATTATGTAACTTGTTGCTTAAATATTGTAACGCTGTTTTTTTTTTTTAATTTATATTACTCTTATTTTGTGCCTTTTATAAGATTGTGGCGTTGCAATAAATGGTTTCTATTTCTATTTCTTTCTATAAAGATCCATGTTATTTTTGACGTAGATACATTTTCGTGGTTCTTATCTAAAATAAAACATTATAATGCCAACGTGTAGATATAAATGTGACAAGATTGTAATCCCCAAGCTCTTTGCAACTATTTACTGAAACATGAAAACGTCCCTCAAAAGTTAGTTGGCAGTAATCCCGAAGGATCATGGAACATTCTCGAAATAACGTCGATGCTACGACCCAGTTTCCTACATATTTGAGGTTATTGAGGGTCCTTATTTCGTAGACATATGTCACACCTTATGCAACCAATGGTGTAACTTCAGGGCTAAATAATTAAATAATTTAAAGCAAAACATCAGTGTATTAAATTATAGAGATGCTTATAAATAACAATTTACCTGTAATCAATTTGGTAAAACTATAAATAGCTCCTATAGTCATTTAGCGTTATGGTTTATCTACCGCCTCTCAAGCAGAGGCCGCGGGTGCGAATCCGGTCTCGCACCTCTGAATTTCTGGGAATTTATGTGCGAAATTTACCATGAGTTTTTCATTGAAGGAAAACATTTTGTTTAATGATATTAAGTGACGGGACGATCAAGTCGTGCGCCTGATGGTAAGCGACACGCCTGCCCATAACAGTTGCAGTGGCGATTAGAGCTTTAAATCGCAAGGGTCTGAAGGGCACTGCCACTGCGCCCGTTACCTTGAGTCATACGTTGAAAAGACTTTTCAAAACCGGAACGCAGTAATGCGGCAGAAATAAGTAAGGTGGCAGTACTTCCCTGGACGAACTCTTCACAAGGAACTCTGCTACTACTAAATATCATGATGAAACCTGCACGTCGAAGAAGATTCACAAACCTCGGCAAAACATGTGAAATCTCCAACCCGCATTTGGCCAGTGTGGCGTACTGTGGCCTAACCCCTTGCCTAAATGAGTTGATATATGAGGTGATATACGGCTCACACTTAAAATTTATGTCAACAATGACAATCTTTGAGTATTTGAATTTGAAATGCTGCGTGATCATCGGAAATTCTGATCTACCCGTAGACCCCATTGCAGCAACCATTATTCTCCCAAGAGGCAAATAACAGGTCTCAAATTTTTGTGAACTTCCAAAAGTTGTAGAGTCAAAGCTTTCATGATAGCACCTTCCTCGCGCGATCTATATTAGTGGAAATTGATAACCTTCAAGAGAAACTCTGATCGTGATACTAATATCACGTACTGCATCGATAGTTTGGGGAAGAAAGGGCGTAAAAAATAAACTTTATAATAAAGTAATTTTGATGTCGCTGGATAAAATGTTCACGCTAGTTCGATGTAAGCACATTAGTGCTCGATATATATCGATATTCAAAAAAAGTCGATATATGCCCTTGATATATCGAATCAATCCTATATTTTCGTACCATTTGTTATCGATATGTACTATCGATATATTTTATCCGATACAAGAAAATCGTGCATAGTTGAAAGTATAGATTTAGATTTAGATTTATTTATTATCTTTTAAACTTTACATTATTATATACAATATATTGTATTACAAGAATCGTTACAAATAGTAATAAATGTTACATTTCAAAAAATAACAAATATCCAGTACAAGTTTTGTACTACGTAATTTTAACATAGTCAATGTAGTTATGTGAAATAATGTAGGAACATATTAAATAATATAATAATAATTATGTGAATATAATGATTGTATGCATAAAGTTTATGTAATTTATTCATTTCTGTAAAATAAAATTTATCCCTAATAATCTATAAATTACAACATATACTACAAGACCATGTCCCTATATTCTTCAGTGGAATAATACGCATTATCCAACAAAATGTCTTTCAGTCGACGATCAAATGTTTCAATATGTATACAATTCATTAATTGTACATGCAGAAATGAAACGCACTTCAAGCGCTAATTCGCTGGTCATCCGTCAGTAACGTAATGGTTATATTCTCATCACACATAATAATATTACTATTAATATCGATACAACATTTCTATACATCACATCGGAAAATCGATTTTGACATAAACACCACTAATGCACTTATTCGCGAAAATGGAGTCTTGACATAAACATAGTTATAAAAATAAAAAGATATGAACCGAAACGTTTATAAATTGTGGTTTCTCACCCGTCTTATAAACTTTGTAGTTTGGTATTTACGCCCTATCTTCCCCTTAGTATCAGTACAATGTTTATTTTTGACGCACTATCGCCTGATCTGTGTCGACTAAGACACGCAAAGCGTTTTATTCTGCTCGGATCATGCAAATGTATTATAAATATTATACAGACGTAAGATACCCTATTTTCACATTGTGATTACTGTCAATATTCCTGTTTTGTTATAATCTATAATACAAATAACAAAACTCACATATAACTATTATTTTACTAACCTGTTACTGCTACTACAGTACGAGTATTCTAATAGATAATTTATATTTATTTCCGTTTATATTTCTAAACAAGTTTTATTGGTATGTGCTACCTACTGATCGGTTTGAAGTTTTATCTTAACACTAAAAAAATATTGATACTTAAATGTAAAATATCTAATTATTTATGTTTGGAGTGAGCGCCGACAAAGGAGAGAAAAGCGAAGAAAAACCTAGTTTCTAATGCTATACAGTAAGTTTGAAAACTTGCATTGGTTGGCACCGATTTTAGTGGTAAGATAAAACTTCAAACCGATCAGTAGGTGGCACATACCAATAGTAATATTATTATAGGTAATAAATAGGTTTGGACAAGACTTTACTCGTTGTAATTATATAAATAAACCATAAATGTAGCTAGATTGATTAATAAGTAATTATAATACTATGTACAAAACGAAATAAGACGAAAATAAATTTAAAGTCTTACATGCATTGTTGTCGTTTGGATTAAATCTCTATTTTGTTATTTTTTACTTTTTAATATATATTTTATGGTTTTTGAAGTTGGTTGAATTTTTTTTTTCAAGTTTCTTTATTTCTTATTTCTTTGTGTTATCGCAGTATACTGACGCCTAAAGGCAATCTCACATAATCCGCGGCGACCACTGATACATCTTTCGATGCTAAATTGTAATGGCGTCCACAAATAACAAGTTATCGAAACGGCTCAGCTTTCAGTAGGCGACTTAAAAAACATGAAACACTCAGATGTAAAAGCCGTTACATAGATTTAACTGCTTTCACAATTTAACGACATACGGTATTTTGCTTGACACGTCGCTGAACAAAGTGCTGTTATGGCAATTTATTATCTGGATCCCAGAGTATCTTTGAAACGTAAGTTTAAAGAAATTAATATTCTTACACGGGCGTGAGAGTAATTTTTGAAAACTGAAATTGATGTATAAGTAATGTTATAATTAATTATTTTATTAATACAAATAGTCATTTTTTTTATGGAATATTGCAATAGCAGATGTAATATTAATGCGAGAAATCTTGCTAATCTTGACAGTCATCTTCACAAAGTCACTAATTCGTTTAATGGGCAACGTAATAACATTATAAGATTCCGGTTGTTCTTCGAAATTTGCCATTCCGACGTTTAAAACTGTAGTGGATATGGATGTTATTATACAGCCCTTTACTATTTTTGTCATCCAAGTACGCAGAGTACTTGGATGACAAAAACCATGACAGTGACCCGTACAGTTCTTTCAGGTAGTCTCGATCAGTGATATTTGAAAAAAATATTATTAATAATGAACGTCATTTGTGTGACTACAGTTTCTTACACATTCTTCTCGAGAATTTTACCTTACGAATGAATATTAAATTACGCAATCAAAGGAAGTCGTCACTTCAAGTGTAATTTGGTTACCTATTAAATATAGATCCATGCACCGTTACGAACGAGTCTGCATTACCAAAGACTCTTCAAAGCTTCTTCTCTTGGTGCGCGATACGAGCTCGTGCGAGATGCGAGCTCGTGCGAGGTGCGAGCTCGTCCGAGATGATCGACAAAATCACGAAACTATAAAGCATTCATTAAAAAAATATCATTTTATATGAATGTGTACAAAATTAACTCCTTTGTAAAACGTCCGTGTGTCGTGTGTCCTACTTAATAAATTTCAGTTTATTAACCTGCTACTAAAACACGTAACATACCTTTTTGCTCGCAACATTGTGTTGATAAATGGATACCGTTTCCAGAAACTGTCAGGTTCTCCGAAAATTAATATGAACGCCTACTTCTCGCCTTTTAGCAGGTAAACTAAAAATATACTCTGATCATTCTTTTACGTGACAGGTTAAAGCATATGATCGATTATTTTTTTCGTAGTCTACGCTTAAGAGAAATTTGAAATAAATAATAGTTGTGTAAAAATGTCATTTCTATGCCAGAAAGATACCATTTATAGAGATAAAAAAATATCGCAATTACAAAATATAGGATATCAATTTGTTTTTTTTTTTGTTTCGCTAACAAAAAGTAAAACGTCAGAGCGAAGAAACGAACCAGGTAGCGATTCAGTAATATCCTACTGATTACAAAATTTATTCTACTGTAATATACGATGAATACAGATGGTGACTTTATTGACTTGTTGTAGTACACTATTTTGTGTTGCGGTTTTTTAATACAAAAGTTATTGTTATTAGTCACAATTTAAAAAAAAGGTAATGACGGACAATGCCATTCTTCGATTTTTCCGACATAAAAAGGTTCTATTTCTTTGGGCGTAAAAGAAAGAATATATAAAAACATATACTCCTACGCTATTGTTACCAATGCAAATTCTTTCGAAGTTGCAAGTCTTTTAATATTTTTGCGATTTGAGACGTTTTTGTTCACTCGTTATTAAAAGCTTCAGCCGATCGGGCTTTCTTTCCTATTTTATGACCCACAGTTATATAAATATGTAGCAAATAAAAAAATACCTGTCACCTGTCGAAGACCATGAAAATAATTTCTGAATATTCCCAACGGTAAAGCCTATTTTAACGTAACAGTTAAGTGGTAAGTTGGGATGTCTATTCCACTGAGGTCCAATGTCAGAACTAACTTTCGTTAACTTGCCACGACACATTACTAAATTAAGTTGACTTAAATTTTAAAGACTGATTTGTTAACAGAGTGTTCAAGAACAAATAACAAATGATGATTTGCCGACTTCACATTTTTGGAGCCAAGAGTATAGTAAAAATTCAAAAAAATTATTCACTGCAAATATTTGACAAAAATAACAACGCTCTGCTACCATGCTACAAATAACAAGTTTATTTCAGCTCTTAAATATGTATTATTCTTAGAACAATTTTAACAGAGGCACGTGTTCACAAAATCAATTAAAGAAGCACCGGTAAACTAACCATCACCAAACAAAGAGGGAACTAAAAACAATACAGATTTACCTTTTTTAATTTCTATTGACTATAGTGAAATGCAGTTTTAGATACTAAATCATATAAGAAATAATCTCAGTCTGTACTGTAACACTAAAAAAACCGACCTCAAAAGTCATTCATCCCCTAGTTTGCCACCCTTAGAGGTGGAATATTTTCGTCAATTTGAAACGAAACCACTACTGAGATGCCCTCTCTCCAACAATAAAAGAATCATCAAAATCGGTTCACTAATGCTGGAGTTGTCGCGTAATATACATACAAAAAAAAAACAATCGAATTGAGAACCTTGTCCCTTTTTTGAAGTCGGTTAAAATGGGCGTTATATTTAGTATTCGTATTCGAGTATGTTATCATTATATGATAAATAATATTTAAGGATGCTATACTTGAATATTAAATATGTTTCGTGATAATATTCTAGAATAAAAATTGCCAACGAAATTAGGTATAGAGAAAACTAACCTGAAAATTAATCCTGCTATGACTTTCATGTAATGAAAGCACTTTTGACGTATTATCAAATGTGGCTTTATTATACCAAAAGATATGAGATTTAAATAGAGTTTAATCATGTTGTAATTGATTCAATTGAAAAGCGTGATTTATCCCATTAATCACCACTTGATAAGAGTCAGATATTTTTTTAGATGGTAAATGCAAAAATGGCAAAATATTTTTTTAAAAACTGAAAGAAAAATGAAAAAAGTGAACTCACTTTATTTATTACAATGTTCCTAGTGGTAAATGCCTTATCCACTACAGACGTGCTTGCTACATAATCTTGGTTGCAGCTACATTAACGCTGATTATTGTTGGTTGAGACCGCGTAACTAGGTTGAATTTTGTTTTGGGCAAAATGAATCAAGCGTCGTTTTACCATAAGATAATTGCGATATTACTATTTCATTGGAATGGCTTTCACGGATGTATTTCCGTAATACATGAGCACGTTTTCTCGACTCGAATCCCGTAGAGCCCTCGTAGATAACAATATGTCTTATCCTAATATTTTTTCAAGTTTCCCTACTTTTATGTTTTCTTGTAATTTTCCTCTACATACATATCATGTACGTAGCCTACCATTTCTAGCTATATATACCATTGATAGCTTTGATCTTAAAAACGTGATTCGTAAATATACTGACTGGAATTTGGTATCAAGCTACGGAACGAACGGGTTGTGCGCTTGGTGGTAAGCGACAGGCTTATCCATGACAGTTGCAGTGCCACTCAGAGCTTTAAGTCGCAAAGATCGAGGAGCACTGCCACTGCGCCCGTTACCCTGAGACATAAGTTGACAAGTTCCATGTGTCTGCAATTCCATCAGCACCCTTACCCTTCAAGATTGAAACGCAGTAATGCTAACATTACTGTTTGGCGGCAGAAATAGGTATGATGGCAGTACTTGCCTGGACGAACTCTTTCACACGGAGCTCTACTGCTACTAAAACTTCTACAAAGTTTTCGCATCATTTACGAATCATAGCAAAAAACCAGGAAACCAATATTTACATGAATATTAAACAAATCACATGTACTGAAACTTTTCAAGGCATTAAATTATAAAGTATGTTAGATCAAACGAAATAAAATTTTTCGAGGAATCTCACTCTTGCTTATCAGTAATTCTCGATTGAAACTAATGTATACCTTACAATACCTGCTAAAGTCTCTGGACGTGGAATTCCTAGAAAATTTAAGTCCTACGTGAATTGATATAGTAAAACATTTATATAACGTCACTACTAAATTGTACTAAAGTACAATATAGCTTCGTCTACTACAAATTGTACGTACCTTCCTGAATTTTAAGCTAGACAAACATTCGTAACACGTTCAGGTAGTTAAGGAAAGTTGTGTAGAGACGTGTGTGGTGTACCATAATTTAATTATTTATCGCAACATCAACTTTCCTTTATAGAATTTCATTGTATAGTAGTGTATACTACTATGCTATGTAATTATATAAAGTATTGATAATTCATTAGTTTGTGAAAACACTGTACAACGCCTGACAATATTATAATATAAACATTAGGCACACAAATATTATACATTGTATATTTGTTTTGTATAATATCAAGTGACGGTACGAACAAGTCGTGCACCTGATGGTAAGCTACACTCATGTCCATAACAGTTGCAGTGCCACTTTAAATTGCAAAGACCTGAGGGGCACTGCCACTGCGCCCGTCACCTTGAGACATAAGTTGACAAGTCCCATGTGCCTGTAATTTCACCAGCACCCTTACCCTCCTAAATCAGAACGCAGTAATGCCAACATTAGTGCTTGGCGGCAGAAATTGGTAAGGTGGCAGTACTTCACTGAATGAACTCTTTCACAAGGATCTCTACTGCTACTAAACATTTACTCACATGCACTTCAACAGACTAAACCTTTTTTTAATCATATCATATGGGTGTGCGCACATGGATTTAATAAGACAGTCAGTAATTTCATCGGGGTGATAGTTATATGGGTCAATTTGATAATAATTGCATAAATTAACTACAGTCTGTGTTTTTTGAAGATGGAATAAAATGATAGTTCATTTCGCAAACGTATTGCTTGCCTACATGCAACTAATGCTTGCACTCGACACTCTATCGAGTATAGACTGAATGCTGGTCACGCTTATGCAAGAAATAGCCGAGCTTGTTTAACTTGAATCGTCATCGGCACGTTCCTCATCCACCTGCTGAACACAGATTCATTTAAATTGTCAATTTTCGTAAGTTCATACATACATACATAGCCATGGACTGTATTAAGAACTATGTCTAATAAAAATACCAAGAGGAGACATTTTAAAGCTTTTAATTTCAATTCAATATAGATAGTCAAATATACCTGTTCTTAGGAAATGAAACTATTTTTCCGGATTTAAATCGCATATATTTGTTTTTTCAAGCAAACCGACGTTTCAGGCCCTTTACAAGTCCCATGGTCACGGTTGACTGAGGTGGTACAGTCTTCAACCAGTTATGTCTAATATTGATGCAAACCACCCTATTTTTTCACTATAGTTACAATAGTTATTAATTAAATACCTTATTTTTAATTTTACGAAGAAAACATTACGCTATATTAAGTTTTACAAATTATTTTATCGAATTAATTTTTATTAAGTTCAATTTATTATTAATTATTAATAGAAATTAGAATAAACTAAAACATATTAATTAGTACTGCAGTCTTATGTCTGTTTGGGATTTTTCATTAGAGGAAATACTGGATCCCAAACTGTTGGTACGGAGAAACCATCTTCCCTGTGGAAATTAGGAAGTTTTTTAATTTTAATGGCCTCTCGCAGCATCCTGGGTAGATAACGGACTTCTTTTGCAAGGATCTGGGGTTTATCAAACTTCATTGAATGTGTAGGTTTATCCATGACATGCTCGCAGACTGCAGACTTGTTTACGCGGCGGTGTTTGACATCAGCTATATGTTCTTTGACGCGGGTACAAATACTTCGCTTTGTTTGTCCAATATAAGAGAGACCGCACTCACAGTCACGCTTGTAAACTCCTGCATCCTGTAATTGTTGTTGTCCTGTAAATGTTACATTTCACGGGTCTCAGGAACTGAGAAATCTTCCTCAGGGGCTTGAAATAGGTCTTGATAGATGCGCGCCTGAGGACTCTTCCGATCTTGTCTGTAACACCTCCCACGTAAGGTAAGATGGCATGGTCTTCGCTCGACTGTTGGTGGTTTCACACGGGGCCTGTGGCATTGGCGTGGAATCTTCAAGTTATTCGCATGTAGGACTTGCTTTATATGTTGAAGTTCCCCTGTCAGATGATTACTGTCGCAGACACCATGTGCTCTCTGAAACAAAGATTTGCCCACGGAAGCTAACTGGCTAGGATGGTGATGGGAATTACCATTGAGATACCTATCTGTATGGGTTTTCTTTCGAAATACACTATGGCCTAAGGTGTTATTAGGATTTCTTTTAATTAAAACAATTCTCTTGTTCCATAGTAAATTGGATCTTAGTACTAAAAGAATTAAGATGGTCCAAGAAAGAAGGTATACTATCTTTAGGTAATATTGTGAAAGTATCATCAACGTACCGTTTGAAAATCTTCGGCCTAACTGGGGCCATGGATAAAACTCGCTCCTCCAAGTCTTCCATGAAAATATCGGCAACAACGGAAGATACCGGGGAGCCCATTGCTATACCGTCAATTTGTAGTCACAATTCAGACTTTTTGGCAAAATTTCATCTTCTCTCACAAACTGTCTAGAAAACTGTCGATAACAACTACATGACTATTTAAATGCTGCAAATGTCACTTTACTTCGTCTTCAAAAAAGACAGACCATAGATGTCAAAATTTGAATAACATCAACACAAATATACAATTGACAAAAATTAGACAATGAAGTTAGGGATTTGTCATCAAAAAATTCGGACAAGGTATAGTTTTTTGTTAAAGCCCCGCACTAAGGAAACTCTGTGTTGTGGGTCCCATGGACACACACATAGACAACCACAAATTACATCCAAACTCATGCGAAAAGTAAATGTAGGCCATACAAATATTTCTTCCGGCCCGGGAATCGAACTTGAGACCTCTGCGTATCAGTCAGGCATTCGGCAGGAGGTTGTTGATAGTACATTTTATTACTCAATAAGGTCTTTAATTTTTAAGTAACTTAACGTACACACACCACAGTAAGTAGTCTAAGGGTCGTATTCTAGAACTCTACTCAATGCTCAAGTCAGGACTTGACTATGATTCAAAGCACTAGAAATCTTACTCAAATTCTTGCCATTAGGGTCGTATTTCCAGTGCTTGAAATCATATTCAAGTCTGCTCCAATCCTGACTTGAGCATTGAGTAGAGTTCTGGAATACGACCCTAAGACGCTAGTACTTTCGGTAAATTATAGTATTTTTTTAGCGCCGTTACTAAAATATTTTTCTGCATGAAGGTATTTTACAAGATTTGAAACTTTCAAGCATTTATTATAGATTAGTATCGTTTGTATATGCATGTAGACTACAACAAATTGTATTATCGTAGATGTATATCCTCATAGGGAGTCTGTCTTGGCTTCCAATTAATCATTTGCTATGATTAATTGGAAGCCACATACTCGCGTTTATACTCTCAGCTTATTATACTATCTGACAACAGGGCCACTAATAATAATCCGACCGACAGCGGATCTGTTCCCTGAAAAACGTATGATTTGGATCTATTCCAGGCGAAAGTGAATAGGCACCTTCTAGACCAAAAGTTCTCAAACTTTTTTGTCTCGTAGCCACGTCTTTTTAATATTGAATTTTTACAAATTCATTTACTTCAAATATGATTTTGACAGCTGGCACAATGCTACACACTTAGATAAGTTTAACTGTGGAGTGAGAAACCTACGAATACATAGTATTTTTAAATCTCTCGCAAGTTTCTCACCAAATATAATAATCAACATAATTGGAGTGTCATGGTAGTAACAATCTGCCTAAATGGGATTCACATCTCGTATCGTTTACATCTCGCGCACCTTCAATTTTTTTTTTCCCCTACCATGGACCCCTTTCGGGTAGGTATCGGTCACTGGGAAACGCCTTTTTTTATAATATCAAGTGACAGGACGAACAAGCCGTGCGCCTGATGATAGGCTATACTCCTATCCGTAGCAGTTGCAGTACAACTTAGAGATAAATTGCAAAAATCTGAGGGACACTGCGCTATCTTCCAAGAGACCATCTAATACTAATATCAAAAATTAGTTTTAATAAAATAATAATTCTTTTTCAACAAATTTTAATTTCCAAACTATGTGTAATTTACTACTCGGTGAGTAATAAGTCAGTAAAATCATAGAAGCTAAAATAATTTCATCGCGAAATTTGATTATACTTAAATTTATGTAATAAATTTCTGGCAACTTCACTCATTTTGTTGGAACTATATTAATTAACTCACTCTTGAAAACATATTGTGGTTTTGCTGTGGTCTCATGACTAATTTAGTAGCGTAAGAGTAATCTGGTACACCGTTGTGGTTTTCGTAATGGTTTCGAATTATACAGAGTAAATAATAAATAATACAGTGATTTTAAATTACCGCGAAATATATGTACGCGAGACTGGATTTTAGTAGGTGAGGTGTGGGAGACCGCCCCTCGCGTCCCACAATAAGCAGGCATAAAATTGATTTGAATAAAATAAGAACAAGCGGAGCTAATATTATGTGCCAAGTGTCTGAAATAAATCATTATTATTATAAACAGTAGTACATAAATGTAGTAAACGGCCGTGGTAGCCTAATGGTTTGACCTACTGCCTCTCAAGCAGAGGGTCGTGGGTTCGAATCCGCACCTCTTAATTTCTCGGAATTTATATGCGAAATTTAATTTGAAATGTATCATGAGCTTTTCGGTGAAGGAAAACATCGTAATGAAACCTGCATGTTGAAGGTGTCCTCTCGACAAATGTATGAAGTCACCAACCCGCATTGGGCCAGCGTGGCGGACTATGGCCTAAACCCTCGTCTGAAAGGAGACCCGTGCCCAGCATGGGACGTATAAAAGGGCTGATGATGAAGAACAAGCGGAGAAAATTTGACACAGATTCGATGTTGACAAGCGCCCGATAGTGACTGACGGGGCAGCTGACGGCTCGGCGTGTCTTTAAACCACTGGGCAATTTTCAAATTTTGCGATTAATGTGAATTTAATAAGTACAAAGCTTTAATGGAAAACCAATATTTTGCAGGTTGTCTGTAGTACTTCAAGAGAAATATCTCCACATAAAAATTATGTGCAAAGTTATATATTTTATTCTTAAATAATTAGTTTTAGACTTTTATTTTAGACTGTTTCCGAAATTGTACATGATCGGATAAAGTACATCCTATCGTATAACATATTAGCACATTCTTTAGACAATATCCTTATGTATATAGTATATCTATTGTAAAACCGTTATTTAATAGTACATATCTAGACCATTTGGACTAGCAAAACAGTTTTTCCCGCCTCTCCTCCGGTGACTCCCCTTAATATGTATACCTGCATCGACCCTTACACACGAAATTCTCGTAAGTAGAAGTGGAGTTGTGCAAACATCGTTATACTTTATTCTTCATACAAATGAAGTTAACTGGGTTTAACGAATTTCACTGTTCGATTCCTACTAATTTGAAATGAACTTTTTCATTGAATTACTAGAATCTATTGTTCTGAATTGCGCCCCGGAGCGATATAGACTAATATAGACGCTAATATAAACATTTCACTTCCAATGTTCGTGACGTCATCGTCAGTAGAAAAAAAAAGTTCTTTGAAATTCTGAAACATAGCGAGGCTGTAACTTTGTCGACGTTTAAGTATATGTAAATTTTATTCAAAAAAGAAACGCTACTTCTTTATAAATTAAGTACCTGTCTCATATTTATATTTGTTAGAAATTAGAAAATAAAACTTAAAAATCCTTAACAAATACATAATTCGTTTATTCATTGTTTCATGTGGACAAACAAAGGTGTTACATAAAAGATTCCAGCACATGAACACATCAACGCAGTAAGGACACTACAATGACCTAATTAAAATTAATAATTTCGTGCACATATAAAAATTTTAATCGCAATCATTAACATTAAACAGTTCATAAATATAGTGAAGTCAAGCAAATATAATTTAAATTGTAATTATGTATATTCAAAGCATTTGTTTATTAGTAAATGTCAATAAACGGACACGCCATCCACTAAATGATGCAATCAAAAACTCATGTCAGATTGAATTTTAGAACTTTTAAGTTAAAGATGACATTTTTAACACTTTCCTCCACATTTTTGTGTTCCAAACTAAATATTTCGTTTATTCATAATTTTCATGTAATAATTTATGGAGCATTGTATTTCAGAATGTCTTTTTTATGATATCAAGTGACAGGATGAACAAGTCGTGCGTGTAGTGGTAAGTGACATGTGTACCCAAAATAGCTGCAGTGCCGTTCTGAACTTTAAAACGCAAAGACCTGAGGGGCACTGCCACTGCACCCACCACCCTCAGACATAAGGTTGACAAGTTCCAAGGGCCTCAATTTCACGGTAACGCTTTATGCAAAAATAAGCATGTGACAGTACTCTTCCTAGGCGAACTCTTTCACAAGGAGCTCTATTACCACTAAAATAATAATTAATACAAAATATTTAATAATAATAATAATAATAATAATAATAATATAGACACGCTTACTACAGAATATAAAAAAAGACTTAATGCCATATGTAAGACTCAACTGTCAGGTAAACATCTCATCAAGGCCATAAATACCTATGCTATCCCCATATTAACCTACTCATTTGGTGTTATAAAATGGACAAAAACAGACACAGCACAACTTGAAAGAATTACACGCACTACACTTACGAAACATAACAACTTACACCCTAAATCAGCAATAGAAAGACTTACAATCAAAAGACAAGAAGGAGGGAGAGGCCTAATAGACATCCAACACCTTTGGCGAAAACAAGTGAGTCGTTTAAAAACATTCTTTTACTCAAAATCAGCTATTAGTAAAATACATAAAGCAATAGTTCTAAATGATCATAATTACACCCCGCTTAACTTAAGTGAACAAACAGACACAGAAAATGTTAACAACGACGACCCGCAAAAACAAAAGATTGAAGACTGGAAGAAAAAAGTATTGCATGGTAGACATCCTCATGATTTGGAACAAACACATATAAATTCAATAGCATCAAATAAATGGCTTAAAATAGGTAATTTATTCCCAGAAACTGAAGGATTCATGATTGCAATCCAAGACCAGATAATTAATACAAAAAATTACAGGAAATTTATAATAAAAGATTCATCAGTAATAAATGATAAATGTCGCAAATGTCGAATCCAACCAGAAACTATTCAACACATTACAGGAGCTTGCACAGCACTTGCTCAAACAGACTACACTCATAGACATAATCAAGTAGCAAACGTCATTCACCAGAATCTGGCTCTCAAATACGCATTCATACATGAATCAATCACTCCATACTACAAGTATACACCACAAACTATCCTAGAAAATACAACACACAAACTTTACTACGACCGCGCCATACTTACTGACAGAACTATTCATTTTAATAGACCTGACATAACTTTACAAGACAAATTAAATAAAATTACATACTTAATAGATATTGCAGTTCCTAACACACATAACATACAGAAGACCATAATTGAAAAAATTAGTAAATACGCAGAGCTCAAAGATGAATTAGTTAGAATTTGGCGACAGGAAAAAGTATATGTTATCCCAATTGTTCTCTCTACAACAGGCGTTATTCCAAACCATCTTCTTCATAGTCTTAAATTATTAGGTTTTAAAGAAAACCTCTACATAACATTACAAAAAGCCGTAATTTTGAATACTTGTAGGATTGTGAGAAAGTTCATGCAGATGGAAGAGAACGAAGTGGGACCTTAGTACACTCTCACCATATACATACAAGCCCTACAGCATTTACTTGATTTCGGTCCGTAGATGCTGTTAAAACCAGTCAACAGGCTGAGAGGAAAAACATCTATAATAATAATAATAATAATAATAATAATTCATTTATTCGCTTCAAATAGGGTAGGGTACATTACACATGTTGATGGTAAAAATTAAATCAGAACTTAAACCTATTCGGCCTTCTAAAATAAAAGCATGCAAATACAATAATAAAATAATACATTGGTGGATTGAGATTCGATTTTAAAACAATAATCAGGCAACAAATTGATAAATTTAAGATAATTGATTTAATTTGATATGTCAGAATCGTGTATGTCATAATTTAATAATAATAATATATATATTTTTTTTAATGATAGGAAAAATGTATGCATCAATTAATTATTCTTTATGATTCATGAATTCGTCAATAGAGTAAAATAAATGATCAAAGAGCCACATGCGCAATTCCTTTTTAAAATTAGTCAATGGTAGAGGCTTAATGCGATCTGGTATACGATTAAAAAATTTTCCACACATTACATACGAGTTATTTAGAAAACGTTTTGTTTTGGGTATTGTATTTAGTACGACTTTATTGGGCTTCCTGCCGGCCCAGCTGGGGCAGAAGCCTATTCTGAATGTTACGTCCTTCGCTATTAAGAATTTCGATAGATTTATGTAGGAATAATACATTTATGTAGGATGACAACACTGAGGGTGCGAGTGAAGGAGTATAAGTGAGGGGGAAAGAAGATGATTTCGGCAGTTCTTTAAAAGTAAAATAATAGTGTCAAACCACAAAATCGTTTTTTTTTTCGAGAGCCCCCCATACCTTTTTGGGGCTCGATTAAATTTGAACTCAATAAAACTAGCATGGAGAGTTGTACCAGGAAATTGATGTTACGTATAATAAGTATTAGATATTAGACAATATCATATATAAGTAATTAAAGCACTTGGGTTATGGTGAAAATCGGAACAACGACGAAGATCGTTATAATATATTACCACAAACATACAGATCAATGTAGAAAAGTTAATTTGTCGGTAATCGAACCCAGGACCTCAGAGATGGTGGACCACGAAAATTAAAAAAAAAATACTTCTGATGTCCTTGACAGAACTGCATAAATAAAACTGTCGAAAATAGCATTTCTTTTTTCGAAAAATCCTGCGAAAGGCAAGCTCGATTCTGCACCCACATTGTGCGACGGCGACGCCAAGACCCGTGCGCCCGCAGCCGCCGCCGCGCCCGCGTAGCACTCTGAATGAGTCCTTAGTCAACGCCGCGGCCGCGCAGCGCCCGCGCGGTTGTATTACTCCGAGGAATTTAAAGGTTATAGGCCTACTAAATATGTAGAATTCAGATTCGGCACTAACGAGGCGACCGTGCGAAAATGTTTCTCGCCGTGTAATTATACGCTAATGTTTGCCATCGTGGTGAAAGGATTTACCAATCGGCATAAGGTACTCGCATATTGTAGTCCATGGTAAGCCCGACGTATAGGTAAGGAGTACGTCGTGCTGGGAGGCTTCTTTCGTGGACCCCAAATTGAATTTTGAATGTAGCGAGAAAGGGGATTTTGCACAAAAAACCTGGACGTGACAAGACTGGACAAAAAAGGACAAATAAATTAACTTCCCGACCTTTTTATATAATTACTTTTGCGCTCTGAAACACAATTAAGTGTTATATAAAGATTTTAAAGCCAGCTCAAATTTAATGGGACCCTTTACTAACCTAATAATAAAAAAAAGGGAAATATAAGAGTAATTCCACCATGAAATAAGCTATAAAGAGCATTTTAATACCCGACTGAAAACTTTTGTCGGATTAAGGATTCTACTAAGTAGTTTCCTTCAAAGCAGTGTCTTTTTTACGCATCAAACGTAAGTGTTTGATATTAACCGACTTGAAAAGAGGAGGAGATTTACAAGTCGACCATATTGTTTTTGTGTGTATGTTACGCCATTGAGTAAGTACCCCGACATTTCTGAATCGATTTTGATGATTCTTTTTTGTGGGAAAGACCTAAGTACCTTAGTAGTAGTTTCATTCAAATTTGAAGAAAATATTCCACCACTAAAGATGGCAAATTAGGGCATGAATCCCGTTTAACAAATTTCACTCATTTTCCGTTAACCGATTTCAATAATACTTGGCAAATAGATGTAATTCCAACAAAAAAGCGGATAACCAAACTTTGGAGATCGTTTTTTCATAAAATTTTATAATAATTGACCCTCATATTTAATATGAACAGGGACAAAGGAACTTGGTTTTTTTCAATTGTAAATTGTAATATCGAGAATTAAAGAAAAATGTTCAACGAAATTTATTGCGAATAATGAGATTGTTTTTATTTATACAATATTTTGTTGTCGATTTATAAACAAGAATGTGCACAGGGTTATTTGATAAAATACTAACAACCGCGCAGGACTACATTATTAACATCATAAACAACGACTTTTGTTCCATGACTTGTTACAAAGCATCAAATTTAAATTATTATTGAATATCAATTCAACAAAAATTTAAATACAGTGAATAGCGACATCTCTAGCCGGGGCTGGTAGCTGTAAATGTATCTAACTGGGTGAAGAAATACTTTGATAGATTTCTCATAGATGGCACTACGGCTAAAAATTCTGAAAAACCAAATACAAAGATACGACAACAAGCACATAGAAAAATTCGCGGGGTCCGCTGGTTCGTTCCGTGGCTTAGTTGGCATAGCGTCTGGCACGGTTTGCTAGAAGACGTCGATTCGAATCCGGCCGGATCAAAGGAAAAAGAAAGTGTTCGATCTTTGTATTAATAATTATAACAAAACATAACAAATTTACCAAAAATAAACTTTTAAGTTTTTGTTATACTATCTGACAATTTTTTAGATCTGTATTTGGTAGAGTAAGTTCAAACGTGCAAGCGTCCTCCGCGACGACTCCCACCCCCGTGCTCCACAGAGTTATTACTACTTAGAGCGATCTATTAAATTTTTTTATAAAAACATTTCTTTTTGCATTAAACAAAATCTGATTAATTATCAAAAGTCATGGAACAAAAGTTATTGGTTATGATGTTAGTAACATAATCGTGCGAGGTTGTAAGTATTTAAAAAATACCCTGTGTATTGGTGTCAATCAAATCTTTCCTAATTTTCGAATCGTGTTTTCTCAATTCCACAATTTGGAGATACGACAGTATTTATTTTCAAGTGCAATATTATCGTCTTCTTTTCATCTTCTACTTATGCTGTGCCTTCCGGTCTTGTGCCTTCCTCATTCATTTTTATCCAGTACTGTACTGGACGCTTAACGTAACGTAGTAACGCTCCTGTATCCTTCTCTGAGTCTCCACTTAAGCATCCTATCACCTCATTTGTGGTCTTGTCGACGGTATATATTTTATTATATTCATTATTTAATTCTATGTATAATAACAAGTATTTACGTGGCAACAAAATAAAAGAAACAATAAGCTAAATTGTAGCTCCTTGTGAAAGAGTTCGTCTAAGTAAGTACTGCCACCTTCTATTTCTATTTCTGCCAAGCAATAAGCATTACTGCGTTCCAGTTTTGAAAAGTAAGGGTACTGGTGAAATTATAGGCACATGGGACTTGTCAAGTTATGTCTCAGGGTAACGGGTGCAGTAGATGTGCAACTCAGATCTTCGCGATTTAAACCTCTGAGAGGTACTGCAACTGTTATGGACAAGCGTGTACCTAACCATGAAGTGCACGACTTGTCCGTCTCGGCACTTCATAAATAATATTCCTGACGATTTTCAATGTAGGTCTTACGAAATCGTCACTTCTTAACTCCCAGAAGTTACTATTCATTAGTTGACAATGCTCAACGAAATAGTCCTTATTCTATTTACATAATTCTTTTAAACCTCAAAGTGAATGAAGTTTCTTTTACTTGGCTCGGAAAAATTTTCAAGTAATGCTAAGTCAACAAAGTTTCAGAAACTGCAGTCAGTCGGGTATTAAGTTTTCACATCTTTTCATGCAAACCTAATCGATTAAATCCTCTGTGTTGCTCAGGGAAGAAAGAAAGAAAAACGAAGAAAGAAAATTGTTTATTCCGTTAATAATTATAGCACATTACACTCACATTATATGATTTGACACATAATACAAAACAATTATACAAGATTTGTTAATAATTAGTTCGACTTATTAACTAAAGAAATAAACTAAGTTTCAAAATTGGAATAATAGAGTGTGCGTAGAATAATAAAGATTCACTGAAAGTGCTACGACGCTGATTTTCTGTGGACTCGGTTTCAAGCAATTGTTTACTGAAAACTAATATTTAAGAATAGCTTTCACTAAAAATAACAAAACAAAGCCACATGTGACCATACGTCAAGAGTACTTTTATCACATAATAGTAAAAAAAACATTACGAATTATACGAAACAAACTATGTACCTATATGTAAAATTTTATAACTCTCCTATTTAAAGTTTAATTTCGTTCTTAGAATCTTTGAACCTCTTTCCTGAAATATTGCAGTTGAAGCTTTATTACATCAGAATGTGAATTCAAAATTGAATATTCCGGATTATAGCTCGAATCTTTTAGTATTGGTGGATATAATATAAAAAAGATATTTATTTATCTTATTTTCGTTTTTTTTATGATGCCAGGTAAAGGGACGAACATGTCATGTGCCTAGTTGGTAGCCACACGCATATCCATAAACAGTTGCAATGCTACTTAGAGATTTAAATTGCAACCCATCTGAGGGGCGCTACCTCTGCGCCCGTCACCCTAACCCTGTACACTGGCTGATCTGGGATCAGAACCTGAACTTAGAAGGTTCCTATACACGCACAGGTTGTAGTGCCCTTCTCTTATACCCTAATGGTCGGTAGGGAGGGTCACTATGATCAAAACTAATGTAGAAAGTTATGGAGGTGCGCCCGTCATCCAGAGACATAAGTTGACAAGTCCCATGTGTTTGTAAACTCTCCAGCATCCTTCAAAACCGGAATAATAATGTTATGTTACCGCTTGGCGGCAGAAATAGGTATGGGGGCAGTACTTCCCTGAATTGTTTCATAACGAGCTATACTGCTACTAAATTATCTAGTTGTAAGAAATTTTTGTATTTGTATTTTCACATTTAAGGATCTCGTTTGATATTTTTTTTTGTGACACCAAGTGACGAGACAGAGAAGTCGTGCGCCTGGTGGTAGCGATACGCATATCCAAAAGCAGTTGCAGTGCTACTCAGAGCTCTAAGTCAAAAACCATCTGAGGGGTAGGTACTGCCACTGCGCCCGTCACCTTGAGACATAAGTTGACAAGTCGCACGTACCTGTAATTTCACCAGCACTCTTGCAATTTAAAACCGGAACAAAGTACATTACCGCTTGGCGGCGGAAATAGGTAAGGTGGCGGTACTTCCTTGGAGGAACTCTTTCCCAAAATAAATAATAAATATTATTTAACAGCCATGATATTACTATATACAAATAAATAATTAATAGTTATCAATTAGGTGCTTAATCAATACTAAACCGTAATTTATTATCCCTCTATAGCTCGAATAAACTCTTTTCCGCAAATAACCTAACTTCGGTACAGTGTATTAAAAAAACCGACCTCAAAGGTCATCCATCGCCTAGTTTACCACCCTTAAAGGTCGAATGAATTTCTTGAAATTTAAATGAAACCACTCTGAGGTAGCCTCTTTCCAACAAAAAAGAATCATCAGATCGATTCACAAATGGCGGAGTTATCGCGTAACATACATACAAAAAAAACCAGTCGAATTGAGAATCTCCTCCTTTTTTTGAAGTGGGTTAAAAAAGATATTTATTTATCTTATTAGTATTATCATAATAACGATGCGCCCATTCTGCCAACATAATCTTTCGCTACGCAAGTTCTTCGTTTTATTTATCTCACTAAGCCCAGCACAGGCAGTACCGCCAGGTTTTACGTGACACAGCGATTACCATAAACGCAGCGTTTTCGTCATTCACGCGATGCCATTCCAGAAGATCACGGTGAAATGGCGCGTTTACCGTACAAAGTGTCACACATTCACCGTGTTACTTGGATAATGACTTCCCTCCCTAAATATAACGTGGTTTATCATATTTGTGAATAGTTAACTAACACTGAATGAATTTATTCAATTATTTTTTTGTTATATTACTTCTGAAATCATGGTAGTAAAACATCATGGTATTCAATAAAATCGTTATTACAATTAAAAATCCATATCTCTTGTCATTTTCTGGTAGCTGTAAAGGTACTTGTTTGAGTGAAAAAAAACTTTCGTACATTTGTCAAAGATGGCGCTACGTCAAAAAAGCCGTTAAAACCAAAAAGAAAGATCAATAACAAACCCAGAGAAATTTGTAAGTCTGCTGACTCGATGTGTAGCTCAATTGCCGTACATTATTATAAAAATACAGATACCCAATCTCATACAAATAAATGTTGTACAAGTCACCTTTTTCTTACATAATATCAAGTGACGGGATGTACAAGTCGTGTGCCATGGTAAGCTACAGCCCGAAATAGTTGCAGTGCCACTCAGAAGTCATTCATCCCCTAGTTTGCCACCCTTAGAGGTGGAATATTTTCTTCAGATTTCAATGAGACCACTACCGAGATACCCTCTTTCCAACAAAAGAATCATCAAAATCGATTCACAAATAGAGTTATCGCGTAACATACATCAAACAAAAAAATCTGTCGAATTGAGAACCTTCTCCTTTTTTGAAGTCGGTTAAAAATTGCAAAGGAGCTGAGCCTGTACTTTTACTATTTTAAAATAATACTCAGTTCTAAACCGTTGCTTAGTTTCGAGAATTATTGAAAGAACTGCCATTTATAAAGTTTATACAGCTAATTGCTAACTAACTAATCAAATAGTATAACCATTAAGAAACCTTTGATTTGCTAAATTGTACAAGTTGCTGTTCATCTCTTATCATAATTGGAAACGAATTTTAATTACACGTTTCTTAAACGTTGTTTAAATAGTTTTGCATTTATTTTTTTTATTTTATACTTCTTATTTGATATGACATGCCTCAAATTTTCCAGATTCAATATTTTGCTTTTTTATTTTATTCAAGTGTCGCCATCTATAGTTTGAAATATGTACTAAAGTGAATTTGTTTGAATGGCATTACAGACGAAGATTTGTGACCTGTCAAATCAAAATTTTTCTTCTTTTCGGTCTTGGTACTCTTAATTATAACAAACACTGAACGTACGAAATATATTTAATAACGAAATTCATTAACAACGGCATTTCAAGAGCCCTTTAAAGTGCCAACTTGATTACAGTATCATTATTACATACTGCTGTTTGTATAATGGCTACAATTCGCCGACAAGGTGTCGGTGTAATAAGGCCACATCTGCAAAATGACAACTTTTCAAAGTCTAAAGATTCCAATAAGGAAATTAGTCGATCACTTTTTATTGGAAAAAAGGAAAATAAAAAAAAATCATAGTATTCATAATTTGTTTTCTATTTCCTATTATTTTTTGACATACTATGATCACAGTGGCCTTATTATACCAAGGGTACGAATTGACACTACAATCCCAGGCCACGTGACCGTCCCATTATATAATTCATAGTTTTATTTTCATTCATATAATATGACACATATGTTTTTTTTATATGAGAAATTTATTATGTATCCCAAGGCCATAGTTTAAAATGTATAGAAAATGTTCCTCTGTTTTAAAACAAAATTCGTAAATTCCAATAGGGATGTGTGAGTTTAGAAGCTCGTGGAAATTGGAAACTATTATTCAACAGGAAATTAACAAACCACGGCTCTCGACATTAGTTTCTGTATAGGGTCTACTTAATATCGATGATTTTGATTAGTTCATTGAAAATAAGATCAAAGTTCATTTGTGTAGAGCGCGATCTTTAAAAAAAACATATAAACTGTCCAGCTATCTTAGACCACAAACACTTTATGCCATAAAAAATGTATCGATGATATGTACAAACCCGAAAGTCTTTGAAATATTGCTGATTAGGGAGACACCTAACTTATAGACACGGAATTTAAATGAACACATCTGTAAAAGCAAAAGCCGAACGGAAGTAAAAAGCTCATCTTTTACGCTCTGATTGTAT